>NC_053169.1:76908058-77223058 GCF_016835505.1 Polypterus senegalus | reverse complement strand
AGAATGAAAAGATTCCAAAAACGTTAGTGCGGTACACATGCAGAGCAGGTTAGAAGTAATGGAAGTACAAAAATTCGAAAGTCTCAAAAAATGGATGGTAAAGATCGCATTAGCACAAACAAATGGAAATTATTACTCTGTGAAATAACAGAACAGCGAAAAGAGATTGAATATATTGTTGTCGAATATATATAAGTCAGAGACTTGTAAATTAACTAATTCGTGTTGCCATCAGGAGAAAAAAAGTAGTGTTTCTTCTCAATGATGAGGCGTATCCGGGAGAAGTAAAAGATTTGTTGTTTGGTAAAAATGAAATACCGCAAGAGAAATCAATTGTCATTTGTGTAAATGCTATTGTAGAGAGAAAGAAACAATTTTCATTCACATTGTAATTCCAAACACGGAATCAAAATTCAAAGTGTTATTGATGAAAAGGTAAAAGCGAAAAAAGATTGAATATATGGACATAGGTGATATGACAAAAGTGCACAGTGTGAGATGCAGATCACACAGCATGGCAACAGCAAGCCAGCAGCTGATTGAGCAAAGAGGAGGTAAAGAAAACTATTTGTTTCCCATTGTATCACCGTTTAAGAGGGAGTTTCGGAGGATCGACCGTGTGTCCTTGGGGTACGTTCAGCCCTCCTCTTCACAACGCAAGCTGCTGAGATGGGGGGTATTGGTGAGCAAAGCGAGTGGGGGGGGTTGTCAAGTAAAGCGAGCAGGGGGCAAAGCCCCCTAGTTATAATTAATATTATTATTAATATTGTGAGGGTCAGCCAGCCAGACCCTTGCTCAACCAGAACGCCCTCATGGTGGAAGGACAGGGAGAGATAGCATGCACAGGGCATTGTCACCCCCGGACTGATAGATGGCAGTCCCCTGGATTCCCACAGGGCATGATGGAAAGTGGAGTTCTTTGGCTGAGCCCTATTTGGTTCTGTGGGTGCCACCGGGGGTGGCGCAGAGACTACTGAGCCCTGCTTCATTGGGCTTCCGCCTTACTTGAAGTGCTTCCGGGCATAACATAAAAAAAGTTGCCTGTCTTAACTCGGGGAGGCAGCGTTTCAGGGGGAAGGAGGATGAAGCTTGCTGGGTGGAGCGGAGGAGGCAGTGACCAAAAGAGACAGAGAAGAAAAAGAAAGAAGATGACCAAGAATCACAGAGTGCTATATATTGCTGTTCTTAGCTTACTTGTACTGTGGCGTGGGAAATGTTTATAAAAGAAGAGTTTCACACAATAAAAACCTTTGTTTCCTGTGACTTACATCCAGAGCCTGTCTGTGCCAGGTGTTTGGGGAGCTGGAGCGCCCTCGGTGGCCACAAGTTGCAGACGCAATGAACTTTTGTATTGTAGGAAACATTTAATTTATAAGCATTTCCCATGCCAAGGATCAAGTAGTGCTAAATACAGCAATATACTGCACAGCACTGTTCTTCCTTCTTCTCCTCTCTCTCTTTCAGTCACTGACTACTCTGCTGCTCCCAGTAAACTTCGACCAGCAACCCAGGGGGGCTGCCACCTACCAGTCCGGGGGGGACTTCCACCATGAGTACTTCCCATTTAGGCAAGGGTCCCACCTGTCCATCATATATAATAAACAAAATTGATTAACAGTCCATGACTTCAGAGTCCACAAGAAAAGCTCAGGAAGCTCTGTATTCAGTGCCCAGCTTGAATGGCTGATACATTTTTAAGATACCTCCATTTCAGGGCCAGCAGTTTGAAAGTAGCAACTAAACTAATACAATCATAAAAACTAATCCATATTAAATCACACACCAACACCAGGAAGCAAATGATAAAGTACCCATTATTAAATTAATATGCATCTCAAAAGAAAGAAAAAAATTATACCAGTTACCTTTAAATGATAACCATATTGTAGAAACTTTATTAAATTGAAAAATCCAAAGACATGGATTTGGACTTCCAACCCTGAGGTCCTGGTACTGACACTATGTGACCATGAGCAAGTCACTTCACCTGCTTGTGCTCCAATTGAAAAAACAAAACAAATGTAACAAACTGTATCTCAAATGTTGTCATTTGCCTTGTATAGAGGCCTCAGCAAAATAAATAAATGTGAACTGTAACTTATGTAAAAGACAGTGACAATCAGCAAAGCAGCCTGCTGATAGAGGTCCCAAGGTTTGAATAGGTGGGGTACAATTTGGACAGTGGGACAGGTGAGAGGTTATAGATAACAGTTACATGGCAGGTTTTCATGTTTCTTCCTAACCCCCCATTAAGTAGCGAACCTAAGAGGTGATTTGGCATCTTTCATGTTAGGTGTATAACACAGGTAAGCTGAAAACACAATAAATCATACCTCTTATAATAACAACAGAATTGTAGTGTGGAGAATGGGGTGAATGAAACTTAGAGAATATAATGTAAAATAAAATATCAATAATATACTGCAAATATCCTTACAAGAAGTTACAGAAACTGAGGGAAAATTAAAGGATTAGCAAAGATCGTCTGGGAGAGTTTCCAGTGTCAGACCATGCGGTAATGAAATAAGAGCAAGAAGAAGCAAAGAGCTAGATATGGAAGTGGATGCATTTACATATAAAAAAATCATTTAACTAATTCATGTCTAAAGAGTTAAATTTCCACAAAGCTTTGTGGTGAAGTAAATGATTGTTA
The DNA here is from genome assembly GCF_016835505.1 of Polypterus senegalus. Classification (NCBI taxonomy): domain Eukaryota; kingdom Metazoa; phylum Chordata; class Cladistia; order Polypteriformes; family Polypteridae; genus Polypterus; species Polypterus senegalus. Next base: position 77,220,405 of record NC_053169.1, on the reverse strand, counting down.
AAATTGCTTCATGTAGGACGGGGGTGGATAATCTAATTCAGAGATTGGATGTTTAGCATATGTGAAATGACTGGAGATTGCATGTATCATATAACAATCTCTTATATTCATATTATGTGATTCAATATGGATCAGTTTTTATGGTAATATTGCTTTAGTTGGTCATTTCAAACCACTGGTTTTGAATGGATGGTGAGGCTCCTGAAATGCTTCAGCCATTCATCCCAATCATCAAACATGGAGTTTTCTGAGCTTTTCTTGTGGATTTTGCAGTCATGCCTCTTGAATACTTATTGGACCATTGACATGTTTCTTCTTGTTCATCTGCTTCACTTTTCTTCAAAACCTTGTTTGAATATACGACTTATGTATAAAGATTTGGGCAATGAGTGGTGTCCATTCACTCTTTGATAATCCCCATAATAAGGAAATAGCCAAACTCTGCACATCACCAGAGCCCAGAACTGCAGGCTGAAAGTAATCCGTGCATTTGTACAACGTTAAGAGAGGGAAAACATGAGAAACAGTAACCTCTCCAAGAAAAATAGCAGCCCCCTTGTTTTAGTTAGTAAGTAGCTTAATGAACCAGTCAGCTTTTTTATGGTGTTTTGCGGATACCACCGTAGCTATGCATGCTTTTTTGTTTCTAGGTGACCAACCCAAGCAAATCAGTACAGATAGAGATGAACAGAAATAGCTTTCTGCATGTGTACAGTAAATGGGCATGTTGTTAATGAACTTTAAAAACAAAGGGAATTATTGTAGGTTATTTTTTTATATTGCTAAACATATAAACCTTTTAAAATATTTTTTTTTTATTTTAATACATTCATTTCACTACTGCATGCACACTCTGACCAGGTGTGAGTGTGGCTGCCATGCTTTGCCACACTAGGATGTGCAGCAGTGGAGAAAAAAAGAATACATTTTCAGATGGTATACAAATGTCCCAAGTTTGGCTCCTATCAGGATTTTTTTTTTTTTTGGACAATGACAGAAAACTGGAATTCCTATGACTTGTCCATTAAATTGCATGTTCTTTCTTGGGAGGTTCATATAAATGGTTTAATTACAACAAAGTAATTAATTTGCTTTCCCATGTTTGATGCTCCAGTAGCTCTTTGGACACATTGGGTGCTTTTCACCCATTAATTGTGCAAACTTTGATTTGACAGAAAATGAAAACTACAATGAAGTTTGATGGTGGCTGTGTTATGCTGTGGGGCTGCTTTTCATCAGTAGGAATGGGATATCTGGTTACAAAATGAAGAAAGAATTAGTTTTAGAGACCTGCTTTTAGTCTGCTACAAAACTGAAGCTTGTGTGAAAGTTATTCTTGTGGTAGAGCAGTCTTTCTATAGAGTGGGCCAAAGTAGTCTTTTTGTAATTTGAAGAAAAAAAGGTGATTGTCTTACAGTGGCCTAGCTAAAGATCAGTTTGATTAGAATCTGTGACACTATTTAAAAACTGCACTGCAGCAGGGTCAACTTGGAGCAAATCTGCCCAGAAGAAGGCACCAAAGTCACTATGAACACTGCACAGCTGTACATATTTACATTATAAGACCAAAAGATCTTATTGCTGCAAAAGGTGGCTGTACAAAATACTAAAGTGTGGGGACTGAATACATACAGTATGTTACTTTTAGAAAGTCACAGAAAAAAAACAAAACTAATTTTGAGTTTCAGAGCTTTGAAGTAAATAAATCACAAAACAGCTGTGATGAGTGGCCGGGGCCCATTCCCGGCCGGGACGCCCCTGCAGCTTATGTTGCAGGGGACTAAGCATGGGACACCCAGTATTTCCCCCTGGACACTAGATGGCAGCCTCCCTGAGTTGCAGCGGTGCCTCGGACTCCCGCAGGGCTTCATGGGAGTTGGAGCTTGGTGCAGCCCTGTTGGGTTCTACAGGCGCTGCCAGGGGGTGCTGCAGCAGGAGTTGTTGGCACTAGTTTCACCACACCTGGGAGTACAGCTGGATGTCGGCAATCAAGCACCTGGAGCACTTCTGGGTGCCCAATAAAAGGAGCCAGCAACCACCACTCATTGGTCAGAGTCGGGAGGAGGAGGACAAAGCTTGGAGGAGGAGTGGTGGTGGAAGAGAAGGAGGAAAGGACAGTGTGTGGTGTGTTTTGGTGTGTTTATTTTTTATTTGTTGTGCCTGTGGGGATTACAGGGAAAACGTGCCCCACAGGTGAAGAAACAGTAAAAGTCTTTTTATTTTATACGTGCCACCAGTGTGAATCTCTGTCGGGCCGGGCGCTTATATGGCGCCTTGTTACATAGCATTTCAGTGATCAACAGACTCATCCTTTAGCAAGCCACTATTTACATAATCTATATGTATATTTTTTACATATACTATATTTATTGGTAGAATAACAAATCTTATGTCAGTCAGTCAATCAGTCATTATCCAACCCGCTAGATCCTAACACAGGGTCATGGGGGTCTGCTGGAACCAATCCCAGCCAACACAGGGTGCAAGGCAGGAACAAATCCCAGGCAGGGCGCACACACACGCACACCCACACACCAAGCACACACTAGAGACAATTTAGGATCAAATCTTATGTTCCACGTGCAAAGTTATTTTATTATTATCAGAGTATTTTATAAAAATGGATGTTACTTACCATTTTAAAGCCTGAAATGTTTTTCACTGGCAGTGGTGCAAACTTCCAAGTGGTATATCATGTTCATGGTAACAATACAATACAATACAATACAGTTTATTTTTGTATAGCCCAAAATCACACAGGAAGTGCCGCAATGGGCTTTAACAGGCCCTGCCTTTTGACAGCCCCCCAGCCTTGACTCTCTGAGAAGACAAGGAAAAACTCCCAATAAAAACCTTGTAGGGAAAAATGGAAGAAACCTCGGGAAAAGCAGTTCAAAGAGAGACCCCTTTCCAGGTAGGTTGGGCGTGCAGTAGGTGTCAAAAGTAGGGGGTCAATACAATACAATATACACAACAGAACAATTCCTTAAGACAGCATAATAAAAATTTTAGAATTACGGTTTAACAGTAGATGATATGACATAATTAGGTTTGGATATTTTTAGAGTCCTGGAGACCTCATCCATCTAGCTGCATCTCCATTTGGCCATGCCACGGCTGAAACATTGCTCCGATGAAAGGACCCCTCTTTCCCATGATTCCTGTGATCCTCCATCAGGGATGACTTTACCTTTGGCAGGCAAACAACTTGGCAGGTGGGCCGTGGCACCAATGGCCACATTTGGGTACCGAGAAAAGAAACAGAATAGGTGAGGGTTAGTATTCAAATATAATTATCATGACAGACATCAACCCCTGTGTTATGATAATTGCCATGTTGACTTATGAGGACTTTTTTCCATTGGAATTACAATGCTGGTGATAACCTCATCGGTATGAACAGAAGGGTTTCTCGGTTTTAGTGTTGTAAAATAAAGTAAAACCCACCACTTTTTTTTCTCATTGCTAAATTGTGCCGTTCGCGGGATAACTCACAACATGATATTGTTTCATGAATCCCGCAAAACCTTGTGAGAATCTGATCTCTTTTCTATAAGCCATCTTTCACATTGTTGGTGAGCAGGCCTGTAATAGTGGTGTCATCAGCAAAGGCAACGATATAGCTGGAGCGGTGTCTGACTCCACAATTAGAGATGAATAAGGAGTACAGCTGGGGACACACTACTCTGTGGGGTGTCCTTGTTGAAGATTAATGTACAGAAAGTGATGCTGGTAACCAACCCATGTATACCAGGGTCTGCTGCCGAAGAAGAGAGTTGAACTATGTTTCAAGTCTAGTAGTGTGGTTTAAGAGTACAACAGTTTTAAATGCAAAGCCATGGTCTATAAACAGTACTTATGCACAGCAGGGTGTTTGCCAACACATATGAAGTGAATAAGATCATGGCATTCTTTGTGTATAGTTGTGGCAATAAACTAGTGAAGATCCAAACTATCTGAAATATTCAGTTTTAGCACCAGTCTCACACAGCCTTTCACCTCAATGGGAGTAAGTACCTCTGATCTGTAGTTACTAAGATAGTCCACTTTTGTCTTTGGTATAAAGGTGTGGATGGGTGGAAGGAATACAGGAACCCACAGAAAATGTTGGAGTGACAGCTGGGTTGCCCCTTTTAATTTTGGGGCAATAAACAACAAAACAGGTTCTCATGGACACAAAACAGAACAAAAAGCAGTTTTCTTGGCTTTGAAAGCAATGGCTCTTTAAGGATCACGGAATTCCACCCTCAAGGTTCGTCCAGGTCTAAATAAGACTTCCTCCTTTGGTAGAGTCGGGTTTTTATAGCTGTCCATATAGAAGGGATGGGGTTAATTGCCAGTGAGAAATAACAGTGTAATTGAAAACGGTGTGCATGATACCTGGTGACTGTAAGTTAGCCCGCCTCAACTGAGTAGGGTCATATGTGCACTTGTCACTTTATAAGCCATCTATGGATGGCTTTGTTTGCCTCTTAATGGTGTCTGGAGAGGTGTCAGTTCCTAGTGAAATTAGCACTTCACAAAGCAGAATTCAGAAAATGACTTATCAAATATACCTTTTTTTGTAGTTTGCAGTATTTCTATGTATATATGTGAAGTCATACAAAGCAAATTATACTGTGATTTTTCTTTTTTCCAAATTTTTTTTTTTAATAAAAGGGACATCAGCCTCACATGATGGAGTTTGATGCCATTTGGGATGAGAATGCTTCTCAGAGGGATGTCTATGAGTCTACTGCCAAGGTAAGCTCTTTTTACTTGGTGATGCTTTTAAACATTTAGTCGAAATAAACAAGAAACTTAGGTCAAGCTTACGTTCATCACTCTTTACTCCCTCCCATAATACACTTGTTCCTATACCGAGTCATTAGAACGTGAAACCTTTAACTGTATGATTGAATGCAAGATGTCGGTTCCAAACAAATTGGCACACTCATGTAGACACACATACCCGGCCAGGTTGGAGTGCCCAGTAAGCCCAGCATATTTGCAGTGTGAAAGGAAACTGGGATGTGTAAGCATAACTCACATATGTACCATGCCCTCCATAATGTCTGGGGCAAAGACACATTTTCCCTTGATTTATCTCTTTGCATGGGAGGGATATGCAAAAAAGAAGTTAATGTGACTGCTTTAATAGACCTGCCATTGCTGTGTCCCATACATGGTGTCCTAAAATGGGGGGGGGCATACAGAAAAAGTGTTAGCATACATTTTGGTCACACCATATATAAATGACAATACCCTTATATGAAAGTCTGCAATGTGCATTTTGCTCATGTCTGAATTGTTTGATTTGTAATTTAAAAATGTGCAGCACAGGGTAAATCAAGGAAAACGTGTCTTTTTCCCAGACATTATGGAGGACACTGTATATGAACAAGAAAATGTAAACTCCACACAGCCACTGCCCAGGCCAGAATCTGAACCCAAGCTGTGCTGTTCAGCATCACCATACTCTCCGGAAACTCATTTGTGATTGAATTGTGATTTTTCTGTTGTTCTTTGTCTGTCTGTTTTAAATGGGGGCTTCCATATTTTCTTAATTAACGGCTGTGCTAATGGTGGGTGTCTGCTGGAACAACTTTATGAAGGAAACGGATGTATCTATATGTTAATCAACAGTGCCCTACTGCTGATTTTTATTTTGTAAATTAGTGGTGACATGTTGCTTTGTCCATGGAATAATTTATCTACACATTTTAACACAGTATAAGATATAAATAAAGTGAAAATTATGTTGCACCCTGAGGTAAAGCAGACAGCATAAAAGAGTACACCCCCTTTGAAAGCTAACGAATCCAGACATCTCTCTTTACAACGTAAGAAACATTTGAGGTTCCAATATAATGGAAGTGTGTCAGCAATACTGGTTTATCAGCTACAAATGACACAAGTCAATACTAATAAGTAAAGTATGATTTTATTTTTTACAAAATAGTAAAAAGGCCAGCTTGCAAAAATGAATTCACCCCTGTAAAATGGCATTGAATACTCAAAACATTTTTTCCGAGACACATTAAAGGTAATTTATCAGCAGATAAGTATGTTGAACACTCAAACAGGTGTAATAAGTTCACCTTCAACTAAAGTGACACTTAACCCACTGAATGACCCCTGGATTTAGTGCCTTAACAGTGACAACATATGGGAGAAAATTGTCTGGAAACTTAGGTTGGAAAATTATTTCATTACACAAAAGAGGACAAGGGTACAAGAACATTAGCAAGTCACTGTTATTAAGCCACGATACAGTATCACAGTGTTCCAGAAATTCGAGAAGTATGGACTTGTGATAAGTACACTGACATTTTCAGGCTGTTGTTGTAAGATATCACCTCATGAGGAAGATTTTTAGCTATGGAAAAGCACAAGAAAACCACAGAACAAGTGCTTCAGGGTTGGCTGGCAAAAGCTGTGGAAAGCATAACTGGAGTGCCAATTTCATCCCATGCAGTAAGATGTACCCTGCACAGAAGTAGAGTTCACTGTTGTGGTCCACACAGGAAGCCACAGCTGAAGTCAAAGTAAAGGAAGTTTAGCCTTTGATAAAACCTGTATTAACAATAGTAAAGACTTTTGGAAATCTGCTCTCTGGTGTGATGACACCAAAATCAAACTTTTTAGACACAATGCTGCCTACAATGTTTGGAGTTGCAAGGAGAAGGAGCACAGCAAAGGTTTCACGATTGCCACATATGAGGGTGCATGATTGCAGAATGGAAAAACTATATTTCATAAATGACATAATGAATTCATAGAGGTACTTCAAAATCTTGAAACAAAAGATGCTTCTCTCCATACCCTGGGTTGTCGGGCTATTTTTCAGTGTGACAATGACCCAAACATTCTTCCAAAGCCACTGCTACATTCATAAGAATGAACAAAGTGAAAAGTGCTGGAGTGGCCTAGTATTGTCACCCAAAATCAACTCTATTGAGCACCATTGGGAAATTTTGAAGATACAAGTTGCTCTCCATCAAACATCAAGGCAAGCAAGGAAGTCATCCTCCAAAAGTGTAACAGGATAGATGTGACAATATGCCTTGAATGTGTACACTCAGTGCCATATCATGTGCATTTCAGGTAAGCCACCTGAAGCTATGCATGTTGGGCTTGGCCAGCACTTGAATGGCAGACCATCTTAGCTTGGGGTTACTGTTGGAAGAAGTGTTGGTGAGGCCTTCAGGGGGTGCTTACCCTCTGGTCTAGATGTGAATCCCTGTGACCCACTGCAGTAATGGGAATGCTGTTCTGCAAAAATGGTGTCGTCCTTCGGATGAGAGAAAAAACTGAGGTCCTGACTCTCTGTGGTCATAAAAGATCCCTGGGTATCTTTTGAAAAGAGTAGTGTGTTCCTCGATGTCCTGGCTAAACTGTCCACCTTGACCTTGTCATTTTGGTCCCCTAATCATCCCTTGTCCCTCATAAGCTAACTCTAACTACTTCAGCACCTAATAGCTAATGTGAGGTGAGTGCACTAATGCAAAAATCACTGCTGTCACATCGTCCAAGTGTATGCTGCACATTAGTGGTGGTTGAAGTTAGGAAAGTGCTATATACAGTAAATGTAATTATTAAAGAAAAAAATAGCGAATTAATAAATAAAAATGTTGTATGATTAAAGAATCATCAGTTCATTACTAAAAGGTGATGATGAACATATGAAACACCAGATTCTATCTGCTATGCAATAAAATTCTAGAGTCTGGTTGTGTGTGTCTGGCCCCTTCAAGCACTCTGATTGGTCAGTTCAGCTGTGGTCTGATTGGTCAGTTTAGCTTTGGTGGCTCGGTGGTAGGGATGATGAAGAGATACTTTGGCAGTGCAAAGTTCAATTCCTGATTGTGATAATTTTATTTATTTTTATTAAAAGGAGTTCAAATGGAGAATTTCAATGACAACAAAGCAAATATCTTATTGAGTGACATTGGGTCGCTAAATACTAACAAGGTGTAACCTGAGTCATCTTCAAAGATGGGAAGAATTCCCAAGAATATAGATGATGTTTTCACAGTGGGTAACGGGGGACCTTCTACGATTGGTGGTAGCCATACTGCTTACGGTTGGAAAAAAGCAACTTCATTCTTTCTACGACTTCAGTAAGTTGCTCCAATTACGTTAGTAAAACTAAACACTCCTGCAAATTGCCTTTTTTTATATTGGCAAAAACATGTGGAAGATGCCACATGGAGACTGGCAACCTAACTGGAGTTGTACTGGGAACCTTGCTTGACTGGGATGCCCACAACGTGGAAGGACTCGGGGAGACAACCTGTGCAGGACATTGTCTCTCCCAGAATGCTAAATGGCAGCCCCCTGGGCTATAGTGCCTCCACTGATTCCCACGGGGAATACTGGGAATTGTAGTTCATTGCCTCAGCTCTGTTGGGTTCTGTGGGTGCCACCAGGTGATGCAGAAGGGACTAGAGAGCCCTGCTTAGTCAAGCTCTAGCCTTACCAGGAAGTGTTCCTGGGCCATGGCTTTGGGACACCGTAAGTATTTCTGGGTTTTATATACAGTAAAAGGAGCAGAGAGACACAGAGTCGGGAGGAGACAGAGGGAGTGCTACCTGTGCTTGTAGTTGTAGTTGTGGTTTGGGAAACACAATAAAATCCTTATTCATTGGCAACTTGTGTCCAAGCCATTTGTGTCGGGTGTTTGGAGAGCTGCAGCACTCCCTGGAAACCACACTTGTTATGTTTTATATATGTGCACCCACACCATACAAAAATTGAATGTATTGCCTCACTGGTTGGTTAATAGCTTCCAGCGCAGTGGTTATGCTGGAGTAAATCTTGGCTGAGATACTCCTGACCTGTCGGCCAGTTTCCTAAAAAATGACAACAGGCATCCGATATAAACTGGTGAAGAACCAAAAAAGTTCTTCAGTGTAAAGATGCAGCTTTGACCCTCTTCAAAGGGAACTAAAATATAGTTTGTACGTCATAATTATCATTTTTGAGCTCTAATATGTCTGTCATGTCAATACACATTCTAATAACTGCTCAGTGAAATGAATTATAAGCATGAGTTGTCATTTAACTGGTTTAGCTGCATTTCCCTACTTGATCACCATTTCATTGAAATGTTGAGTATAGATGAGTTAGAGTCTGGTAAAGTTAGTAAAGGGTACATAGCAGTGTGTGGGGTTTAGAGTAAAATAGTGCATCTAGGGCTCTGTAAGTATGAACAGCTGTGAAAGAGGACTGCTGCATGATGTTTAGTGTGGAGGTTGATTGATCAATTCAGCTATTCCACTTTGTGGGTCTTTATTGGGGCAACACAGTCGCCGGAGAAGGGAGCAAATCAAAAGCAAAGTATAATTGTGGAAGTAAGGAGGAAATTTGAGAGAACAGAATCAGGGGAAGCCATGCAAAGGAGCTGAGTGACAGACACTCCTGGGGTGGACTGAATTGCTCCTGCTGAATAGTAGAGAGCAGGAGCAATTGAATGCAGGACAAGGTAGTCAGAAATTTTCTTTCATATTTTTTGATATTACTCTGAAACTACTTTGATGTCTTTTTTTGATGCCATTTTGTGTTCTTAGAGGCTGACCAGTTGTTTTGGCAACCAGATGCAATTGCTGTCACATGACTGGTATTGATGCAGTGTGTGACTTCATTGAGGTTGCTAAATGGCAGCCCCCAGATTCTCAAGTATGCTATGATGGATTAAAGTCATCTCAGTAAAATCTTCCTTAGTGCAAGTTTTTAAAATTGTTGTAGTTCTAATCAGGTTCATTTACTTTGTGTCTCCTACTTTTGCTTTTATAGTCCATGAGGTTTGTTTGGCCTTTTTCATGATCATTTTCACTTTGACTTTTCTGGTTTTCACGTGTGCCTGTCCATGACAATGCCATTGCCTTATTACTTTAACATATCCTGGTCTCTATCCTATTTGTTCTCACAAATTTCCAAAGCTTTTCATCTGCTCCATCAGGCAGAAACTGTGAAGATGTGTGGGTTGGAGAAGCCCAATGGCATTCTGCTGTACTGTAGGTGACCACAAGGAACCAAGTAGAGACTATTCTGCCTTTAGGAAAGATCAGGAGGGACAAATAAAATAACCTCATTGGAACTGTTTTGCTCTTTGCGATTTTTGATGATTAATACCTAAGTGAGTTGACTGGTTTTAACTTGTGTCTGAGTTGATTCTTGCTTCATGTTGCTCTTTAGTGCCTTCCACTCCTAGCTATATTCTGTAAAATTTTCAGAACAATTTGGGGATTTTTTTCCCATTTTGTCCATTAAAATTCAAATTTAAGAGAAATTTATAGTCATTTTTCTGCATTGTTAATAATACAATGGAGTTTGTCTCATATGCACACATATATTGATGGGGTGTAGTCACGTCGTTTTAGGAAGTCATCTTTTTCGAAGGAAAGGTGTATGCTGTTTAAGTTTATGCACTTTCTTTCAAATAAAAGAAAGCCCTTTTCCTTTTTAAGGTTCGGTTTATGTTGTTTTTACTCTTGCCTGTTTTTTTTTCTTTTTTCTTTAACTGTAATCTTGTTTTGCTTTTTTAATTGGGTGCTTGTGACTCTTATTTTGAATATTGTTTGCTTTGGTTGGAGGATTTTTTTGCCTTAAGGTATCCATTGGGTTAGTTTGCTTTCAAAATATATAGTTTTAATTTTGATTCAAGATGTTATATTGTCAATATTCTAATGGCATTATTGTTGATTTCTATTGCTAAGACCCCTCCAGAATATGTGGTTATGGACTGTCATTCATGACATGATGAGATAAAGAGTCAACCAGGGGTATTCTTCCCTATCTGACTATCCGATCCCAAAACTCTTCAAACCTTTTTGAAAAAAATATTTGTTTTGTTATGTTTTGCCGGTTTTTGAACTCTCCGCTGGGAGAGGCTAAGGCTAAGGTTACTAATAGTTGTTTTCTTGCTTCTGACCCTCGCTATGATTTTTCAACTACATCCTTGTCTTTCTGTCACCCACTAAAGTCTCGTGCTTGCTGGGCATAACAGTGGTGGTCTCAAACTTTGTTTTAAGAACTCTGCTTGACCAGACTACTCTCTGTTTTTGCCCTTCAGTGTAATCTCCACCTCACTCACTGAACAAATTGTCTCCCTTTTTCATCCTTTCTTTTATGAGAAGATGAAAAGAGAGCAATTGCAGACTATACAGTATGTCATCAGAACCATTGACTTAAGGCATATCAGATGTAGCCCACGCTGGTAAGATTTGATCATAAAGCCAGAAAATGGTAAGGGGTTGATGGAAACATTTAATTTTTTTTCTTTTCTAATGTTTATAGGACATATGTATACAGAAATCAATCATCAAGTTACATTAAGTTACAAGTTATATTACCTTACAAGTCACCTTACCTTACAAGTTACATTAACTTTCAAGTTGTGCTTGAAAGTTTGTGAACCCTTTAGAATTTTCTATATTTCTGTATAAATATGACCTAAAACATCATCAGATTTTCACTCAAGTCCTAAAAGTAGATAAAGAGAAACCAGTTAAATAAATGAGACAAAATATTATACTTGGTCATTTATTTATTAAGGAAAATGATCACATATTACATATTAGTGAGTGGCAGAAGTATGTGAACCTTTGCTTTCAGTATCTGGTGTGACACCCCAATAACTGCAACTACATGTTTCCGGTAACTTTTGATCGTTCCTGCACACCGGATTTGAGGAATTTTAGCCCATTCCTCCGTACAGAACAGCTTCAACTCTGGGATGTTGGTGGGTTTCCTCACATGAACTGCTCACTTCAGGTCCTTCCACAACATTTCGATTGGATTAAGGTCAGGACTTTGACTTGGCCATTCCAAAACATTAACTTTATTCTTCTTTAACCATTCTTTGGTAGAACGACTTGTGTGCTTAGGGTCGTTGTCTTGCTGCATGACCCACCTTTTCTTGAGATTCAGTTCATGGACAGATGTCCTGACATTTTCCTTTAGAATTCTCTGATATAATTCAGAATTCATTGTTCCATCAATGAAGGCAAGCCGTCCTGGCCCAGATGCAACAAAACAGGCCCAAACCATGATACTACCACCACCATGTTTCACAGATGGGATAAGGTTCTTATGCTGGAATGCAGTGTTTTACTTTCTCCAAACCTAACACTTTTCATTTAAACCAAAAAGTTCTATTTTGGTCTCATCCGTCCACAAAACATTCTTCCAATAGCCTTCTGGTTTGTCCACATGATCTTTAGCAAGCTGCAGACGAGCAGCAATGTTTTTTTTGGAGAGCAGTGGCTTTCTCCTTGCAACCCTGCCATGCACACCATTGTTGTTCAGTGTTCTCCTGATGGTGGACTCATGAACATGAACATGAACATTAGCCAATGTGAGAGAGGCCTTCAGTTGCTTAGAAGTTACCCTGGGGTCCTTTGTGACCTCGCCGACTATTACACACCTTGCTCTTGGAGTGATCTTTGTTGGTCGACCACTCCTGGGGAGGGTAACAATGGTCTTGAATTTCCTCCATTTGTACACAATCTGTCTGACTGTAGATTGGTGGAGTCCAAACTCTTTAGAGATGGTTTTCTAACCTTTTCCAGCCTAATGAGCATCAACAACTCTTTTTCTGAGGTCCTCAGAAATCTCCTTTGTTCGTGCCATGGTACACTTCCACTCACATGTGTTGTGAAGAGCAGACTTTGATAGATCCTGTTCTTTAAATAACACAGGGTGCCCACTCACACCTAAATTGGCATCCCATTGATTGAAAACATCTGACTCAAATTTCACCTTCAAACTAACTGCTAATCCTAGAGGTTCACATACTTTTGCCACTCACAAATATGTAATATTCGATCATTTTCCTCAATAAATAAATGACCAAGTAGAATCTTTTTGTCTCATTTGTTTAACTGGCTTCTCTTTATCTCCTTTTAGGACTTGAGTGAAAATCTGATGATGTTTTAGGTCATATTTATGCAGAAATATAGAAAATTCTAAAGGGTTCACAAACTTTCAAGCACAACTGTATATTCTTTAGTTATCCATATTCCTGAGTATATCCTGTGAGAATACTCTTAATATGACAGTCTGCTGTAATATTTGAGTAAACGTACACAATTGATGTTTGAGATAAATATTGTTCCTGAGGATGATACTGTTAAATCTTTCTTGTTTTTTTAAATGGCATCATATATTATTTGAAAACAGCAGCTTTATTCCTTCCTCTGATGTGTATGTGTTGATTTGCCTTGTGGTTTATTGCAGAGAAAACCAAATTACAACATCATTTGTCATTTTTTTTTCCCAGCCACTTGTAGCTTTGGCATTACAAGGGTATAATGGATGTGTCATAACATATGGATCCCCATCAAGTGGAAAAACATTCACTATGCAAGGTGGAGGTCTCTCTGGAAAACAAAGAGGAATTATTGCTAGAGCTGCTGAAGATATTTTTCAAAGTATCCTTTTTATTGCAAACATGGATTAGTCCAGCATGATTTTATTCCTTTAACATGATGATGTGGTATTTTAATGAATGATAGAGAAATGTGGCTTAGACTTTAAGAAATCAACTGAAAGTCACAATATAACCACATTTGCAGGAATAGATTTTGTAACAGTATAAAGTTAATAAAGTTAAAATTAAAAAAAAAAAAATTTCTATGTGAAATAGTGGTGGACCACTCCTGTCCTGAAGTGCACCAGAGATTGCAGGTTTTAAACAGTTTCTTAATTACGTGGAAATCAATTTTTGCTGGTAAAGTTTTGCTTGGTCCTGCTTTTCCTCTGCCACGTTACAAATTCCCATTGATTTGGCAAAGGCTTTCCTAAGAAAAATCAACCAAAACAAATAAAAGTGAATTAGCTTCTATCAATCAAAAGCTGTTTGCTTTGTAAATACTTTTTTTTTTTTTTAACCTCAGCTGCTTTGTGACAAACACGCACAGGTACAGGTGATACTCAGTCAGGAGGGTAGGTTTTCGGTTCCTCATTGTTCACTGGCTATTGGCCACTTATGAAAATTAAGAAAATGAGCAAAAAAATGAGCTAAACTAACCAAAAATGTGCAGAAGGAATCAATATCTATGCAGGTAACGGTGTGAAAACTGTACACATCTCCCCGAATTTCATCCATCCATCCATTATCCAACCTGCTATATCCTAACACAGGGGTCTGCTGGAGCCAATCCCAGCCAACACAGGGCGCAAGGCAGGAAACAAACCCTGGGCAGGGCACCAGCCCACCACAGGGCGCGCACACACACACGGGACAATTTAGGATCGCCAGTCCACCTAACCTGCATGTCTTTGGACTGTGGGAGGAAACCAGAGCACCTGAGGAAACCCACGCAGACACGGGGAGAACATGCAAACTCCACGCAGGGAGGACCCAGGAAGTGAACCTGGGTCTCCTAATTGCAAGGCAGCAGCGCTACCCACTGCGCCATCGTGCCACCCCCGAATTTCATAAAAGCATAAAACCCATAGCATTGACAACTTATTACAATGCAACCTGAGAACTAACTTAATTAAATGAGGAGTAGCTGGTGTCACTTTGGCCTTTTAGAACAGGACTGCTAACCCCTGGTGACGGCACAGTTGATTAAAAGGATGTTGCAATTTTTGGTCTGATGGAAAATGTTTTTGCCCAAGCAGGATAACATGGGAGACACACCCACCAACCCAGCATTTTCTAGAGGCTTTTCCTGCAGAGGGAAAATGGGGCCAAGGAAGAGCTGCCTGAAGTGCTTCCTTAGTTGGAATTTTAACAGATCATAATTAGTTCTGTGTATCTTTCTCTTTATCCCTCGTTTTAATTTCAGTTTTCAATTTCTTTTCATAAAGCTCACTTTCACTTATGAGTATGCTTTCAAATCTTAACAGATCGAGTAAGAAAACAGTAATCCATTATTAACACAAAAGAATGTTGAAACCAGCAAAGAAACATTAAAGAAAATATAGATAAATATGTATATTGGGCCATGTAGGGGAAATCCACACCCTAAACCCAGACTTCTTAGAAATATGACCTTCTGGACCAAAAACACATTTTATTTCCCATAAACCATCTCATAAATTCCAATCCACACCAGTAGATATTGTCAGTACTTTGACCAACTCAATTCTTGACTCAAAATCACCTGGCTGAAACATTTCTGGTGCATCTAAGGTGTGGCCAAGAACCACTTCAGATCAGATTGGATTCCATTATGACATGGGAGCCCCTTCCAAGTAGCTCCCAGCTCCATTGTCATCCAAAGAACCGCATAAGTGAAGCATCTTTTTCCGTTGCCAGTGTGCAGATAGCTGGGTCCAGCAACTGTGAGCATTATAGATCCATTATGTTCTTTCAAGGGAAGAAAATGGGCATTATGGCATGTTGATTTTTGAAACATTCTTGGAACAGAACACTGAAGAGTCTAAAAATGCTCAAAGAAGGAAGACATAAATAGAAGCAGTTAGGAACCAAGTTTTCTTAAGGAGAAACAAAGAACAACAAACTGAAATTAGTTATAGGCATCCGATCCCAAATCTGGCATACTCTGGTTTAAAGTTGAATCTCCTTTTGCATTTCACATCATTCACACTTTGGTATAACTTGACAGTTTCCTAGAAGTACAAGGCAGCTCAAGATAGGCTGCAAGTCCTCCATATGGTAAACTTCCACATGGATCAAGTTTAGTGTTAAAAGGTAGCCTAAATTGCACATCTTTGAAATGTGGTAGGAAATTCCATGCAGACACAGGAACACCAAGCCAGGGTTCAAAGACACTCTCTTAGAGCTGTGAGGGAGCAGTACTGGCTGCGTCACTGTGCTACCCCAAAGTTAAAAAAAAAAATACACGACATAACATTTAGGTGCATTAGAGGACTGTGCAAGCACTATAGCCCTCAATGGACTGGGTTTAGTAGTTCGTTTCTAGAACTAAGTCCTTTTCAGGGTTGTGATGTGTAAAATGCTATTCCACCTAGTCCATCACAGGGACCACTCTCACTCACAAACACACACACACACACACACACCGTATTCACACACAGTGACAATTTGCAAGTGCTAATTAGCATAACCTAAATAAATAAAACACTTTTGTAACTCCTTCTGTGCTTGAGCATATCTGGCCATGATTTTTATCTTGTACTTTAAATTTTAGACAAGGTTCTGAACAAATAAATTACTGATTTGTGAACCACAGTGTTTTGAAAAAAGCTGAGCCACCAAATATGCAGTAACTTGCTTGCTGAATCTAAAATAAGAATTACTTACCTGCAAAGAAATACATAAATAAAATTCCTTTTCTTTTTAATATCTACACAGCAATAAAACCTTCATTATTTTTTCTGTTGTTTGAGCCTGAGGATAACTGGTCAAAAAAAACAACTTTTTAAACTATTCTGCTCATGTACTAATCAGTCACGGCTATGAACAAATATATCTACCTTAGCCATTACTCTCAGAAGCTGTAAACTTACATTATCGAATCCGAGCTTCATTTATTCACATTTCAAATGAGAAAATTTATGACCTGTTGGTAAGTACTTTTTTTTGTACAAGTGTTTAAAAATAATTCATTTATCTGTAATTACAGTATTGTGAAGTACTCTATCTTTTATCAAGATGAAGCAGCTCAATCACGATTATTTTTTCCATAACTAACTGAAAGTCAAAAATCAAAGTTAGAAATTATTTCTCATTTCTAATTTATGTAATGACTGTAAGTTATCAGATCAGCTGGTAGTCCCACTGTTGTGTGATTACATAGGAAATGTGCAGTCCATTTTCTCAACAATGAACCTACATAAAAATATAATACAGGGTACACAGTGTGGCATTTTGTAATGTTGCAGCCTTGTGCTGAAATAATTTAAATTCATTTTTCTCTCATTAATAAACAATACTCCATACCTCCAAAATGACAAAACAAAAATAGAATTTTATATTTTTTCTTCAAATTTAGTAAAAATTAAAAACTGAACTATAACATTGACACAAGTGTTCAGATTTATTCAGCTGTAGCCCCTTTTTGCAGCCATTAAAGACTGGAGTCTCCACACACCTGAATTTGAGGCCATTCTTATCTTACGATGGCTGCTTCTCAACCTTTTCAGCCCACTGGCCCACAGCTTGACCTGGCAGAGAGATGGTCTACTTCTGATCCACAAATAGATAGAGGTTCTCACTCCACTGCTCCCCAAACAGAGGATGGCTCATCAGATTTTAGTTTCAGAGGTTTTCAGTCATTTTGCAGAGTTACCCATCCCTGAGAGAATCCCAGCGAGGGTATCCCAATAGGATTCCCCGTGAGTTTAGTGAGAGTGTCTGGAGAATATCCCAGAGAGAGAGGAGTGTAACTAGTTATAAGAGAATGTATAACTTCTTCTGATTGGATTTAATTCACTTCCAGTTACAAAATCAGTGTGTCCTCATAGGCGAGTTCTTCTGTCAATCAGGTTTGTCATTCATTGATCTACAGCTCTATGTTCTTGCTTAAGATCTTTGCACACCTTTTGGTTCAATAAGCCTGCAGAGGGGCCTCTGGAGAGTTGTTAGTGCAACTCTGATTTAAACCTTTGTTATCTGATGAAGTCCAGGCAGATCGTGGTACATTTAAATACATGGAAAAAAATAATAAATCAGCAAATAATAAAAACCCAGGCTGTAAAACAAAAGTAAGTTTTTTATGTACTGCCCATTCAGAAGTGCTGAAATTAAGCAAACAGTTTTGAGAACACCAGAAAAGAATCAAAAACACATTTTTAATCACTCCATCTGGCCACTTACTGACCCACCTATCCAATTCAGGGTCACTGTTTTTCTGAGCAGCAAGGACATTGCATGTCAGAGTCTCACACCCAAACACCCCAGACATAAACTGAAACAATGTACTCAAAGTCAATAACTGTTCATGAGCACAAATGCATACACTTGAATACCACATGGTGTTACCACCCGGCAGAGGGCATGTTGGAAATGTAGATTTATTTATTGACTTGTGTGTGTGTTTTCTTTTTTAATTGGAACAGGACATCAATCATGCTGAAGTAAACCGCATCCACGAGACAGAAGAAAGTATTTTGCTTGAAGGGCTGACAGAAATAGAAGTTTCATCACCAGAATCCTTGCTACAGCTTTACAGAAGAGGTACAGGTGCATTTGTCAGTGTGAAGTTTCATTTTTATATATCACTGTTCACATTGTGCTGATTAGTCCTACTGTCAGTGTTGGGGCTGTATACAGTATCTAGTACATGCCACACAGCTGTTATTTTCTTTTATAGTTTCGTTCTTAGCTCCATACTTATACACCTGTGGAAGAAAGCTCAGAGGAAGACCGGAATAGTTCAACCAATCAGCTTTTATCCAATTACAGATGAGTACATGGATTCATGCGTTGCAAGAGAGAAGAGCACAGATTCCCCTTTTCGATCTGCTTTATATTCCCCCCTCCCCCACTTATCAATAAGCATAATATCGTTTATCTAAGCATTTCTTCTTATATTGCACAAATCGGCCAACCATTTCTGTTTTGTGTACGTGTCAGATGGGGCCCTAAAGAAGGAAAGGTCATCTTTCCTGTGTCGAACAGACATGCTCCTAAAGAGGAAGTTGTCCTAGGTCAGCTTACTGCACTCTGTCTTATGACAGACCTGTCGTCATAGCAAAACAGCTTTGTCAGCTTTTAGCCCTTAGTAGATTGGAAGCAGTTAATTTTTCTTTCACACACCACAGAGCATTTTTAAAATAATTTCCTAATGCTTCTAAATTTTTGGATTTAACATGTCCTACATTGTATGTAATATACTATTAATTCTACTCTTAGATTGTCTCTGTACCTAAACATGACCCAGTTTGTCTGTTATAGAAGTTTCTGCAGCTACTTATAAGTTATTTACTAAAATTTAGAAAGTTTATACACTGAGCTAAAACACTGATTTAATTATTTTTAACTGTTAATGTTTTCATAATAGATTATAGCAGTTTCACTGAATTAATGATTAGGAATACTGCCTGCAGCTTCATATACATATGTATAGGTACTGATTGATATAAACTTCTAAAAATCTTGCATTTTTTATATCATTGGGTATTTTACCTTTTCTTAAATCACTTCACCTAGCCTCCTTGGCATTAACCTTGAGTGTCTCTTGAGCTCGGAATTCTGTATAAGAATGGTTAACCCCAAGTATCTCTCAGGATAAGCTATTATGATCCCATGTACAATGTTAAACCCAAATAACTCAAGGGACAATACTCTGCTGCCATCTAGTGATTAAAATAAAATTATCTCACGATTATAAAAAAATATCCTGGAAAGGAAAAGCAGGGAAACGAGACATGATCTTCTCGAAAGACACTTAAAAGACCCGCGAGACGCAAACAATATCAAATAAGAGAGCACAGCCAGCAAAACACAACCAGCTTTATACGTCCTGCAAGAAAGACATTTAACCACGCCCGGGGTCAGAAATAAACGACAAGCATTGGTTTTACAACGTCACGCGAGACAAGGCAGTGAGCCATCATTTAAAACAAGTCCACGGACATCTAACCTAGCAGTTCGACACGCATCATGTGCTCCCAGCTCTTAAAACAACGACATACGACAAGCAGAACAGGCAGCTCGCCAGTAGCAGAAAGACAGCAGATGATCCGACGGTATCTCCTCAGCATGTGTTCAGTTGCCCCCCCATCACAACGCGGGCAGCGTTATACGTCCTGTGAGTAAGAGATGTAACTATGCCCGGGGCCGGAAATGAAGGACAAATATTGTTTTTACAAAAGATTTTTAAATTAAAAGTGAAAATAATGTATATGTAACAATTCCCATGAAAATAACAATCTCTTTAAATCGTATATATCTGGTAAACCAAACACGGGGGTGGGTGAGCGAAGCGAGCAGGGGGCGAAGCCCCCTAGTGATGAAAAAAAGAATAAACATTTCTGTGTCTTGTGACTCTGTGGTAATTCATCAGTATTAATGAGTGAGGTGGAGCCTTCAACTAGAACACAATGGAATGTAAGCAAGAAGTTGTAAAGCCAATTTTAGAAAAGACTGAATCTGAACCATTAGTTGAATCAAGCAATAGTAATGACAATGTGACTTGGTCATCAGATGTTGATATGGTTATTGAAAGTGATGTATATGGTACTGCACAACTCAACTGCTTTAATATGCCTCGCAAATTAATTTGCCCGAACTTTCACCACAGTGCAGTTAGGTGTGTGGTAAAAAGGCAAAATAATTGCGACCAAGTAGAAAGACTTTTAAGAAAGATGTTATTCCCCTAAGCACTGTTCATAATGCAGCAACTATCAATGTTTGTGTCAGGGGAAATGTGTACGTCTTGTGCTTTGGTTGTACTGACATTCTTCTCACTCATGTGCAGACAACAGAAAATATATCAGAAAAGTGCACAAAGAAACACACTTGTACTGTCCTAATTGTGATGCCAGGCTGTGCGTTGATGACTGTTTCAAAACATATCACAAAGGACGTGTACTAAGTCTGCATCAGTATGACACTCCATACTAAACACACCTCTCCTGTCATATTTATGTCACCACCTTGGTATTTGCATGTTTTTGTTATATGTAATAAATGTAATATCTTTTTACTTGTTCAAAAAATGCAACATTTTTGGCCTGTTTTTCTATGGGTAAACATAACACTAAGGAGGTTACTTGTCCTTATACTACTTAAATATAGCAACAAAAAAAGTCCGTTGATATCGCATGATAATTCAGTTTTTTTTCTTTGAATAATTTTCTACATTCCTGGGCCATCTTTTCATTATGAAGTTAACTGTGGATAATTTCTGAACTGCAAAATGTCTTTTGCTGATTTGACTTATTCCACCATAATGACTTGAGTTGTTATTTGGGTACTCTGATTGTTGTACTCGTTGAATTAATGAGAGATTCTGAATTAGCTCCCTGTGAATGTCTACAGTATGCATAGACCCTGTGATGGACTGGTGGCCTGTCCAGGACTGTTTCATGCTTTGTACCCAAGTGCTGCTAGGAATAGGCTCCAGCACCCTGAATTAAGTTATGGAAACTTATGAATATTATGTCTCTGTTTTCTAATTTCTACTTTTATTATTATAAAATTTCTAGTTGACATTTTGAAGAGGTAATATGAACGAGCCATTTACTACAGCTATCTATCTATTTTCCAAACCTTCATTTTCTGTCTCAGAGTTGCAGGAGTCTATCCCAGGAACATCATATGCAAGGCAGGAACTGACTTGAAGTTGGACACTAGAACATTATAGACCTGACATGCACACACCTTTTGTCTCAACCTGGACAGTTTTAGAATCAGTACTTAAAAGGACATGCAAATGTCTGAGATGTGTGTGGGATAGCAGATTTCAGGTTGGCAGTTCCAAGTTACACTGTACAACATCTTTTTTTTATATTGAGCATCAAAGTGACATTGTTTGCCTTAACTCACTACTGCTGTTCTGAATCATTTAATGCCTAGGTGTCCAGAGAGAGAAAAAGAGACTTAATTACTAGGAGATGAAAAGCAGAAGACATGGTTTAAAGAGTGTGGAGACTGGCCCGGCCACAGACAGGGAGACACGTTGGTTTCACCACACACACACTTATTATACATTATTTACAATTATTAAAGTGCAGACAACCCAAAAGACCCCACAAAGTCCTGGCCACAACAATGCCTCACTTTCTCTTCAGACCGCCTCCTCTCCCTTCTCCTGCTTGGTCCACTCCACTCCCGACTCTCGCCATCGTATGAAGGGAGGCGGCCCCTTTTATACACACCCGGATGTGCTCCAGGTGCTTCCTAGCAATCTCCCACCGACACGCCCCCGTGTGGCGGAAGTGCCGGCTGCACACCCGGAAGCACTCCGGGTGTCCCCAGTCTTCTTCCCCCCAGCACTTCCGGGTGTGGCAGAAGTGCTGAGGTCCAGGGCTCCAAAGGCATTGGGGTGCCCCCTGGCGGTGACCACGGGCCCCTACAGGGTGGAGCTTCAAAGCTCTGTACCCGTGGCCCCCAAAGGAACCAGGGAGGTCACCCCCACGTGGTCTGGGGAAGGCATAAGCTCTCCTCCGGTCTTCCTAGGCATCCCGGCCGGGTCGCCACCCCAGCCATCTCTGATAAGAGGCAGGCTAGCAATTGGGTCATTTTCTAAGACAGTATTCTGTGTTTGTGGGTTCATGTGAAAAATGGCAGCTCTCAACCAAGGAAAGCTCCTGGCAAAATGGTAAAGTGTCGAGTTTACAGAAAAAAGTTCAAATAAATAACAAATCATGGAAAAATTCAAAAATAGGAAAAATAGATTCCTATGTGTACGGAATTGGGATTCATAACAGCCACCAGATGTGCAGTTTTTGTTCCCATAGGTTTTGTTTGCAATGACAATATTGTGTTTGTGAGTACCACTATTGCCTGTGTGTCCTGTGGTGAACTACTGAAGATCTCAAACAGATCTCCCTGAAAGATGTTTGAGAATGATGGTCTTATTTGGCATACCAGTATTGTGAGTTTTGCTGAAGGCACACAATGTTCTAGAATTGCTGAAAACCCATGTATGTTAATGTTGTATTTTAAGCAAAGTTTATTTTACTTTTGATTTTGTTTCATATTTCTTGACTGGCAGTGGCAGAAGAAGCTAGTTATCTTTGGTCCCTTCTATTGTGTCTGTTGCTGTGTAGCATTAATCAGGTGGTAGTCATGTGATATAAGGAGCATGATACATAAAAAGGGACCCAGAGATGTCACAATGGGCTTTGGGGTTTGGGCTGGGATTTGCTCATTTGGAGAGAGAGAGCGAGA
Organism: Polypterus senegalus; assembly: GCF_016835505.1. Lineage (NCBI taxonomy): Eukaryota > Metazoa > Chordata > Cladistia > Polypteriformes > Polypteridae > Polypterus > Polypterus senegalus. The sequence continues at coordinate 77,197,646 of NC_053169.1, read as the reverse complement.
GAGAGAAAATGCTCTGCTTGCAGTGTGTAGAAGCAGCATCTTCTCCGAGTCTTCCTTTACCTAAAGCTCTAAAGTGGCTGCTTCTCAGGGCCATTATAATTCTGGTGTCACAGGTTAGTGGCTACTCACCAACATTGTAATGGTGCAAATCTGCAAACAGAGAAGAGGTCCGCAGTGAGTCCACAGCAGTACACTTTCCAATCAGACAGTGAACAACTACAAACATAAAGAAGAGAATTTCTGTTAAGAAAAAGGATTCATTTTCATTTTTTCTGATTGACTGGACTATTCCCACGCTTCAGGTCTGATGCAAAATAAATATTCTCAAGTATTACATGTACATTTTCCACTTTCATTTCCACTTTTGTTCAGTTTTATTTGTATCAGGATTCAGAAGCTGTTCTGAATGTATTTTTCCTTAGCTAACTTTTAAACTTGATTCACTCACTTTCATTTGCTGATATTAGCTGCTTCACTTAAGTTAGTAGCTAATTCCTCATAATCACTTTTACAAGTTCTTAGAATTTTAATATCCAACAACATCCAAAACCATCTACGGTTGATGGTGCTGCCCAAAGCAGATCAACAGAGTGTCACATTGAAACAACTGACCCAAGCGAGGAATCATCTGCCATGCGCAGAGTGCTGTTAGAGTGGATGAAGAACCTCCATCTCCAGTTCAGCCTGGCAGAGACAGACCTTCTTGTTATCCCAGCTACTCGTATCCCATATCTGTTCAGCTTGGCTTATAATCACGAACACCTACCACGTTGGGTATGCAACCTTGGTGTGGTGATTGAAAACCACCTGTCTTTCATGGACATATTGCTAATTTATTTGAGCTTGCTGATTTACTCTGTAATATTTGCAAGATTAGACCATATCTGACAGGATATGCAGCTCAGCTCCTGGTCCAGGCTTTGGTCTTATCATGTCTGCTGGCAGAAACACCAGCATGTGTAACCAATCTGCAGTAGAATATTCAAAATGAAGAGCAACCTCTGGTGTTCAACCAACCTTGATGGGCACGTCACTTCTCTCTTCAGATCATTTCACTAGCTTCCTATAGTGGTACTAAGTTTGAATCCTTGATGCATCCCTACAGACTAGTCAATGGTTCTGTATTTGGAGACACCTTCTCAACCACTCAGATCTGCTGTCAAACAGCGTTTGGTGATGCCACCTCTGTATAGTATTACATTTCAGTTCAGACCGTTTTATGTGTAGCTCCTGCCTAGTGGAGTGAGCTTCCCACCTCCATCCTAACTGCTGACACCCTCAATTTCTTTCAAAGCATTTGAATAATCTTTTGTTTGGGCAATTTCCATCTATAGTTGTTAGGTTTTGTAATCTAGAAATTTAATATGTATTTTGCTCTGAGCTCTTCAATTGTGATGATCATTTTTTGCCCATGTCTTGTGACATTTGTTTCCCAAACACCCCAGACTGATTTTTCCTTGATTATGTTCACCTTCCTTGTAAGTCAATTTTAATAAAATTATCTGGTAAGCAAATAAATGTAAAGTAAGCTGTGTTTTTGTACTCTTCTGAAACTGAAGTCATTCCCTTATTATTCCATACTCATTGAAAATCTGGCATCAGGTAGCAGAGCTTTTAGGCCCAGCTATGCTCTGGCACACCTGCACCCCAATGTTTGATAAGGAAGCTCTCTGTATTAGGAGCACCCAATTTCTTTTTCTGCCTGGGCTGATAAGGGAGTTGCAGATATTTTCATTCTTTAAAATTCAGGTACTCCTGTTCTTCTTTATCCTTCTGTCTTCAGAGTAGGTTGGTCTTCAAAACTTGTGAAGTGACTCAATCTTCTCCTCTTACCCCTCTACACATCTCATTGTTTTGTTTTTTTGCTTTCCCTCTCTCCTTTTAAAAAGCCAGTCTCTTCTCTTTATGCTGAGTTCTGCAAAGTCTTCTTAAGACCCATTCCTTTAAATTCTATTAGGCATTGAGACCTTTCTCCCAAATTAACCCTATATCGAAGATACCATTTTTAAAAGTATAAGATTTATATCGAGAAATCCAAATAACCAACTCACCCAATTTTCAAATTGTATATTAACTATACATCGACCCCTGCAAGGGCTTTCCTATGGGCTGTTCTCCTGATCCATTCCTTGTAGCCCATTTTATGTTTTGTTGCTTCTATTTCTCATTATTGTTCTTATATTTTATCTTCTCTGCTCAATTCTGAGTACAAACATTCCCTTTTCTCCTCATACGTATCTTATACTGGACTTTTATTCCCTGTCTCTCACCTCTGGCCATAAGAAAATCTTTTCTTTGGGAACTTTATCTGGTATATTGGTTCTTGCATCTCGTTGAAGAGAGGGACACTCTTTTTACCCCGAATCTGTAGGATTCTTCCTTTCATAGAGTTTTGATACTTGAACAATCTGCTGTGGTAATCAATGGATCCTCAAACTCAAATATTCAGAACTGGTCCTCTGTCATATCGTTCATTAGAATACACTGTTAAAATTCTGGATTTTAAGTGGCACTTTATGGTTCTATACTGGGTTATGTGGTTCCTCATAGAACTATTGCTTGACAAAGAACCATACTGTAACATTCTGAAAATGGTTTGTTGCATATGAAGTTGGGTCTTTGCATTCTGAAAAACTTACTAATATGTAGAAGAAACCTGAAATTTTTAATGTATGGTAGGCTACCTAGCAGGATACTTACAGATTAAGAAAACCTGGACTGAGCTTGAATTATTGTATGCAGCAAGAGTCCTTTGAAAATCATGAGCCATTGGTATTTCACAAATCTGTAACCATCTCGTGGTTATTTACTGTATGGGACTTGTATAGAACTTTATTTATTTAAAAGTTCTTTCTGGAACCTTCTTGGGGATGGTTCATTTGGGAACTAAAAATGGTTCGCCTATTGCATCACCATGAAAAGCCAATCTGGCACCTTATTTTTAAGAGTTGTGGTCTATGGCCAGCTTGTCATCCCAGCCAATACCCCCAGGCCGCCAGATGGAGCGCTCCCTGCAGTATGGAGGTGCCCCGGATACCAGCAGGGAATCATGGACGATGGAGTTTTCCCCTACAGCCCTGCTAGATACCACAGAGGCCAACAGAGGACACTCCAGGGAGGCCCAGAGAGTCGTATTTGCCCTACACGTCCGAGTCACATGGACAATAGGAATGACGTACTTCCGGGATGAGGAAGAAGACTTTTTATCTGACCCGGAAGTGATAGGAGATCACATGGACTGGGGGATTTGAAACACTTCCGGGTCAGGGACTATAAAAGGACGATGGGAAATCCCAGACATTGAGCTCAGTTGGGTGGAAGTGTGGCAGTGTGTCTGGGAGTGGTGGAGAGTTTATTATTGTGATTATTGATTTATTGAATGAGTATTGTGGAGAGGTGCTTTGTGCACTGTTTGTCAACATTTGGACTTTTACCTGGTGTCTGGAGTCAAGTCTGAGGGTTCAAGGAAGCGATAGTGCCCCCAATCTGTCACAGAGTGTAGGATGACCTTACAGTGTCATCTAGAAGACAGTCTGGCTGCACTAACATGGTTTTGCATTTTATTTTGTTTTATGTTTTCTAGATCCTTCTAATTTTTTCTTTTTTCAAACATAATTTCCATCTTCTGTTTTAATGGTTGCTTGTAACATTTTTGCTGGTAAATGTTTTATTTTTTCATCTTTAAAATCAAATTTTATTGCTCCCTGTGAATGTCATTTAACAGAAACCCTTTAATTATTTTCAAGAATGTCATCTTGGGAAAGGCCAGTGAGACAGAGTGACCTTGAAAAGACTGAAGTGTTGTTTTTAATTAAAGTAGTAGTAGTAGTAATAGTACGAATATCAACACATGTACAAAGTAAAGAATAGAGCAAGTATCCTCGGCTGACAACAGGCATTTTACTTGTAGATGGCCAGTGTCAGTAAAATCGACAAAAAGTTTAAGGAAAGCAGCATGCTTGGCTTTTAATTGTGGTAATAAACCTTTTATTTGTTTCAAACCTTCTGTTCTACCTGTAAGCTGTTGTGATGTGATGCTTGCAAGCACGAAGAGCAGCACACTCCAAGTTTGAGATCCTTAGCTGATTAATATGAAAATATTGAAATGCTGTAGCAGATTTGTGACAAGAAGGCCGAATTACTTATTGCTGAATTATTTAAAATGCCTAACTTCATTTTTGTTTACAGTTTTTTATTATTTTTTTTTAGCAGAAGTGCAAATTCATGACTACTGTGACAATAAACTCCTAGCTAGAGTAGCATAAATGACATCAGCACAACAGCTCACTGCATTAGTCATCTGCAGTTATCCCAGTGGATTCAGGACTCGTGCTGTTTTTTTGCTCTGGTCATTTTCTTTTATGTTATTATGTGGGAGGAAATCGTGATCACCCTGCAGTAATGTAGTCTTATTGAGATGATGCGAGGCTGCTGTGTAATGACTGGCAGAGGTGATCACATTTTTTTGTGGCTGTCTTATGTAAGCACAGAGCTTGTGCAAGTAATATATAAATTGATTTGTGAGCTTATTTATTTTTATCTTATGCATTTTTACACTTGTGATCCTTTTCAATCCAAGTTTGCTTGGATTAAAAATCCTCCAGAGATTAATATTTAAAATTCTGGTTAAAAATAATTCCTAAAAAGGCGGAGAATAATAAAAAATAATGCATGCACACAAGATCTCAATCAATCTACAAATCTCCGTAATTAAGCTCCAAGTTGTCCAGAGGCTATTGGAGCAGGACCGGGTGTAAAGCAGGAACCGACTTTGGTCCATTTCATAGCACACTCACCCACACATCCAACAAGGGGCAAGTTGAGCTAATGTGCATGTCTTTGGAACATGGATGGAGAGCAGGAGTACCCAGAGAAGAGCTTCCAATATCAGACAGACAAATGCTTTGCACAGGACTACTACCCAAGGTTCATGTCGTGCATTGTATATAACACCATATCTAGAGCCTCTGCTAGTAATCACACTCATGATGATGATGAGGTTAGGAGCACACACTGATACAGTGCATTGACGCACCCACCACATGACAAACCAACTCAGGATCCAGATTCGGACCCTAATGCAGGCATGCAACGGGTGATACCTCAGCACCACACTAGTTTAGATGGAATGGAACAATGCAAGGTTTTTTATGGTGGCTGGAGTGCCAATACTGCCACAACCCCCATGTGTTTCTCTGCAGGTTGTAGGGCCTACATGCAGGGCTGGGTGCAGATTAACATCATACCCAGGACAGAGCAATTGCAGGTTAAGACACTCATGCATATCTATAATTATACTTTCAATATTATTCACTCTTTACTGAAACATCATTGTAAGTTAAGTAAGTTGTTCTGATGTTCAGTTTATCCTGTAATTCCATGTTTTGTAGTGTAAGCAAGTAGCATAGACTAAAATTTAATAATTCACTCATTTCACCTTTTGGACTATCAATCTCAGGCTCCTGAAGAATTTTGACAAAAAATGAGATATTAATTCTTTCCTTGAAATTTCTATCTCACATTTTCAATTTCTTCCTTGGTCCGTGCTTATGTCTTGTGATTGGCAGGATTATGTAGAAATCGAAAGGCAGCATGATGACACAAAGCTGTCTCACCAATTACACTGCTTCCTCAGACTCCTTTATTTGTTCTCACTAGCGCAAGGGCACAATAGAGTCTGTTGTCACAGGCTTTCATCACATCCTGTTATGGCACCTGCATAGCTCAAGACTGTAAAGCCCCACAGAGGGTGCAGAAAGCAGCACAGAATTTTACTAGCTGCCTCTTGGTCAGGGTATATGTTACACTTACTGCCTTAGAAAGGCAAATGGTAAAATGAAAGACCTCAGCCATCCTTCACAGTCGCTTTTCTCATTTCTTCCCTCTGTCAGAAGGTTCAGGGCTGTTGGGACTCACACCAGTAGATTCAGGGATAGTTTGTACACACAGGGTAGAAGTTTACTGAACAACATTACATAATGACAAATATACAGTACATATAAAATTGGCCGTAGCACCAGATCCTGCCAACCATGGAAATAAGGCTGTAATATTAGACAGATGCACAGCATGAAAATGAGAAAAAGGAAATGCATGACTAATATGCATATATGTTTTTAAGTATAAAAGAAACTTGTATGCTTAAATGCTTGTTGTATACAGTACAGGCCAAAAGTTTGGACACACCTCCTCATTCAATGTGTTTTCTTTATTTTCATGACCATTTACATTGGTAGATTCTCACTGAAGGCATCAAAACTATGAATGAACACACGTGGAGTTATTTACTTAACAATAAAAGGTGAAATAACTGAAAACATGTTTTATATTCTAGTTTTTCAAAATAGCCACCCTTTGCTCTGATTACTGCTTTACACACTCTTGGCATTCTCTCGATGACCTTCAACGGGTAGTCACCTGAAATGGTTTTCACGTCACAGGTGTGCCTTATCAGGGTTATTTAGTGGAACTTCTTGCTTTATCAATGGGGTTGGGACCAGCAGTTGTGTTGTGCAGAAGTCAGGTTAGTTGGACGATCATTTATTTTTCAACAGGACAATGACCCCAAACACACCTCCAGGCTGTGTAAGGGCTATTTGACCAAGAAGGAGAGTGATGGAGTGCTGGAAATGGTCATGAAAATAAAGAAAACATATTGAATGAGGAGGTGTGTCCAAACTTTTGGCCTGTACTGTATATACTTGCGTAACCCCTTATTGAAGTAAATAACATATTTTATCATAAAATACTTCCTCAATCACAATACTTTGATGCAACACTCTGTCTTCATCACTTTACTGTATCAAGAACTTTTACTTTTGCTGTTGAGGTCGCTCTCGACAAATTAGTATGTGTTTGACCATGTGCAAAAACTGGTGATGATAAATAAATACCAAAAATATCTAAAGATTACCGAGCAATGGAGATGAAGGAAATGGCACTCCAAAATGTACCAAGAAAATGAATAGAATAATACTGTTATAAAACACACATCTTGCATCTGCCTGAAAATCTGTATTGTTTACACAGGTTGTCCAATTTGGAGTTTCTGGTGTGTGTTTATTACTTTCTACATATTCTCACTGTGTTGATTTTCGCATATTGCACAACTTTATGATATTTGCTGTTTGGAAATACATGCATCAGATTCAAATTTCAAAATTGTGAAATCTAATACTTCCTCTGTGAGTTGTACATAGATATAAAAATATATACAGTATCTACAAATGGCCCACACTTGTAAGGGAAATAATGCTCTGTCTCATTTCATTTGTTAATTGTCGTTTTCTTGCCCTTATCACTGGAATATTGTCCAAGTAGAACTTCAGAGGGTGTAGTAACACATTCTGTTCCAACTTGGCTTTAAGAAAGAGAGAGGGTTTTTAAGTAATCAACAGAAGTTGGGACACCTGTACCAATTGTTTGTTTCATCTTGAAAAGCTTAACTTGCTTTATTTTCTGCAGAACTTCTAGACCATAGGTTCTTAACCTCTTTTGAGTCAGAGCCTACTTTGTCAAGGAGTGATTCGATAGCGCCCCCCCTTGGGTGAACTATACTATACTACAGTATATTTTGAAAAACAAGGACAGATTTTTTAAAATGATTTTATTAGAAGATAATAATATTGGTGTATTACTCAAATAATGATTAAAAATATATATATTATTAAAAAAGTGAGAGGGCTGAGCTTGGTGTGATGACACTAATTTTTCGATGTTTGGTACCATTTTTCTTATCAGCAATCTTAAATTGCCGCATTCCACTATTGACAATCTCTTTCTTTTCTTTGTTAATAGATTGTTGACCATGCTAAATCTTCATTCGGCTAAATATGATGATAGGAGACTTGTAGACCGTCTAATGCATGTTGCCATCAGGGTAGAAGTAGTGTTTCTTCCCAATGAAGAGGCCTATATACAAGAATTAAAAGATTTGTTGTTTGGTGAAAGTGAAATCCACATACGTGTGTGGCAGAGACATGAAGTGGCTGGTGCGTAGCGCAGGCCGGGGTGATGGTGAGCGGAGCCCCCTAGTTTTTAATAAGTAAGTCCATGTAAGTTTTCCTTTCAATGTGATCTATACGTATCGCACTGTAATTTTAGGTTTACACTTGCTTTGAGGGAATTCTGAAACAATCTGGTATTGATAAAAAAACTTCTCACGTATTTATAGTAATGTTCAATGAACCTGTCAAAACATGAATAGATTCGGTCCTCCACACGTGCATTAATCTCGTAAGGACTTGCATGATCTGAGAATGCATGACTTGTGCAAACTTGTAAATTAAATGTACCAATACGTAGTATTTAATATGAACGGGTATTTCTTAATGGACATTTAGAATAATTGGTTGAAAACATGCATTTGATGATTTTTAGTATTAATCAAACTTTTCAGTGCATTCTTACAAGTATTGCCCAAGGGGGTTGTGGCTGGTCCTCAATGCCCCCTTAATATGTCTTGGACCAGAAATGCCCCCTTAGATTTCTTCAGCGCCCACTGGTAGGCGGTACCACCCCCGTTGGGAACCTTAGTTTTAGACTGTAACCGATTAGTCGTTCCCTGAAGAAGGCCCATTTGTAATATTTTGATATTTCCTTTTTTTCAGTTTTTACAACCCTGACTTTTAAATTTAAACCTCTGCCAGTTTAGTGCTTAACTATTTTCACCATTTTCAGTCCTTCACTGCATTTCATCTGATTAATTTGAATAAAAATTGGAAAAACTGAGGTGTTCTAAAACATTTCACAGGTAGCTTATTAAATACATAATAAACAGTGGATTTGGAAAGTATTCAGACCCCTTTCTGCACACTTTATTGCATGGCAATTTTTGCCCATCAATATACACTCAATAACCATTATGACAAAGTGAAAATGTGTTTTCAGAAAAATTTTCAGGTTTATTAAAAGCTGAGAACTGCAGTCTCTCATTCATGTCCGTATGCAGACCTTTTGCAGTGTCACTCCAGATTGTGCTCAGGTGCATTCTATTTACTTTAAGGCCAGGTTTATACTTCAGGCAATGCGACACTTCGCAGATGCTACAGCTACGCAAGCAGTGTAACTGTTTATACTTGCACACGCACTTTATGTAAATCTGGAGGATTCCACTTGGTGGCAGTGTAAGATATCATCATGGTGAGAAAACAATGTTCAGCTTTAACTGAAAACTGCATGTCTTTGGAAAGATACCACAGCACACTGTGGAAACCCACCAGGAAAACAAGCAAACTCCAGGCAGGGAGCACCAGGAACATGATTCCCCCCCACAGCATTGACTTTTCCCAGGAGCACAGTGGCCTCAAAAATTGTGAAATGGAAGAAGACCAGAACCACCGGGATTCTTCCTACAAATGGCCATCTGAGTTGAGCAACCAAGCATTTCACCTCATGTTGTACTGTATATCTAATATGTGACAAATAAAATTTGATTATATAAAAATTTACAAAACTTTTATAATTTCTACATTGACTCCAAATCTGGGAAATAACAGCCTGCTTAAGGCTAGAAATTTAAAACAAAAACCACTTGGGACATTGCAGGTTAAGGGATGGAATGGGGCCCTGTTCAGATTTGGTGCCTGCCTACCACTTAAATCCCCCGAGATAGGCTCTGGTTCCTGTGACACGCTAGCAGTACAGATGTAGATGGATTCTTTTTTGTGGCTATCATGGAGTTTATTTACATCAGCAGCTTGTGTATCCAGCACACATAAATATAAGAAAATCTCTGTCCAAAATACAATCGTTATGAGGGTGTTTTTGCACTGATCTTTTTTGGTGGGAAGCCCTGGCACCTGAATTTTGTTCTGAATGGCTCTGTACCCCAAGAAAACTGGTTTTACCATTTAACATGTGTTTCTTTGATACAAGCTAACCTAGCGTCAATTGTCATTTTTATTTTTAGGAGTTTCAAAGAGTGACTTTGCCAGGAGGAGCCACACAATATTTAATATTATTGTTGACCACACCAAAGTGGACACAGCCAATGGTAAGAAATAAATATCCAAATTCCCATATGATCAAATTTTAAAAAGTATTTTCTAATATAAAGATTTCTTAAATATATTAAGTGACTGCAATATACAGTAGTTCAATTTAGTATTCTTTAATTATTGATAATTATTAATAATTCTAATTCTGATTGTAATTACCATTATATATAATGTATCTTTTGAAGAATACACTTGTAGATTCGCTTTTTGTTAACAGTGAATTTTTAACTGATTGTTCATAAGTCCTTTCAGAGATATATAGTGTATTCTAATTTAAGGTCATATGAAGATAAATTAAAATAATGTATTAAAATAATCAAAGTTATTAATATTTGCCTTTGTAAATGTTTAAACAATTTCAGTAGCATTATTATTGGAAATGTGTGATTACATTTTAAAGAAGACAGAAAAATCACTGATAGATAATGGGGCCATGCACTGCTTAGGGCAGTCGCTGTGTCTTGTGTTGTTTGCTTTTCTTCTTTTAGTTGTTTTGTTTGAAAATAAGTGAATGACGTTAAGAGAGTTCATTAGATTTTCACATGCAGAATTACTTGATATCATTCAGGGAATATGTAAAAATGAATTTAATTTGAAAATACCTATGGATATCATAGAGCCCACTATCCTGAAGTGCCAGTTATTAGCAGAAATGTGTACAATTTTAACATGATCCATAAATTAATTCTGTTCATACCAGGTTCTGATACAGCCATCTGCATTTAGCAAAAGACCACCTGACATTTTTCAAACATGGATTATCAAAGGCAAGTTTAGATGATCATGTGTCCATTGTGGTCTTATTCTCCTCTTCTTATCTGACAGGAGTGGAAACCAGAGTGTTGTTCTGCTGGTATAGGTCATACAGTGGAATGCAAAAGTTTGGGCAACCTTGTTAATAGTCATTATTTTCCTGTATAAATCGTTGGTTGTTACGATAAAAAATGTCAGTTAAATATATCATATAGGAGACACACACAGTAATATTTGAGAAGTGAAATGAAGTTTATTGGATTTACAGAAAGTGTGCAATAATTGTTCAAACAAAATCAGGCAGGTGCATAAATTTAGGCACCGTTGTCATTTTATTGATTCCAAAACTTTTAGAACTAATTATTGGAACTCAGATTGGCTTGGTAAGCTCAGTGACCCCTGACCTGCATACACAGGTGAATCCTATAATGAGAAAGAGTATTTAAGGGGGTCAACTGTAAGTTTCCCTCCTCCTTTAATTTTCTCTGAAGAGTAGCAACATGGGGGTCACAAAACAACTCTCAAATGACCTGAAGACAAAGATTGTTCACCATCATGGTTTAGGGGAAGGATACAGAAAGCTGTCCCAGAGATTTAAGCTGTCTGTTTCCACAGTTAGGAACATATTGAGGAAATGGAAGACCACAGGCTCAGTTCAAGTTAAGGCTCGAAGTGGCAGACCAAGAAAGATTTCGGATAGACAGAAGCGACGAATGGTGAGAACAGTCAGAGTCAACCCACAGACCAGCACCAAAGACCTACAACATCATCTTGCAGCAGATGGAGTCACTGTGCATCGTTCAACCATTCGGCGCACTTTACACAAGGAGATGCTGTATGCGAGAGTGATGCAGAGGAAGCACAAACAGAGCCGCTTGAGGTCTGCTCAAGCACATTTGGACAAGCCAGCTTCATTTTGGAATAAGGTGCTGTGGACTGATGAAACTAAAATTGAGTTATTTGGGGGGCGTTATGCATGGAGGAAAAAGAACACAGCATTCCAAGAAAAACACCTGCTACCTACAGTAAAATATGGTGGTGGTTCCATCATGCTGTGGGGCTGTGTGGCCAGTGCAGGGACTGGGAATCTTGTCAAAGTTGAGGGACGCATGGATTCCACTCAGTATCAGCAGATTCTGGAGACCAATGTCCAGGAATCAGTGACAAAGCTGAAGCTGCGCCGGGGCTGGATCTTTCAACAAGACAACGACCCGAAACACTGCTCAAAATTCACTAAGGCATTCATGCAGAGGAACAAGTACAACGTTCTGGAATGGCCATCTCAGTCCCCAGACCTGAATATAATTGAAAATCTGTGGTGTGAGTTAAAGAGAGCTGTCCATGCTCGGAAGCCATCAAACCTGAATGAACTAGAGATGTTTTGTAAAGAGGAATGGTCCAAAATACCTTCAACCACAATCCAGACTCTCATTGGAACCTACAGGAAGCGTTTAGAGGCTGTAATTTCTGCAAAAGGCGGATCTACTAAATATTGATTTCATTTCTTTTTTGTGGTGCCCAAATTTATGCACCTGCCTGATTTCGTTTGAACAATTATTGCACACTTTCTGTAAATCCAATAAACTTCATTTCACTTCTCAAATATCACTGTGTGTGTCTCCTATATGATATATTTAACTGACATTTTTTATCGTAACAACCAACGATTCATACAGGAAAATAATGACTATTAACAAGGTTGCCCAAACTTTTGCATCCCACTGTATGTTGTGTGCACAGAGATACCCTTCTGCTCACCATTGTAGTAAAGAGTGCTAATATGTTTTTACAACATAATCTAAATAGTGGTAAATTAGAAAACTTGATGTCTTGTGAGCAAATTAGATTTACTGCATAAACAGAGGTACAACAGTTTGGATGAAACAAATGGCACAGGCCAAAGTCAGATTTACAACAAAAGCAAAGGCAGCATATTTCAGCCTTGGCCATAGAGAACAAGGAATGGTAAAATAGACTAAACAAAATACATGAATCAGCTCAGTGCATGTCGATTGAAACAAATTCAGCCAGAGAAGGATTTTGATCAAACATGAGATCAGAAATTGTGCTGGACAGCAGATACAATTTCAATGACAATACTGACAGCATACCTACAGAAAGTGTCAGCAGCACTGATGTTTGCTAAGGAGCACAGCTTTATACAGGATATAGATACAGGATACAGATACCAAAAACATACAGACCTTCACATTTCTGGCCTGGTATGAGGTCCTGTTTATGGGTAATAAGAGTAAGGTGAGGAAAATAATCATTGTGGGCAGTGGCTAGTGCTTAAGACTTAGATCCCTAAAAATGTGGTCCATAAAAATGTGGATAAAGTTATCAGAAAAATTTAGTTTTTGTCTTAGAAGAATGAAAGTACAAACCAGTGATAGAGTTGAATACCAACTTTCATTATCATTTAGGCCTAGCTTCTAATTACAAAACTGGTTGAAACAAAAACCTACAGCCACTGCGGACCTCCAGGACCAGAGCTGAGTACCCCTTCCTTACAATATTTACAGTCCAGGTTTGAAACAGATGGATGATGGGAACAGGAAGACATGTATGAATACTCTATGACATATAGAAGTGCAATGGGCTGGTTCAAGATCAGTAATAGTTTAGGAAGAAGGCTTCAGAGGAGCATCTCACACCTGGCAAAACACTTGTTCTGTTCTATTGACACAACTGGATCCACAAATCACGAATTCACTTCTCACTCACGAAAAACATTTTTCACTACCTCCTAAATCCTGGTTTTAACATATACACACAATAATCAAGATTCATTCAAGACCCACAAATCACTGTGGGAAAAGACTTAAAACACTAAGCCGATTCATTCCTCACACTTAACCTCTTTGTCTATTTACAGTCTTCTTTAAGACAATACTGCACCAACAGAAAATCACAAAATAGTCAGACAATTAGGTAATGAGAATAAAATGGATGTCATCTTGTGGAAAAATATCTAACTATGATATAAAGTAAAAACAAATTCTTAACATAGAAGTGTTGATCTCTCTCTAATATTTGTTTGATGCCTGGACAGAACTGATTAGTTTGTTTCTAATGACCAAGAGTGGGCAAGGTTAGCAATGAGAGGAATTACGTTTGTCATTTAGACCCGTATGCTGTCAATGTCAGAAATGTCTTTTTAAACAGTAGTACGTGAAACTAAAGACAGACATTTTCAAAAACATCACAGAGTTCTGGTGATTCTGAGTCTCTACAGGTAGAACTACGCACAGGGCAGGAACCAAACTAGGACACGTTCATGTCACAGTGCCTAATCATGTCCAGGCCCATTAACTCTAACAACTACTAGAGCGTATCCTGATTTTCAGGCTAAAATGCCCATTCTGGCCCCCTAATCATCCCCTGTCTCTGATTGGCTGTCTCTTTCATCTCTTCACCTCCCAATAGGTAATGTGTGGTGATTATACTGGTGCAATAATGGCTGCCATTGCATCATCCAGGTGGGTGCTACACATTTGTGGCAGTCAAAGTGGCTCCCCTCTGTCTATGTAAATTGTTTTGAGTACTTAGTTTCAGAAAAGTACTATATAAATGTAATTTATTATTTTTATTAGCATTCAGGGCCGTTTTAGAGTCTTTGATTTTTTTAATTAAAAGTTTACAAATCAGTACAGGTAAATTTAAATACAAGGTAAGTGAGAAGGACACTAAAGAAAACATCCATCCATCCATTTTCTAACCCGCTGAATCCGAATACAGGGTCACGGGGGTCTGCTGGAGCCAATCCCAGCCAACACAGGGCACAAGGCAGGAACCAATCCCGGGCAGGGTGCCAACCCACCGCAGGACACACACAAACACACCCACACACCAAGCCCAATTTAGAATCGCCAATCCACCTAACCTGCATGTCTTTGGATTGTGGGAGGAAACCGGAGTGCCTGGAGGAAACCCACGCAGACACGGGGAGAACATGCAAACTCCACGCAGGGAGGACCTGGGAAGCGAACCCAGGTCTCCTAACTGCGAGGCAGCAGCGCTACCACTGCGCCACCGTGCCGCCCCTAAAGAAAACATTTAGTCATCAATCAGAAATTAATAAGTAAGTTAAATCAGTGACTCTTTGGAGCCAAGACTGTCTCTGCTTTTATATTATTTTTTATTATAGTTTAATATTTATAATTGAAGTAGTGTCCTTACAACTATGTTGATTCTTTCAAGAGCAAAAAAGATTAATCTTGACATTTGAACTCTTTTAGCAAAGGAAAGAACAATGACAAGCAGACTCACCCTGGTAAGGCTGAAATCTTTATACATTTTAATTCAGTTATGTAACCAGTAGAGTTAAATACTAAACAAAAGCAAATATATTTGTAATCAAATTAGCTTAGGTAACTCCCTTTAAAAAAATGATTTGTGTGCCCTACACCTCCAGAGACCTGGGACTGTTTTCTATATGGCACGATGAAACTTTGCTCATGAATGTTGTGAAGGCCTCCAGTTTGATCCCAAAGATAAAATATCAACTAACTTCAGAATGTGAAGAGGCCTGGTGTGAGTGAGCCATAGTGTGGCCTAATTGTTGATTAGATATTGTACTGTATAGCACAAAGTTGTTAGTTTAGTCACTCTGATCTTGTGTTTCATGTGCCCTATCCATCTACAGATTTGCTAAGCCAGTTTAATTTAATTCTGAGTTGCAAGATGCTTGGTGCTAGGCAGGGACAGCTTTCTCAGGGCACACTTATGCATCCAGAGGCAATTTAGAGTTGCCAGTCAATCTAACTATACATCTTTGAAGTGTCAGGGTAAAACTCACACAGACCTGGCAAAAATGTACAAATTGCATGCTGACAGACTTAAATCCCATTTGAATATGCAATGACTGTACTACAATGAATACACTAGTGGACTTGACATTATCAAATGTTGTTATATAGTGCCCTGATATGTACAATACAAGTCCAAGGAGGATATGCTGATGCTTTAATATGCACTGGTTAGGCCTCATCTGGAGTACTGTGCATAGTTTTGACCTCCAGGCTCCGAAAAGGACATAGCAGCACTGCAGAAAGCCAAGAGATGAGCGACTAGGCTGATTCTAGGGGTAAAGGGGATGAATTATTAAGAAAGATTTAAAGAACTGAGCCTTTTAAGTTTAACTCTTTGAGGGCTGAATATTTTTCCAAAAAATGAAGTTTTCTGAAAAGCATACAAAGCAACAGTTTCACATGTAAATCAACAACAACAACAACATTTATTTATATAGCACATTTTCATACAAAAAGTAGCTCAAAGTGTTTTATATAATGAAGAATAGAAAAATAAAAGACAAAGTAAGAAAATAAAATAAGTCAACATTAATTAACATAGAATAAGAGTAAGGTCCAATGGCCAGGGCGGACAGAGAAAACAAAAAAAATAAAACTCCAGACTGCTGGAGAAAAAAATAAAATCTGTAGGGGTTCCAGACCATGAGACTGCCCAGTCCCCTCTGGCCATTCTACCTAACCATAAATGAAATAGTCCTCTTTGGATTTAGGGTTCTCACGGAAGGACTTGATGATGATGGTCACGTAGATTTCTGGCTTTTAATCCATCCATCATTTTTGGAGCCTCATGATGCTTGGAGTAGGTGGTGGTGGCGCAGCACATAAAATGTCTGTTGCCGTGTGCTGTGGCCACCAGTTTGCCATCTCTTGTGGCTCAAGCCGCTCACGGGCGGCATGACGGCTGGCAGGGATGAGCGGCAGGCTGGCTGCCAGATTGTCTTTGCGATGCTGGGGTGGCAGCGGCGGTCACGGTTGCAGTGCAGTCTGGTTTCTACCTCTTGTCATTATAAGTGACGGTCCACCCAGGCGAACATTCCCATAGGTGCATCAGCTAGAGGAACATGATCAGCTGATACGGGTACCTCACTTTCGTTTTTGATTGCAATCTTCAGATCACTTGCATCAAAATCGGAGTTCAACAAGTCAGAGTCCAATTCAGTGATAATATGCAAAACGTCATCCACGGGGTATTTTCGCTTCGATCTCTCACCAGATGACGATATCATGTTTGCTATTGTATGCTCTTCATATGAGCACAAGGAATCTCGGCTGGACCAACTAAGTAAACTTTCCTTCTAGCAACGAGAGTCAAACCAAAATGTAATGGTTGGTTATGTCACTGTTTACAGTTGATTACCACCCTCGACCCCTCGTGTTGACAAAGTTCGACATTCGCCCTAAAAGATTTAAACAACAGAAGATTGAGAGAAGACATGATTGAAGTGTTTACAATTATGAAAAGAATCAGTACAGTGGATTGAGACTTATTTTGAAATGACTACATGAAAAACAACGGGATACATTTGGACACTCGTTAAGGGTAAATATTTTCACAAATATTACGGAGTTTTTCTTCACACAGAGAACCAAAGACACATGGAATAAGTGACCAAGTAGTTTGATAGACAATAGCACTTTAGGGACTTTCAAAACTGAACTTGATGTTATTTTGGAAGAATTAAATGAATAGGACTTGCGAGCTATTGTTGAGCTGAATGGCCTGTTCTAGTGCAAGTGTGTCTAATGTTTTAATAACCTGCAGTTCTGTTTTTTGACTGGGGCAGAAGCATAAAGTCTGCTGGTAGAATGTGAGATGTGCATTCCCCTTACCTCAGTGTATTCTTTATTATACTGTATAACATGCCTGTAATAGACAGATGTTTCTTTATCAATAGGAAGTAAAGTAACTCTGAATGAATCACCTCTTCACATATAGATAAATGCTACATTCAGATAAAAGGTGTGGCAATTTCAATTTGAAAGAAATAAGCACCACACTGAGACACATGCTGTGACAAATCTTTGAGTGGATGAATAACTTTGTCTTGTAGCATCTCACCAAAATATAACATGTTCCAAATTATCAACATAATTGTAGGATGTATGGAAACTGTGACTTGTCCAGGATTGTAGCAGCTGTCAAATCCCTCTTGAGCTCAATCTATTGATAGTTGTCAACCAAGATGAGCCGGTGCAATGAGGACACTTACACAAGAGAGATGGTACAAAACAGCGAAAAGTGCTTTTATTCCAATTAAATCTATACAGGGTTAAAGAAACCACAAAGTTTAAAGAGGGCAAAGATCAAATCTTCTTATAATATAAATAAATACATAGTGATAAAATCCAGTGCTCATGTGCAGGTTAAAAGCCACAATAAATAATTAAAATCCAAACTAGGTTTCCTGTGCCAATCATTAATCCATTCATAGCAGCTCACTCTCTGTCTCCCCAGTTCATCTTAGCAGGTCTTCCCAGCTGGTGGAGACACTAACACCTGTCCTCTCTCCTTGTACAGGCATCAGCCCAGACACATGGAGTTGAATCTCCAACATCCCATCACACTTCCTCAGCGCTTCTTAGATCCCTGAGAGGCTTTGATCCTGGTCCCTGCTCTAATCCAATTGCCTTAGCAGGGACATGATTTGGAGTTCCATCGTTTCAGTTCCTCTCAGGGGCCTGACCACACTGCCTCCTCACTACTTCACTCATTCGTTCATTTGTTCTACCAATCTTGCATCTGATTTTTCCTTCCAAGAACTTTCTCCACCCACATCATTCTTCTTAAGACTCATTTCCAGGAGTAGGTGCCATAATCACAAATCCCAAGGTGCTAATGAGGCAGTTGGCTGCCGCAGACCTTCGTATGTGAATGCTTATGCAATGCCGCACCTACACCTTAAAGTCACTCCGCTACGCTACCACTCACTTATGTCACAACCTGAACATAAATGCACTGTATTATTATAAAACGTGCACTGCCTTGTACTTCTCCTTATCAAACCCAAAGCTAAACTATAAACTGGAAAAAATATATTAAAACCCCACCTTAAAAGAACAAGATCCCTGTAACTGTGGTAATCACATTGGTGCTGTGTGAAATCTGAGGATTCAAATGTGATGAATAAGTGTGCAGGGGAGCATGATATCCCTACATTGAAATTCTCATTGCACGTAAGCACCCAGAACATTATAAAGTACATACTTTAGTAGTTGTTGTTTTCTCAATATTTATTTTTTTATTGATTTTAGGATCTGTTAAGTAATGGATTACAAAATGCTTAAAGCATTAAGGTCACACATACTTTTTTTTGATTACTAAAATAAATAAATGACATACTCAAATAAACACCACAGAAAAGGTTATTCTGAAAGAAGTAAACGCAGTGGCATCTGTGCACACGTACAGTATTGATGATGAGGATTGACACAAGGTTTGTACTTCTGAAGTAAAGTCATTTAAATTACAGCCATATGCCAGAGCAAGCAGTTATTTAAATGCAGTGGCATTAGAGAATAGTCAGAGTAAATTTGTGGCTTCTTCAGGAAATGGTTAACTGGTTTAGCGTAATTTTGACTTTTCAGTCTCAATTAAAGCATTTCAAGTCCCCTCACTTCAAGGACATCATAACTGATACTACTCCTGTTATTCGCTGGAGAGACTTGAATCTCTATGACAATACTGCTCCTTATAAAGATAACTTTTGTGGAACCGGCCCGGACACAGACAGGCGAACATGTTGTTTATCACCACCACACGTGTTTATTTTCATCACTATTTACAATATTTTACGTCACTCAGACGCAGTCCGTGCACAACAAACCCCAATCCACAGTCCTGGCCACTCAATGCCTTCTTCTCCGAGCCGCCTCCACACTCCTCTCGTGCCTCGTCCTTCTTCCACCCAACTCCAGCCTCAATGAAGGGAGACGGCCCCTTTTATACATTTCCCGGATGAGCTCCAGGTGTTCCCAACACTCCCCCGTTGGCCGGCTGTTCTCCCGGCAGCTCACCGGGTGTCCTCTTTAATCTTCCCCCCAGCACCTCCGGGTGTGGCGGAAGTGCTGAGGTAACAGGTCCCCAAGACATTGGAGCACCTCCTGGCAGTGACCACGGGCCCCTGCAGGGTGGGGCTTCCATGCAACCCAAAGCAACCAGGGCGGCTGCCCCCACGTGATCCAGGGTGGGCGCAGACCCACATCCGGTCCCTCACGGCGTCCCGGCCGGGTCGTTGCCTCTGGCATCCCTGACAGTGCCCCACAGTCAGCGAAGACCACTTGGGAAGAGCGACACGTCCCGCGAGGGCAGCATATCCCCGAAGCGGGTCCTACTCCAGAACAGCCGGGGTCTGGTCCTGCTCTCTAAACAGGAATAGGGGCGGAGACGCGGCCTGAGCTCCACCACTTCATGCCCTCCTGTGCCTCGCACAGATTGCGCTCCCCCCTCTTACCGGCACCCTGGGGCCCCCTCGTTCGGCACCCCCTCCGAGGCCTCCGCGCCCCTTTGTTCGGAGCCACTCGCTCCCTTGCAGCCTCCTCCAGCCGTGGTGGCACCCGCACACCAGCGGAGAGATCTTTTGACAGACGGTCCGACTCCTGAGGGCAGGTCCCCGATGAAGTGGGTCCTACTGCTTGTCCGGGGTCCGTCCCTGTAACAAAGAGAAACACAGGGGCAGAACCGCTGCCTGGGCACCCTTCCTGTGCCACACACTGGCAGAGTTCCCCCCTCCATTCGGCACCCCTCTCCGCGGGTTTCATGTCCCTCCTGGTGTTGGAAACGCCGGCACCGCCTGCACTCTTTTCCTCTCCACCGGCCTCAGGCATTCCCTCTGCCCCCGCAGAGGGCGGCCAGCACCCGGACGCGTGCACCCAGCATCACGTCCAAACCTATCGGAGGAACCGGCACTCAGCCTCCAATTCCTCCTGTCTCTCTGGGACGGCCTGATGGTCTGAGTCCCCTTATGAAAAAGAAAGGGACTCCTTCCTGTCTGCATCCCTACAGAGCGGCACGAGACTGCGGCCGATTCGGGGCGGAGGGCGCTAGGACCCGGGGCACTTAGCAGCCCGTGGTCCAACCAGCGTCCTCACGGACTCCCCCCTCGCCGCGCGCACAGCCTCCTGCGCCACACCTACTGTCGGAGGGCTGCTTACTTGAAGCTGATCCTGTGAGTCACAGCCGTGTTCAGCAGACCCTCCCTCATGGTGTACAGGGACGGCTGAACCTACCTTCCCCGGCCTGCACTTCCGGCTGGAGAATCCAGCGCCGCGCCGTCGGATCGCCAATCGAAGCTCTTCTATGGACGCGACTGCCTTCCTCTCCAGTACCTGCATCTCTGCCCAGAGGGCACGTAGCACCTGAAACAAATGCTGCTCTGTGGGCTGAAGGCACGCCTCCAGCTCCGACAGAGCAGCCGGCAAAGGCAGGAAGTTAACCGATGCGGAGCCTACCTGTCCGTCAGCCCCGGACGCCGGCAACTTCCTGTGGGCCTCTTCCTCTGGCCCAATCGGGTCTCCCCCCTGCACGTGATGGACATTCCTTGGTCCCGCCTCTATACAGTCATTGGCAGGCGCGCAAGACACACCATCCAATCGCGTGCCTGTCAGGGGGAGGGACTCCTGGTCCACGGCCATCTTGCCTCCCCTTCTGCGGCGGCGACGTGCTTGCCAGCAGCCTTGCTGTTGCCAGCGCCTCTCGAGCTGCAGCGTCTCCTCCTCCGCAGCCCTCGCGGCTGCCGCCGTGCTGTCGGAGCCCGCAGACCGGCAAGCGCCCGCCACCAACGCAAATCCGGGAAGTCTCTGCCTGGAAGATAGAAAACACGCGCGGCCCCCAAGGGCCGGCTGCCGTTAAGCAGGGCACTCGCATCCCTGGACTCGTCCAACCGAGGAAACGTCCTCGGCGTAGCCTCTCTTGACGCCATGCCGTCCCGGGCGCCTCCGGCCACGGCGGGCATGGTGAAGACCACTGCCCCCTTGCCATGCAAGCCGCCAGCCCACAACAGGGAAAAACGGCCTTCTCGCGGACCCCTGGCGGTCCGTGGGGTACTCTCACCCCTTCGGGTTGTGTGCACTCCACTCCCGCGGCACGTGGGTGGGGTCCCCTGCTGCGCCGGGCCGTCCACAACAAGATTTTTTCTATCAGGTCCCCGCCTTGAAACAGGCGGAGCATCCTGTCGACTACGCCAGATGTTGTTTATTACCACCACACGTGTTTATTTTCACAACTATTTACAATATTTTACCTCACTCAGACACAGTCTGTGCACAACAAACCCCAATCCACAGTCCTGGCCACTCAATGCCTTCTTCTCCGGGCCACCTCCACACTCCTCTTGTGCCTCGTCCTTCTTCCACCCGACTCCAGCCCTGAATGAAGGGAGACGGCCCCTTTTATTCATATCCCGGATGAGCTCCAGGTGTTCCCGACACTTCCCCGTTGGCCACGCCCCAGCGTGGCGGAAGTGCCAGCTGTTCTCCCGGCAGTTCACCGGGTGTCCTCTTTAATCTTCCCCCCAGCACTTCCGGGTGTGGCCGAAGTCCTGAGGTAACGGGTCCCCAAGACATTGGGGCGCCTCCTGGCGGTGACCACGGGCCCCTGCAGGATGGGGCTTCCATGCCCTCAACCCGTGGCCCCCAAAGCAACCAGGGCGGCGGCTCCCACGTGATCCAGGGTGGGCGCAGACCCACATCCGGTCCCTCACAGTGTCCCGGCCGGGTCGTTGCCCCTGGCATCCCTGACACTTTCTATTTTGTGGCCAAAGTCAAAGTTTAAAGTGTGCCACTATGATCTGCGAGTTTTATTCCGTAATACTTAATTTTACTCAAAAATGGGTAACTGAGGTCATGAATAGACACAGCTAAAGCATTTAAGCCATGGGAGCCAACTGACAGGGAAAAAGCTTTATTGCCATGTAAGCAAACTGACAGGGAAAGTCAAAACTGAGATGGGAAGAGACAAGGAGAGACAACTTAGGCAGGCTATTAAAGGATAGAAGGTGTATTCTTGTGGTTTGATGGTCATTTTATGGTTACCAGTTACTGTCTACTATTTAAATTTAAACTGTGTCAGCAAAAGATTGTATCCCATATTTGGAAATTGCATGTTTTTATTTTGGAACCAAAGCCTGTGAGAAAAGTATAAAAGCTCTGGCAATTGCACTGAACATTGAAGCTGACCTGCAGATGGATGGAACACATCATACCTGCCTGTACCTAGGAAAAATGCCTCCCACATTATCGAAGCGACCAGAACTGACTGCATAATGCTTTGTCAAGAGCTTTCCTTAGAAATTGTATTATTGTGAGTGTGTATATTCAGACAATACAAACAGCACGTAGTCTTCTTTACCACAATCCTCTTTAATGCTCAACTCCAACCCCACTCTACGATCCTCTCCCCACTTCTCCTCCTTTCCTCCATGCCCACTGCCCTCTACTGCACATGGAAGGAACACCACAGTGAGTGCCTGTCGATATTAAAACCAGCCAAGTGTATCCTTTCTTCAGTGTAATTTTTATTCTTCATCTCAGAATTACCACCGAACCACTAGGGGAGCTGCAATCTATAATGAACATATATTCCCAGGGAGCGTACACCCCCTGCTGGATTCATCATGAGACAGTATGATATTGCTTTTGGTTGGTTTGAAATGGTCCTCTTACAGATTTAAATTTAAAAGTACACTTAACCTTTCTACCCCAGAAACGTATTACAATCCTCATCAGCAATTCCAAATGAAAACATTTGTTTGCAGACAGGAATCACACTTTGACATCATAGTGGTTTGTATGTCACCATTATCATGCCATGTCTGATTAGAGAAGGAATTTAACCACGATTTGGGTACATTTATAAGTGTGATGGTAGTTCAAACCTGTAGTATTGGGGTGGGGGGAGAGAGAACAGACCTTCTAACTATCCTCTTATCCATACTAGCTTGGCACCAATTAAGATTCCTCATCCGCTTGTGGCAAAAATTTCTAAACGGGACAAGCCTCTGCAGAGGAGGCTGTCACCCTCAATCTAGATGTGGTCATTCATGATTGGTGTGGTTATGTAGAATATGTTCTCCTTATGCCTCTGTGGGTTTTCTAATTTTACTCATCACAAGGGTTTGAAATTTAGGTTGACCTGGCCTTGTATGAGTGAGTATAGATACTGTACGTGTATTTTTATGAAAGTGTAGAGTACAATGGACTGGTGTCCTAGCTAAGGCAGATTTCAGCCTTTCTCTTGAAAATTAAAAGCCATTAAAAGTGTTTTCCCTTTTCTTGTTCATTTCAGGTTGAATTAGCGAGCTGTGGCAGAGTAAGTACTTTTCTATGAGATACATTTGTTAAGTTTTCCTTCAGTTAACACTATATAATATAAAGTCATATAAGAAATGATTTTTGTTTTCAGGTATCTGGTCATAGAGCTTTTGATGAAGGAAGGAGGAGTTTCCAGACAATGCATGAAAACCCACAGGAGCTGAAAAGTCTCAAGCGATCAATTACAATATTTGGAAATGTAAATAACCCAATAATTTTTACTCAACACCAGGTCAGCACATAAAAAGACTCAGATAAGACTCCTGAAAAAAGTTAAGGAGCTGACTTTGTTCGATATAATCCTGGCATTGATTACCATCATCTACCCAGTTAAGTAAGATTTTTCACAGTAATGTTCAATAAAATGTACTGTATTAAATTAAGTAAACATTACCAACACATATAATGACAAATATATTATCGACATATTAAGGCACAAAAAACACCATCGCAATTTAAAGAGTTGATTCCATAATAATGAGTTAACTATTTTGTTCAGGTTCGAGGCTTAAGGTTTGATAGACAAAGAGAGAATCCTTGAAAAGCAGAAGCATTAATCTCACCAAAAATGCATTAACCAGGGGCAACAGTTGCTAGGGAGTGTGGCCTCCAAAACGTTTCAGTCCTAAGTTAATGAAGTTCTACTCCCACAGTTCCTGTAGATAAACCTCATCAGTAACAGTTATGTAAATCCAGAAACACATTGATTGTCAGTCCACTGGGCAAGAATGTTAAGACCCTTCTCCACTATTCCAAATAGCCCCCCCTTCTCCTGGCGCTTCAGGTCTTGATATCCCTCTTGGCAGATCTCAACTCACTCACAGCTCAAAATTCTCTGGACTGCTATTGTATAACTTCTTCATTTATATTACAAAAGAAAATGAAACATGACAGCGCAGACGCAGACTGTCATATACAAATACAAATATATATACAGAATATCATATTTAATGTATACATATTTTACTGCTGTATGTAGTTTTGTTACAATATTATAGCCAAGAAAAGGACAAAATAGAAATAATAATTACATTTTTCTTAGTATACTTGTGATGCTCCCAGTGCCTGCATCCACGGGTTTGTTTCTTTTCCTATGATATTGATAGTCATACCTAGAGCGAATGAGGACACAAAAACAGTTATGGTACAAAAGTGGAAATGTGCTTTTAGTAAAAAGTGTCCAAAATGTGGTGCTTAAACAAAGTCTTCAATAAATAATCCATACAAAACAGTGCAGTGCAGGAGGTTAAAAGTCCAATAAATAAATCTAATAAATATGTAGCTAAAATCAAGGATAAAATCAGTCAGAATCAGTTTCCTTCCATTCTATTCCCTAGTGCTCTCTTTCTCTCTCCCATCTCGCCCTGCTCACCCAGCAGACATGCTCAGCAGGACTGAGACACTGGCAAATGCGGTCCATAAAACCTAACTTAGGAATCGGTGCTTGCTGGGATGCTCTGAGCCTGACCTCTATCTCCTGCCACCTTTTTTTCAGTCCAGTAGCACCCCTGAGGCACTTGATCATCCAAGAGTTGTCCCGCCCCTGGAATGCCTCTGCCTACGCTACTCCAAGGGGCTTCCCTGACCGCGTGCCTCCTTCAACCCGTGCTGGCATTCAGCCTATGCTCCATTCAGCCCTGCTCCATTCTGATTGCTTCCTCACCTTTCTGACCTACTCAGACCTTTTTATAACCGTGTGAGCACAGCTGAACTGAACTTTCCACAGAGCCCCAGAGAGGGGTGGCTGTGCCAACTATGCTTGTCATTCTCCCATTTAGTTCACTGCCGCCACACGGCTTTCCTCTCCCACACCTTCACTCGTGAGGTCTGAGCGTCACTGTTCTTTTAAAAGCAGCTGCACCTGCTCAGATTCGCCACGGACCACTGTTGTATAGTGAGTAATGAAGTCCATGGCACGTCCACATTTTAAATAAATAAATACAGAGCACTCAGGTTCCAGACAGGTGCCAGTGCATGTGGCAGCATGGTGGGGTATCTCCAGAATGTTGATAGGGAGATGACAAGTGAATGTGTGCAGCGGACAATTTCCTTGTTAGTACTATGGAGTTTGTGACTGCGACACCTTCACCCAGTGGATGTTTAAAGAGCATCCTAAGCTGATGATGGAAAGAAAAGAAGCCACAGGTGTACTTGGACATTGAAGTGAAAGTGTAAGAGAGAAGGCAGGATGAGAAGGGAGCCAGCGCTGATGATGAGGGGAAGTAGATAGCTGGATTTATGAACCTCAGAAGAGGAGCATGTGGCTGACACTCAAAGGGGGAAGAGGGTCACTCCTGCTGTGAATACTCGGGGCAGGAATGAACCATTGTTTAAAGAAGGGTCATGCCAGGAATACCAACGGAACAGCAAACGCAGGAGACAGGAGCAAGGCTTGGTGTGGTGCCCCACAGATGCTGAAGCACTGGTGGTGTGGATTCGAGCCTGTTAAAGTCGGTGGACATCTCCTCTCCCAGGAGAGACCCTTTCAAGGTGAGTTGGTGAGACGCTGATTTTAGTGGGACGCACTGCAGCTTGAGATTGTTTTAATGGATGGAACCTGCCATTTAGTTTTAACCTCAGTTTTATAGATCCTTTTATTTAGGGATTTTTATCCTCCAAACTGAAGACCTGCTTTTACTGAATTATTTATTTATTTATTTAATCATTATGAAGAACTGCTCTGCGCTTTGGACACTTTGAGGTTTTTGACCCTTCGACTGTTTATTTTTGTAATAAAAGCACTGAAGCACCTTTGCACCTTCTATTGAATATTATGTGTCCTCATTGCTCGGTTCATTCAGGTCACGTTATCGACAGTTCCAGATGCAAGTTATGTCAGGGCTAACCATCACAAACCCGGTACACATGTCACCACAATACTGTGGGAGACCAATGTCATTTTGGTTCACTTGTTTTCTTTGCTGGCTTCCCAGTCTTGAAGCACCAGATGACCAACAAGAAAAAAAATGTATAACATCTATATATTTCATATCGGACCTTTGCAATGTAAATAAAGTGTGCTTTTCCCCACTCAGCGAAACCAGGATTTGACGTAGAATAGACAAACCAGGATACACTGCAGAGCATCTGGCATCGACCCTTTAAATCTTCAGCACCCTTTGAGTTTTTCCAATTTTTGTTTGCTCCATACTGTCACACTTGCCCAGGACTGATTTGTGCCTTGTGTCCAATCAGAACCCCCTGGAGCCTTGAATTGAATTGAGTCCATTAACTCTTTGAAGGCTGAATATTTTTTTTTTTTTTTTTTTACAAAACTCGGTTTTCTTAAAAGCACACAAAGCAATGGTTTCACACATAAATCTACTGTTACACAGTGATGTGGCAGCTGTTGGCACTTGTTTGCCACCTCTGGAGGCTGCGCGGGGTTGGTTCAAGGGCCAGCAGAAATGTATGATGAACTGGCAGCCTGGTTGTCTTCATGCAGCAGGTGGGTAGCGTTGGAGGTTGCAGTGTGATGCAATATGGTTTGTACTTCTTTTCAACATAAGTGGCTGACCTCCCAGGCCTACCTCCATTTGCGCATCAGCTACACAAACGTGTTCAGTACCACGATCAGCTGGGAAACAATCGGCTAATGCTGACACTTCACTTTAGTTTTCAATCTCTATCTCCTGATCACTAGCATCAAAATCAGAGGACCGACAGGTCAGGGTCCGATTCAGTCATAATACGAAAAACGACGTCCACAGAGTTTTTTGCTCTGCGCATTCGCTTTGGTCACTCACCATATGTTGATGCTATTTTAGAGACGGTTTGCTCTTCGCTAAGTCATACACATGCAGGAAATCGAGGGCAAATCAACAAAGCTAACTTTCCTTCTAGCAAAGAGAGTCAAATTAAAATGTAACAGCAAGTTTGGTAGCAGTTCACAACTGATTACTGTCCCCTAACCCTGAATTTCGACAAAAGTTGACATCCACCCTGAAAGAGTTAAATGATTGCATGAACCATTCCTTTAGGTCCAGCTTAGCTTCCATTCATCTGTTCGTCATTTGACCTGCCTTTTCCAGTACAGGAAGCTGAAACCTACCCCTTTTCAATTCAAAGGTTTTTAGAATTGGAGTACCAATTGGCAAATTCACTCACACATTGAATTGACGTCAATGTTATTTAAAATCAAATAACTTAGCCCAAAGGCAAACTTGTACTTACACTGAAGACGTTTAGAGACAATCTGACAACATGACTTTGGACTGTAGGAAGAAAACAGTCTGTGAAACAAACTGGCGTGGACATGCAGTGAATATGCAGACCTGAACCACTGTCCAGGCACTGTGGTCTACTTGTTGTGTCACTGGGCCAGCCACCGACAACTCCAGTTTTCAATAGTTCATTAATAAATACCAATGACTTGTAAAATAATAAATTATGAAAATAGAAACGTGTTTTTAATGGAGAAATTTTGATCCGTTATGTAATCTTCTCTATTTTTATTTTTCAGTTTCATCAGAGTCAGACTATTAAAGTCTCTCTTCTCATTTCAGGTCATTTTTGCACTTAGCACACCAGGTTGCCAGCACATACCTTACAGAGAGTCTAAATTGACCAGAGTTTTAAGAGACTGGTAAGATATATTTGCACTTTTTTTGATAAAAATATGGTAATGCCATGTGAGCCTTGGTGAACAACGTCTGATTAAAAGGCAAAGAGCCACAACTAAAGAACAGTGACTCATTTGTCATGGGTGGAGATGTCTGAGCAAGAGGGGTTACAAAAAAGCAGATAAGCCGTTACAGTGGTGTGGAGGAATAATTTCGAATTATAAAAGGTTGGTTGCAGTCACTGCAGGCAAAGCCATTGCAACCAGTAAAGTGTAAGGAGTGGAGTCAATTTGTTTTTCATACAGTGCCAGTTAGTGTTGGATTACTTTGTGCACTTAATAAAAGACATACAGTCGGGTCCATATGTATTTGTGCAGTGATACATTTTTCAGAATTTTGACTCTGTACCCGACCACAATGGATATGGAATCAAGTAATCATTATGTGAATGAGGTGTAGACTTTCAGCTTTAATTTAAGGAGTTTACCAAAAATATTGTATGGACCGTTTAGGAATGACTGCCATTTTACTGCATAGCCCCCCCATTTCTAGGTGGGAGCAGTTCCCTCATTATTTCATTAACTATTAGACAGGTAAAAGGTCTGTGTTACTGATTCCAATTGTGGAATTTGCACTTTGAAGCTTGTCACTGTGGACTCTCAATATGAGGTTTAAAGAGTTGACCATACAAGTAAAAACAGTCAGTCATTAGGCAGAGAAAACAAAACCAACCCTTTAGAGAGATAGCAGAAGGTGGAAGCAGTTCTGCAACCATTTTCTTTGGACAAAGGAAACTGTGGACTTGAACCCGGACACAGGCAGACGGACATCGTTGTGTCTCACCACACACTCTTTATTTACAATATATTTACAGTTTACCGTGCACTCCCCAGTGCCTCTTGCACCGATTTCCCCCAATGTCCAGGCCTCACAGTCCTTATGCCTTCCTGGCCGCCTCCCGTCCTCTCTCCAGCTCTTTCCTCTTCCACCCGACATCCACCAATGAGTGGAGGGAGGCGGCCCCTTAAATAGGAACCCAGATGGGCTCCAGCTGCTTCCCGGCACTCCTCCGCAGACACGCCCCAGTGTGGCGGAAGTGCCGGCTGCACACCCGGAAGCCGTCCGAGTGTCCCCCGTCGTTATCCCCCCAGGGATATCCAGGCACCGGGGCGCGGCCACGGGTCCCTACAGGGCTGAGCTTCCAAGCCCTTCACCCGAGGCCCTCAACATAACCGGGGCGGACGCTCCCTCGCAGTCTGGAGGAGGCACAAGCCCTCCTCCGGTCCTCCTGGGCGTCCGGCCGGGAACCACAAAACGTAAGATCAATATATACCAGAATGTTATATGGAGAAGAGAAGACATTGTTCATGACCCAATGAATACCACATCATCTGTGAAACATGGTGGAGGCATGGTGGCATGATCATGCATGTCTGCCAATGGAAGTCATTCACTAGTATTTATTGATGATATGACTGCTGGCAGAAGTAGCAGGATGAATTCTGAAGTGTACAGGGCGACACTATCCTCTCAGACTCAGCCAAATTCTTCAAAACAGATAGGACAATGCTTCACCGTACAGATGGACAATGAGCCAAAACATACTGTGAAAGCAAACCAAGGGCTTTTCAAGGAAAAGTAGTGAAAATGTTCTAAAATGTCCAAGTCAATCAACTGACCTCAACCCAATTGGACTTGCTGAAGACAAACGTGAAGGCTAGAAAGCCCAACGAACAAGCAGAAACTGAAGACGAACGCATTAAAGGTCTGGCAAAGTATTACTAGGGTGGAAACCAGGTGGCCATGGGTTCAGACTTCAGGCAGTCATTGACTGTAAAAGAATTTCAAGCAAACATTGAAAATGATCATTATATTCTTGATTATGTTAGTTTGTCCAAATACTTTTGAGCCCCTGAAAATATGGGAGACAAGGTATAAAAATGTCTTTCTTTTCTAAACAGCTCATACGATATTTTTGTTAAACCCTTGAATTAAAGCTGAACGTCTAGACTTTAATCACATAATGATCGCTTTGTTTCAAATCCATTGTAGTTTAAGCACTCTTCCATGCCCTGCTTTGCCCAGTTCTCCAGTATTCATTTGTGAGGCACCCTCAATGACCCAACAGCCACCTGAATTCATTTTTTCCTCTCTGCAGGTGTAGTTAAAGAGGAGCCTGGCTTTTAATCTTGGATCAGTTATCAAGTCTCTCCCGTTCTTTTTTTTTTTTTTACCAGCATCTGTTTCTACAAACACTTTGACCCTTGCTATTCTCCTGGATCACATTTCATAATGTTTTTCTTTTGATAGTATTTTACTTGCTAAGATTTTGACCTTAATGTCACGGTCGTTGACTGTATCATTGCCTGTTCCCTTAGTTTTTGTTATTCTTTTTCTTTCCCTCTCTGGATGTCACTTTCATGAATCTGAAATGTGGCTGGCCGCTTATGCCTTTCTAATTAGCAAATAACAGCATTTATTTATATAGTCTGTTTTACATAAGCAGTTGTAGCTCAGAGTGCTTTACGGTTCATAAAGGAAAAATTACAATATCAAAAAATAAAAAATAATTGTCAGTTCCTCTATGCTTATGAATAGTCTCCATGTTGAAGAGGGTTCACTGGTGGCTTCCAAAGAAGGAAATGATTACAGCCAAGACTG
This sequence comes from Polypterus senegalus, assembly GCF_016835505.1. Lineage (NCBI taxonomy): Eukaryota > Metazoa > Chordata > Cladistia > Polypteriformes > Polypteridae > Polypterus > Polypterus senegalus. Next base: position 77,166,551 of record NC_053169.1, on the reverse strand, counting down.
AACTTCCAGTGACATGACAAAGAGGCAAAATGTTGTGTGTGTGCAGTAATGGACGTCAATGTCATAAATCCAGAAAACACAGCTGTTTATGCTCTCCTATCTACTCTGTCACATGAAACAGATAGGGTTCAAGCTGATAGCCACTCTTAGGTATGTAAAAGGAATACCTATAGAGGCCATTTTTTGGTATGTATACAGTACATATGCTTAGTAACTATCTTGTAATCTTGTTATATGTCCATCAATTGTGTTGATCTCCAGTCAGAAGACTGAGCCATTCAATCAACTTGTATATTTGATTTGTTTAGTGTATACTGCTGTAATGAATTGTGTGCTCTGCAGCTATGGACTGTGTGTGAGCTGCTCTGTACATACATTGCCACAATGTACCATACCAAGGTTTATGGGCCACTGGCAGAATTCCTGAAGCTAAATCTGGGACAACACCTAGGATTACATCCATAATTAAGGAAGGCCCTTTAAAGTTCTGAGGTCCTCTCACCATAGGTTGCACTGTTAGCATGGACCTCAATGCATAGTTAAAGGATCAGGTGCCAACATAGAAGCCCAATGTTGACACCCAAGGGTGTGGGGAAACTCTCACAGTTCTCTACCCATTACTCATGACCCCTCTGTTATATAATTCCTCATAGAATTACAGTGCACTCTTTGAACACAAAAAGGTATCCATGTACCCCTCTTTGGAAGGGCACTCCAGTTACCAGTTTGGGCTTCTGTTTTATACTACCTGGCAGTACTTCCTTTTGTCATATCTCAGCTCAATGGCCTTTCTGTTCTTGACACATCCTTATCAGCTTGCAAACCTATAACAACAATTAAACCACCTACTTTTGGGATGTTAGAGGAAAACCCACTTGGGCAGAGAACAAATGTGCTTAATCCATACAAACAGAACTGCTAGAGTTGTAAAGCTGTATTGCTAACACTCATCTACTGTACTTACAAAATCAAATCAAGTATACAAAGAACCACCCGCAGCCCTGAATTGGCCAAAGAGGGTCCAAAATGAACAGATGAAAGAACTTGTGCTTTAAGAAATGGTATAACAACAGCTATTCTGTTCCATATTCTGTTGACAAACTTAAGTGAATAAAGCATACAAATCACTTTCAGTGATAAGGCCACATCTATGGTGGCACAATGTTGCAGGAAGCCTGCATTTCTAGAAAAAAAAAATTAAAGCGCACCCACAAAAAAACAAACATTGACATCATAAGGCGCCTGAAAGACATAGGCGTCACCTCAGATGGTAACTTCTTTTTTCTATTCAGATAAAAATACCATTCTGCTAATTTTGCTAAGATGGCCCCTTTCTTCACCACTGGTGCCCGTGCCTGTCACTATAATAACACGGATCAAACAACGTACATCATGAAGCCACCTCCATTACAGATTTTCTGCAGAATCCAATCACACTCTGCATCCTTAATCTTCCCCAAGTTAGTAACATGTCCTCTCTACCTCTCTGTGTCTCTTGTGTCTTTCCAACTAATGTTTTGACCATCTGAGGCAGGTCACCTGATATTGTTAATCAGTAAATTACTCAACATTTTCCTTACCCAAGTATCTAGAACATGTGGTCTCCAATCCAATGACAACATTACTTTGACCTTTCGTGTTCTTCTACCACAAGGGTGTCCAACTCCAACCCTGGAGGGCTGCCGTGGCTGCAGGTTTTACTTCCTTCCAGTTTCTTAATTAGTAACCCATTTCTGCTGTTAATTGCCTTCTTTGCACTTCATTTTAATTGACTTTGTTTTTAAGACTCAATCTCCTGAATTGCTTCTTTTCTCCTTAAATGGCAGCCAAACAAAAATGATTTGTGAAGTCAGGGGCCTCAAACTCCAACCAATTTCGTAATTAGATGATGATTCTTGTTGTTGATTTAACTTATTATTGAATTCCATGGCGTGTTTGGTGCTCTCATTCGACCACAGCAGGAAGCATCATCTAACTGTTTTGTGGACCTGAGCAGATCGACACTACTGAGACCTTCCCCTTTCATTATTTTCAGATATTGTATGATGGACACAGGTTAGCTGGTCATGTGCTGGCTTGTTTTGTATATCATTATTTTTTGGCTTGTAATTAATGAATAAAAGAAATAGTCAAGGGGTTTGAGTCTTAAATAGCAAGTCAATTAAAATGAAGGTTGTGGAATAAAATTATGAATGCAGACACCCTCCACTGGAATGTCCCGATTTAAGCAATAAAACAAAGGCAGGAGAAAGCATCAATCATTATTCTTTATCTAAAGCTCGGAAGAGGCAAAAAGCCTCCGATATCAATCAATGCAGATGCTTGTAGAGAGAGTTTACAGCTTTACGTTTCTAGGAGTCACCATCTCGGAGGACCTGTCCTGGGCTGACAACAACTTGGCTATAATTGGCAAAGCACAACAACACCTCTATTTTCTCAGGAAGCTAAGGAGAGCTGACCTCCCCCAGAAGCTGCTGGTTAATTTCTATAGATGCACTATAGAGAGCATCTTAAGTAACTGCATGATGGCCTGCAGGTACAACAGCTGCACCAAGGCTGCTGAAGACGCCCTGCAGCGGGTCGTAAAAACAGCAGAGGCCATTATTGGGACTGAACTGCCATCACTCGAACCCTCGCTGTGTGAGAAGGGCCAAACACATTCTCAAGGACAAAACTCATCCTGGAAATTCTTTGTTTGAGCTCCTCCCGTCAGGCAGACACTTTAGGTCAATCTGTGTACACACAAACAGACTAAAAAATAGCTTTTTCCCATCTGTCACAAACTTCCTGAACTCTGAATCTCCTCAGTCTGAGATTATTTCTAATTGAACATGTGCAATAAGCTATTTTGGTAATTTGCAATATACTAATGTAATACAATATACTGTAGAATACGTAATGTACTATTCATTAACAGGTGCAATAACAATTTATGCTGCTGTACTTTAAGCAATAATAATTTGCTCTGGTTACTTGATCACTTAACATTGTATACGACATATTTGGAATTATTTGACTTTTCTTTAAATGCTCCTTGGGGCTGTCACAAAAAGTAATTTCGTTGTGTTACACAATGACAATAAAGTGCTTGAACTTGAACTGAAGCATCATATTAATGTTTTTATCAAGATAAAAGTGTCCTCTGTGCTATATTTATACAATCCATTGATTAGGTCACTATTCTTTCAAAGGAATTCATTACAAATTCAGAAAACTTTTAACATGATTGATTACACCTAGTTGCTAGCAGGATATGGCAGATGTTGATACCTTAGATGACCATAATTTGATTGATAGTTCTGTTTGCTTAGGATATAAATGACATTTTAAATGTACAGTGATCCCTCTCTATATCGCGCTTCGACTTTCGCGGCTTTTAAATGTAAGCATATCTAAATATATATCATGGATTTTAAATGTAAGCATATCTAAATATATATCACGGATTTTAAATGTAAGCATATCTAAATATATATCACAGATTTTTCGCTGGTTCGCGGATTTCTGCGGACAATGGGTCTTTTAATTTATGGTACATGCTTCCTCAGTTTGTTTGCCCAGTTGATTTCATATAAGGGACGCTATTGGTGGATGGCTGAGAAGCTACCCAATCAGAGCACGTATTAAATAAAAATCCTCAATGATATAAGATATGCTTCCCTCGCAGTGCTTCGCACACTTCAAAGCTCTAACAGCCCGTATTGATTTTTGATTGTTTGCTTTTCTCTCTCTCTCTCTCTGACATTCTCTGCTCCTGACACGCACTTCTTTGAAGAGGAAGATATGTTTGCATTCTTTTAATTGTGAGAAAGAACTGCCATCTCTGTCTTGTCATGGAGCACAGTTTAAACTTTTGACTAAAGGGTGTTATTTCATGTCTAGAGGGCTCTAATAATGTTAAAAAAACGTATTTAGAAGGTCGTAAACAGGTTTGCTATGCTCTAACTGCAAAAATATTAGATTTATAAATAAAGAATCCTACTTCACGGAAATTCATTTATCGCGGTAGAGTCTGGAACGGATTAACTGCGATAAACGAGGGTTTACTGTATTATTATTCTTATTTTGGGAGATGTGTGAATTTCACCACGTACACCCTGTTTCTCATGGTTTAAAAGTAAAGAACAATGGCCTATATACATTATGATTGAGCTCGGTACAAAAACAGGAAACTTAGTATTATAGAAGCCCAACAAAGCTCGCCAGTCCTATCCACTTGTTTCCTTCAAAAAAACATCAAGTCGAGCTTTGAAAGCCCCTAACTTCTTACTGTCTACCACACTACTTGGTAGCTTATTCCAAGTGTCTATCGTTCTTTGTGTAAAGAAAAACTTCCTAATGTTTGTGCGAAATTTACCCTTAACAAGTTTCCAACTGTTTCCCCGTGTTCTTGATGAACTCATTTTAAAATAAGTCTCGATCCACTGTACTAATTCCCTTCATAATTTTAAACACTTCAATCATCCATCCATCCATCCATTTTCTAACCCGCTGAATCCGAATAGGGTCACGGGGGTCTGCTGGAGCCAATCCCAGCCAACACAGGGCACAAGGCAGGAACCAATCCTGGGCAGGGTGCCACTTCAATCATGTCACCTCTTAATATTCTTTTGCTTAAACTTTAAAGGCTCAGCTCTTTTAATCTTTCCTCATAATTCAACCCCTGTAGTCCTAGAATCAGCCTAGTCGCTCTTCTCTTGACATTTTCTAGCGCTGCTATGTCCTCTTTGTAGCCTGGAGACCAAAACTGCACCCAGTACTCCAGATGAGGCCTCAGCAGTGCATTATAAAGGTTGAGCAGAACCTCCTTGGACTTGTACTCCACACATCGTGCTATATATCCTGACATTCTGTTAGCCTTCTTAATGGCTTCTGAACACTGTTGGGAAGTTGATAGCTTAGAGTCCACTATGACTCCTAAATCTTTCTCATAAGGTGTACTCTCGATTTTCCGACCGCCCATTGTGTATTCAAACCTAATATTTTTACTTCCTATGTGTAATACTTTACATTTACTGACATTAAATTTCATCTGCCACAAATCTGCCCAAGCCTGTATGCTATCCAAGTCCTCCTGTGATGATATAACAGATTCCAAATTATCTGCTAATCCACCAATCTTGGTATCATCTGCAAACTTAACCAGCTTGTTACTTATACGAGGGATATCCAGAAAAAAAGGTTACAACAGCTGTTAAAAATCGAAAAATGAATATATTTCAACCAAATTTACAGGGTATGTTCCAAAATATGTGTTTATTTCTCAAAATAATCGCCATCAACTTCGATGTACTTCTTCAGCCTGGGCACCAGCTTTTTTATACCCTCGTCGAATACGCTCCGCTCCACCTCCGAAAGCCACTTCTCCACTGTCTCCTTCACCTCCTCATCGTTGGAAAAACGTTTTCCACCCAAGAATTCTTTCAGTTTGGTGAAAAGGTGAAAATCTGAGGGCGCAAGGTCCGGGGAATAGGGTGGGTGGGTAACAATATCCCATCCAAAGGACACAAGCAGATTCTGAGTCACATGAGCGGTATGGGGACTGGCGTTGTCGTGAAGGAGGGACACACCACGAGTCAGCATTCCCCTCCTTTTGTCTTTAATCTTTTTTTTCAATTTTTTTAGGGTCTCACAATATGTTTCAGCATTGATGGTGGTCCCTTTGGCCATGAAATCCACCAACAAAACCCCTTTTCTGTCCCAAAAGACAAATGCCATAATCTTCTGCTCTGAAAACTGAACTTTGAATTTTTTGGCTGATGGGGAATGGGTATGGTGCCATTGTTGGGACTGCCTTTTGGACTCAGGAGTATAGTGACATACCCAAGTTTCGTCTCCAGTCACAATAGAGTCAAGAAACACCTCGCACACGATTTCATAACGCTGAAGAAATTCACGTGCAGCCAAAACGCAATTTTGGCGATGTTCTGGAGTCAACATTTTTGGCACTTATCTTGTACTCAGCTTCCTGTAATCAAGTTTTTCTAAGACAATTTCACCCATGAGACTTTGTGAGATGTGTGGGAACATTTCATGAAGGGTGTCAATCGTCACACGACGATCACTGCGAATTTTTTCATCAACTTGCTGCAGAAGCTCTTCTGAAACGAAAAAAAAGGCCTCCCACTCCTTTCTTCGTCATGAGTGTCAGTGCGACCTTCTTTGAACGACCTAACCCACTTGTAAACATGCTGACGTGACATTACCTCAGGTCCATAAGTTTCCACAAGCTGACGATGGATCTCGGCCGCGGATTCGCGACGCAAAGTGAGGAACTTGATGACCGAACGAATCTCGCATCGGCGGTAGGTGGAGCAAACGGCCTCAGCAGAGGTTGACGAACTCGCTTGCTGTGATGACATTTCACAACTGACTGACGCGGTCCCGGGCTTATTTTGACCGTTAGGACCCCCCTACACGCAGGTATGCCAACCTTCGAAAAAAAAAATTCCCTGCACCCTCCAGGGCACTTGTAACCTTTTTTTCTGGATATCCCTCGTATTCCTATCTAAATCATTTATATGTATTAAAAATAGCAGCAGCCCTAGCACTGACCCCTGTGGAACACCACTCTTAATATCGGCCAGTTCTGATGAGGTTCCTCGCACCATCACCCTCTGCTTCCTGTGTCTCAGCCAATTCTGCACCCATCTAAAAACATCACCCTGAACTCCCACTTCTTTTAATTTGATGCCCAACCTCTCATGTGGCACCTTATCAAATGCTTTCTGAAAGTGCAGATAAATAATATCATAAGCTCCACTTTGATCGTATCCTTTTGTTGCAACCTCATAGAATTCCAGCATGTTAGTAAAACACGACCTCCCTCTTCTGAACCCATGCTGACTGTTCAGAATAACTCCTGTCCTTGCCATGTGTTGCTCAATCTTATCCTTAATAATTCTTTCCATTGATTTTCCTGTGATGCTTGTTAAGCTTACTGGCCTATAGTTGCTTGGATCTTCCCTGTCACCCTTTTTATATAATGGGATGATATTTGCCATTTTCCAGTCCTTCGGAATCTCTCCAGTGCACAGTCACTTCCTAAAAATATGTGTCAAGGGTTTATATATGTACTCACTAGCCTCCTTAAGAACACGAGGATAAATATTATCTGGTCCTGGTGATTTGTTTGATTTCATCTTATTTAATCTGAGCAGCACTTCTCCCTCTCTTAAGGGGTTATATAGAATAACAAGAAATACATTTATCATAGTGAATAATAAAATAACAGCATCAGCTTTTAAGCATAAGCTTGGAAGGATATGAGACTCAGACACATTCCAGGCACACATTGGACCAGGGTTCAAATTCAGCTCTTGCAAGGTAAAAGTATTGGCAGCAAAAACAGGTTACTAATTAAGTAATAATTGGTTCAAATTAAAACCTGCAGCCACTGCAGCCCTCCTGGAACCGAGCTGGACACCCCTGTTAGCATATTAACTTCTCATAATAAACACCATGCTCAAATAATCTGAACAATTCATAACAGGTTCAGAATCCATTAACAACTCCCTAGTGAGATTCAAATATCTCCATGATCCATCATGTCAATTCTCTTGGTCAGCACCAGATCCAAATGGAGAGGAGTTCAGTGTTGAGGTCTGATGCTTCCTATGAAGCCTGTGCTAGATAAAGAAGGTCCAGGAAAGGAGTGGATAGGAGAAAAATTGTGTTTATGTGCATGTGCAGTGCATGTGTGTTAACCTGTGTGTGTTCATTCTTTGTCATTTTTATTTATAAGGATCATTATTAACATTTTGCAGCTTCTCATTGTGAAGTCACTGCTGAAAAACTTCTAAATAAAGCTTTATTGTTTTGTAGCCTTGGAGGAAATTATTTGACTTCCCTAATTGTGACCATCTCTTCAGACATCTCCAGTGTACACGAGACCCTAAGTATGCTTCAGTTTGCGTCCCGAGCCATGTCTGTGCCAAATCGCTCTGTCAAGACTGCCTACACGCAAACCTGTGTCCTGCAGGTACAGTGGACATTTTGGAATGTAATTGGCTAGTTCATCTCCACTTATGTACACTTAAATTTGGTTCTTGTAACTTCATTCTTTAGTGAAAGATCTTGAGTTTTGCGTTTTTATTTTGAAATGTATTTTTGTCTACTTTATGAAGCACCTCGGCATTGTTTAGTCTATAAGAGGTGCTATTTAAAATTAAGATTGATGATTGATATAAACCACATCAAAACACAGAACAAACATTTAGAAAAGTGTGTATTTTGTTATGTTATAAGGGCATGGTAGAAATTCATTTGATTACATTTTTAGATATGCCTGTGTATTAACAATCTAATTCTTTAAAGCAGTAAATAACTCATATAAGGTGTAAAAAGTCTCAAGATTAAGTAATTCCATGCAGTTATTTTGTATCAAAAGGCTGGAACAGTATTCATTATACATACTGTATGGGTAATTGTTGTTTTAAATCATTTTTTTATTTGAGTTTCAAGAGTGAGTGAAATGGTGGTGCAAGGGACCAGGCTTTTTCTGTCCAGTCACCATCTATGTGGAAAATTAGATTAACTTTATTGATCCCAAGGTAAAATTTAGGTGCATTCAGCAGCAGAAACAAAGATACAGACTCACAGGGCAAATAATACAATTAAATCAGTAGTCTGAAAAATAAATAATTCATATATAGCTTTGCCCTTTTTTGTTTACAAGCAGAAGGCTGATGAAACCTTTTTCCTTACGGGGCGAACACTTATGGTGCTTTTAGATACAGTTTTTGTGAATTTGTGCTAAGGAACTCCCTAGTTCATGACTAAGGCTATGTCACATTCCATGTCTTTTTTTTGTGGTTTTCATTTACATAATCTTGGTGAGCTAGAGGCAGTCGGCAGTGTGCTCCCGTGGAGCCAGGCATGTATTGTGATATGCCCAGCCAGTCATTCCAACTAGTCTTTGATTTGCTCCAATAAAATCAAACCGATTTAATTTTGTCCTTAGTTTTAGGGGCAGGTTCTGTGTACATGAGAGTTGGCAACCAATGAATACTCATCTCGAAGTGCAACAAATATAACACAGCAACAAGGAATAAGGAATGTGGGTGTTTTGAACCTCACAAACGAAAAAGAAAAAAAGCTTGTCTGTCTGATGTTTAGTGTTTTACGTACCATGACAGGACGGAAAAGAAAAAAAAGGATCAAGACTACTGCTGAGCTCACCATACCTTTAACACTTTGTACAGCGCTGGCTCCATCAAGCAACTAGTTAGTTCAAGATTGCTAAATCTGATCCGGCCAATGCTTTTCAGTTGTTTACATTGACATATTGTAGTGATACAATCGGTAACTGTGGTTGCAAAATTTGGCAAACCCCCAAGGCATTCTTGGTATATCGGCCGGTGTAATGCATAAAAAGCTGCAAAAAAAGAGGGTGCAAGACAGAAATACAGTGACACTTAGTTCAGAGTTTTTATGTCTGACAAAATAATAGTTTCATGTCATTGTTTTTGCCAATGCAGCTATCAGACAAAGGAGTGTTATTAAAAAAATCCAGGCATTAACACAACACTTGAAAGTTGCACAGCTCATGTTCTGAGATAAAAACCATTGTGTTACTCAGTTTAACAGTGAGATGTCATCTAACATCAAGGAGCATGGAATAGAAAGTCCAAGGTTCACCATAGTCTCCTAAAATGCATTCTTGATTTCACAGTTACTTTGCCAATCCACTACTCCTGTCCACTGGAAGTGACACTAGAGATATTGCAAGCTTTGGATTCAATGATGAAAGGATTCAAAAAACTATTTACACTGTCCAGGATGCATCTCTGATATTGCAGATGACCCAGAAGAAAACTGGTGGCCAGTTGGCCTATTGTGATCTGAACTGTGACTTTTTCTTTGATTTAAGCTATGATCCTATCTGTAATAATGAACTGTGTAAGCCCTTCAGATTTTATTTTCCTCACATTTGTTTAGACAGACATATAGATAGATAGATAGATAGATAGAACTTTAGCTTTAAACAATGACTCGGGTGCCGTCGCGAGTGGCAGCCTTTCCAGCAGCTCCGTGTATGACTTTATATTTCTACCTTTTTCTCTATTTTTCTCTATTTCACTGATTACTCCTACCACTTTCTTTTATGTGTACTCGTTCCCTGGACACATTTTACTACTTTTTACTACTTGGACATGGATTTTTACACGCCAAGACTCATCTATTCAGGTAGCCAACTTCAAGCTGAGAACAAAGGCCTGCGCCGGTGTGGTTCCCTATTTACCCGATGAGGTAAGAAGGTCATATCGTGGCAGCAGAGCCGGCACTAAGCTAAAAGCTAAAAGGCTAGCAAGAAAGTGGTGATACAAGCCTTCGGTGCCTTCTGTGATCCTGGGAAATGTGAACTCACTACCAAATAAGATTGACGAACTGGCTGCACTGGTGAAAAATGTCAGGACCTACAGAGAATGCAGTCTGTTGTGGTTTTGTGAAACGTGGCTAACAACTACCATCCCAGATGCTAATGTGGAGCTACCCGGGTTTAAAACAGTTAGAGCGGACAGAGACGCAAATACCTGCGGGAAGCGGAAAGGAGGAGAACTCGCTCTCTATGTGAATACAAGTTGGTGCAACTCTGGACATATCAACATCAAAATCTCCACTTGCTGCAGGGACAGCGAACTGTTGGTCGTATGTCTGCGTCCCTATTACTTGCCCAGAGAGTTTGGACACATCATTGTTGTTATTGTTTACATCCCTCCTCGGGCGGACGTGGAGATAGCGGGTGACCTCATCCACTCTGCTGTTGCTAAACTACAAGCGCAGCACCTCAAGGCACTTGTGCTAATCGCTGGAGACTTTAACCATGTGACGCTGGACAAAACATTACCTACCTTCTCCCAGTATGTGGATTGTAACACCTGGGGAAATAGGACTATTGACCTACTTTATTCAAACGTTAAAGACGCATATAGCGCCACCCCGCTGCCTGCGCTTGGGAAAGCAGATCATAACCTGGTTCTGCTCCAGCTTCACTACAAACCAAGAGTGAGGGAGCTACCTACAACTACTGTACACGCTCATTCAGGAAGTGGTCCCCTGTGGTAGAGCAGGCTCTGAGAGACTGCTTTGGAACTACGGACTGGGATATCCTGCAGGGATCATATAGTGAGAACATTGAGGAGGTTGTTGACTGCACTACTGACAGCATCAACTTCTGTATGGACATTGTAGTTCCAGTAAGAACAGTACGCTGCTATGCTAACAACAGGCCATGAATTACAAGTGACATCAAGGGCCTTTTGAAGCAGAAGAAAAGGGCTTTTAAAGGCGGTGATCAGCATGAGCTCAAGCGCGTGCAGAAGGAACTCCAAGTCCAGATTAGTGCGGCGAAGGAGCAGTACAGGAGAAAGCTGGAGCAAAAGTTGCAGAATAACAGCATGAAGGAAGTGTGGGATGGGATGAAGATCATCACTGGCGGCAGCTTAAAGCGGGGTGCCACCATTGAGAGAGACGTGGAGAGAGCAAACCAAATGAACAACTTCTTTAAACAGGTTTTACCACCCTAACCCACTCTCACCTCGGAGTACTGCATCCTCCATCCATCCTTCTGCTAATACCAGCATAGGAGAGACATCCCCACCCACAATTACAGCAGCCCAGGTAAGCAGAAAGCTGAGGAGACATCGTGCCAGCAAAGCAGTGGGTCCAGATGGTGTATCACCACGACTGCTGAAGGCCTGTGCACTGGAGCTGGGGAGTCCTCTACAGCGCAAATTCAGCCTGAGCCTGGAACAGGGGAGAGTCCCAAGGCTTTGGAAAACATCTTGCATCGCCCCAGTCCCAAAGGTATCACATCCTAATGAGTTGAATGACTTCCGGCCTGTCACTCTGACATCACATGTGATGAAGAGCATGGAGCGGCTGCTGCTTCACCACCTGAGGCCACAGGTCCACCATGCCCTCGACCCTCTGCAGTTCACATACCAGGAGAAGGTGGGAGCAGAGGGTAATAGATGCCACCATCTATATGCTACACCGATCCCTCTCCCACTTGGACAGAGGCAGTGGTGCTGTAAGAATTATGTTTTTGGACTTCTCTAGCGCCTTCAACACCATCCAACCTCTGCTCCTTAGGGACAAGCTGAGTGAGATGGGAGTAGACTCACACCTGGTGGCATGGATCGTGGACTATCTTACAGACAGACCTCAGTATGTGCGTCTCGGGAACTGCAGGTCTGTCATTGTGGTCAGAAACACAGGAGCATTGCAGGGGACTGTACTTTCTCCGGTCCTGTTCAGCCTGTATACATCGGACTTCCAATTCAAATCGGAGTCCTGCCATGTGCAAAAGTTCGATGACGACACTGCTATCGTGGGCTGCATTAAGAGTGGGCAGGAGGAACCTACTCAAGGACTTTGTTAAATGGTGCGACTCAAAACCACCTACAACTGAACACCAGCAAAACCCAAGAGCTGGTGGTGGATTTTAGGAGGACCAGGCCCCCCATGGACCCCGTGATCATCAGAGGTGACTGTGTGCAGAGAGTGCAGACCTACAGTTAGGTCCATAAATATTTGGACAGAGACAACATTTTTCTAATTTTGGTTCTGTACATTACCACAATGAATTTTAAATGAAAGAACTCAGATGCAGTTGAAGTGCAGACTTTCAGCTTTAATTCAGTGGGATGCATAAAAATGTGAGGCAACTAAAGCATTTTCTTAACACAATCCCAGTCGGATTATTTATTAGAGAAACAAACAATATTCACTCACGGGCAGTTATACGTTGCTTTGTCACGATATAACTCCAAACACGGAATCAAAATTCAATGCGATCTTGAAGAAAAGGTAATTCCAAATATCGTTTTTAATGAAGCTTTAAAGTAAAAGTGCAAATAATGAAATTGAAAATTCCAAAGACCAAAAAAAGCTTTTAAAATTGTATATCCGATTACCCGCGAAAGACACTTTAACTTGCTCCCAGCTCTTGAAACAATGACAAGCGACAAGCAAAACATGCTGCTCACAGCAGATGATCCGACCACTTCTCCTTTCGTGCATTCAGCCACCCTAAAGCACATACCCCCCTTCACAACGTGGGCAGCAGAGACACAAAGTGGCAAAAAGGACAGCGGCTGTACAGGCTTTAAAGTGATCAACAGGCTCCCCCTTCACAGCGTGAGTAGTGTTATACGTCCTGCAAGAAAGAGTTTTGACCACGCCTGGGGCCGGAAATAAAGGACAAGTATTGTTTTTACAACGTCACACGAGACAAGGCAGTGAGCCATCATTTAAAACAAGTCCACAGACATCTAACCTAGCAGTTGTTGGATTGCTTTTGCCAGACACACATCATGTGCTCACAACGACATGCGATAAGCAGAACAAGCAGCTCGCCAGCAGCAGAAAAAGACAGCAGATGATCCAACGACATCTCCTTAGTGTGCGTTCAGACGCCCCTCCCCCTCACAACGCAAGCAGCGTTATACGTCTTGCGAGAAAGAGGTGTAACCACACCCAGGGCTGGAAATAAAGGAAAAATATTGTTTTTACAAAAGTTTTTAAAGTAAAAGTGAAAATAATGCATATGTAACAATTCCCAAGAAAATAACAATCTCTTTAAATTGTATATCCGGTAAACGAAACACGGGGGTGGGCGAGCGAAGCCCCCTAGTAATTTAAAAAAAAAAAACAAGAAAAAACAGCTCTTCCTCTTCTTCTATAGTTGCTCTGTACTATGAGACCAGCCCAATCTGTCATTGATGTGGACCCCCAAGTACTTGTAGAAGTGTAACAGAATAGTGACCAGTCATAGAAACTATTTGGTGCAATGAAAGCTAGTAACTGGTTCCTTGGTTTTGCTGATGTTAAGATGCAAACAATTCTTTTTGCACCAAGAAATAGTTGTCCACCTGACTCCTATACTCTGTCTCAGCCCCTTTATTAATACATCCCAGTATTGTGCAGAAGTGTAGAATCATCTGAGAATTTTTGCAAATTGACATGACCATCTTATATTTATACTCTGAGGTGTGCAGAATCAAGACAAAAGGAGACAAGACAGTTCCTTGTGGTGCTCCAGTATTGCTCACATTCATATCAGAAACACTATTGTGAAATGGCCTTGTATTATTTATAGTGTAAATGTAGATAATATTGTCATAATTTGATTATGTCAATAGAACTGAAAACAAAGTTGTACTATGCAGTAATGTACTGTATGTTATGTTAAAAGATATAGCATTTTATTCTTAACACATTATAGTTATAAAGTTATGCAAGTACCTAGTAACTATACTCTGTCGAAAGAGTGTGACGATGTGGGTTTTGCTGCCTGCTCCCATCCGCTATTGGGGAGCCCTTGAACCCTACACCGTCGGTAATGCTACCGATGAGCTAGACAGTGAGGAAACAACAAAGCAAGGGGATGGTACATAGTACAATGTGCTTTTATTTAAAACAATAAAACAAAACAATGTTCAAAGTTAAAGTGCAGTGGTTCAAAAAGTTCAATAAATAAATAATACAATAAAAGCAGAAGTGAATCGTGGAGGTTAAAATCAATAGAAAAAACACCTTTAAAAAAACGAGGTTAAAACCATGCTGGAAGCTGTCCTTTTAAAAATCTGGTGCATCCTGTTTCTACTACTGGCGGCCCCCTACTTCTCCCGTCTGGACTTCTCAATAGGTCAGTCGCCCTACATGCAGCTGAACTTCTCAATTTATATTTCTGCTGTCACGATTGCCTCACCGATCCTTGGCTCCGGTCGGCTCCTTCGGACAGCGACTTGGGAATTCCCCCGCGACCAGGGCTCTCACGCTTGGGACATAACATCCCAAGTCCCGACTCCCGCTGCCTTCCGTGGCCTTAAGCGGAGAATCACCCACCTTCCGGTCACTCCCGCTCTCCAAAGCAAACTCTGCGGGAGCGACCACAACTACTACTTCTCCCAAGTGTTGGCCAAACACCCAGGCTGCCTGCTCAGCTGCCGCGAGCCTGCTCTCACTCGCTCTCCTGCACCAACTTGCTTGCTCGCTCGCATCCTGCTTCCTCCTGCAACCTCCGTTTCCTTCTCTTCTTTTTCTCTTTCCTTTTTTCTTCCATCCTTTCTATCCGACTCACGCTCCTATATATGCCGAGAGGACATAGCGGCTGCAGCACATTAGCATTCTCAGGAACAATCACCGATGTGGGCAGTCTCTCACCTGTGCACTTAGGTGAGAAACGCCCACACCGCAGATCGCCCTGAGATCCGCTACAGCCAACACGGCCCCTTCGCTAAGCCACGAGGGCGGTGATTACTTATTTAAAAAAACAGGTCTTTGCTGAGAGAGCTGTGGACCCATAACACCACAAAGAGGGATACAAATATAAATAACATTACAATTGAAATTGCAAGCGCTGTCACACCTAAGGCTAACCTCAACAGGGAAAGTGAGATTTTATGAAGAAAGTGGGCCTTCTGTATTGCAATAATCAATTAGGCCCGGCTGTGGACTGATTGTTAATGTGGGAGATGTTCCTCTCATGTATTCTCTTCACATTGAACCTGATGACCACTTTGTCTCCCTGTTGTGATCTGTTGCCTGGTCAATAAAACTGATTAATTTTATTATGTTTTTGTGTTTTAAATTGTGTGAAATACTGGTGGTCAGGCAGTAAAAGATTAAAACTATATCTGTGGTAGCCAGGCCAAAACCTCTGTTTGGATTGTAGGTATTTGCAGTTTTCTTGCTACCTTTCTAGAAACACTTTAAAAGTAAAATCAGAGAACAAGAAGAGTGGGAAGTGTTATGATTACAGTAGATGGTTTAGCTGTTTATAGAGTAAAATATAAAAGCAGGCCTCCGCGTGCTTTATGTATTTGTACGTGAGAATAGAGACTACATGATGGCACTTAGCACACAATAGATACTTTGTTCTTGAAATTGTGTGTGTCCAGCAAAAAAAAATGTTTATTACCATGTAAAGCTGCTGGATTATGTGAATTTCCCCTTGGGATTAATAAAGTATCTATCTCTCTATCTATCTATCTATCTAAAACATTTTACAGTATTATTTTTTTCTTTATACAGGCAAACACGTCTAAACAGAATGAAAAAGGTAAAGCAAGTCAAGGCCAGCCACTGATGGGATTTCAGTTTTTAAGTGATAAAAAGGTAAACCCTTTAACATTTTGTCAGCATTATATTTCTTATTAAATATTTAATCTGACCAGTTTTCAGTTTCACGCTGCATAGCTATAGTATGTCACAAAATAAAATATTGTAATGAATGATACAAAAAAAAAAAGGTTACCAATCATTACCAAGCCAACTAACAATATTTTTGGACTAAATCAGTGAACATTTTCATTCCATTTAGACTGGGCATGAGCCACCTCACATATGTAAAAGTTTTAATTTCAACTCGGGGCTGGTGAAAGCCCATTTGGAGCCCTAGGTGGGGTTAATGAATGTCGCCCCTCCTTCTAAATAGTGAGTAGTAGGAGTTCAGAGTTTGATGACCTGTGCACTTGGGGGTAGTCCCCAACAGTGTCCAGATTGTGCACCCCTTCGATAGCACAAACTGAACCCCCTTTGTGCATATGCTGTGGACTATAAGAGGCACACACCCCTTGGTGTACGGAGTGTGAGCCCTTTTACTTTCAAAAGTGGTGCCCACTGCCAATCAAGTGGAAAGGGGATGTCCCCGTCAGTGTCTGGAGCACAAGTGCCCCTTTGTCTACATACCACAGACGTTATTATCATACTTCTGTGACTGGGGAGTGTCCGGAGCACACTCCCTTTAACTTTGATAAATGATGCTACTGAGATGTTGCATAATGGATTGGCCGGCTCTTTTTTAACTAACCCCACCACCACCGCCACTACCATCTTAAGTTAACATCTGAAGCAGCATTTTGCATTCACACCTTCACCAAAAAATGTGGCCTAAGCAAAACAAATGTTGGGCTTGTAAAATGTTTGTATCTGCTGACTGAAAACTTTAAGCACATGAAAAATGCATCAAAGCAAACCAGTGAAATTGTCAGCACGTACTGCTACATAAGACACATTTTCTTGGTGGCGATACGCAGATGCAGTAACACTTTTTAGTCTGCATGGTTCTTGTAATTATTGTGGACCTGCTTTGTGCACATTATGCTATTCAGTGAAAAATAACACTGTGCTTATTCTAGAATCTGAATGACCTAAGCTAGTGGTTTTCAAAATCTGGTCCATACACTACCCATCTGAGTCAGGTGGTCTACAAGGTGACAAAAATTACATCTGAGCAAGCAGATGTTTAAATTGCATATTATATAGGGTGGTCCAGATCCAATTATGCAATTTTCATTACGCTATAACTTATTAAGTTTATTGAGAAGTGTGTGAATTGACGACAAGAAGAATCGTCTTGGCGCTGAATTGGAATCTTCCCCACATAAATCAAAGTCATCCAGACGATCTGGATCTGCATAATTAGATCTGGACCACCCTGAATATATTATATCCACACATACAAGTCCATTACATACTTATTTAGGCATTTACTTTTAAAAAACAATCATGCTGCTACCCAACCTTCAAGTTCCTAAGTGAACATCCCCACTGTTATGGCCACAGAGGGCAGCATAAAAGCAACCAATACAGAGAGCTTTGTTCTACTTTCTTGAAGACAGTAACTTGCGAGCACTCCACTCCTTCCCACTCAGCACTTGTTCAGATGAAGCAATTCCTCCTGCTCTCTTTCTCTAGTTCAATTGGTCTCTGTCACTTCCATCTCTGAACACAAGTTGAACCATTGGCCCATCACCCTGAACCCTGTCTGGGTCAGGCTTTGCCACCCTTCTCATTCACCTGAATCACTCACTCATTATGGAATCTGATTTAGCTGCCCATCTCTCATTGCAAGATGTACTGTCATTTTAACACATTGTTTTCTTATTTAATTCACTTGGAATTAATGGGGTGTCCTTGGAACCTGTTCAGAAGTGACTCACTTCTATCCTGAAAATGAAAATGAAATCTGTGGTCTATTTACATCATTATTATGCACACCCAGGTTCATTTAGCAGCATGCTTCATGCTTTTCTTGCTGATTTATTTTCTCCTACTCCCTCTCTTGTATGTCCTTTGTTGGTTTTGATTTTGCTACTGTGTTTTCTTTGGGTGGTGTGTGGTGAGCTCAGTTTGATTTGTTTGGGATGGCATTAGAGAATATTAAGTTCCATATGGGGATATATATATTTTCCCCTTTTCAGCTGACCTTTTTATGTGTGTGTTCAATTCTTTGATTCAATAAAAAAATGCTGCGGTGGGTTGGCGCCCTGCCCAGGATTGGTTCCTGCCTTGCGCCCTGTGTTGGCTGGGATTGGCTCCAGCAGACCCCCCATGACCCTGTGTTCGGATTCAACGGGTTGGAAAATGGATGGATGGAATAAAACAAAATGGCTGCTGACACATATCTTTCCAGTCATCCCAAGTTTGAATAATTGATTTCAAATTGGGGATTGTCCATGCTGTGAAAAACTTGCCATGAAATACTTCACTGACAGAAGTGTGCTAATCATAATCATGGTGGTGGTGATTAGCAGTACGTTATGTATTGCTTTAAGGAGAAAGGGACAATTACTGGGAGATTATGAATCACTTGTGGGAGTCAGGAAGGAAACACGCTGATCCCCAGCAGATTTAGGATTTCTCTGCTTCTGATGCTTCGGTGTTTTCAGTTGGACTGAATCTACACAATACTGTGGACTGCTGGATGAAATCCTGAGCTCTGAAATACAAATCCAGGAATATTGGAGTTAATATTTTCATGTAAATTAGTGTAGTAAAATTAATATGCAGAATTTACTGTAAAAAATGACTACTGACTATTGGTGCTCTAGCAGGTCTTTTGTTAAGCAGTACATAGTCTGAAATACAGTACTTTGAAAACTACTGACCTGTGCACTTTTGAAAAAGAGTAGAGAAAACCAAGCTGTGATTTATGTTCTGTTTTTGTTGAAAACATAAATACTGAACTTTACAGAAAGTCAATCAACCAGTCTGCATTTGTGTAGCACCATTAACAGCATACAACTTTACTTGCTTTGAAGAGCAGACAAGAAGGACACTGTTCTTTTTGAAATATCTGCACAATATTTATTTATTTATGGGTTGGTTGATTGTTAGATTGGCTGTAATATTTGTTTTATTTGTATTATTTGTCCTCTAAGTCTGTCTCCTTGTTTCTATTTTCTGCTGCTGTATGCATTTCTGAATTTCCTATGGGATCAATAAAGTTTATCTAATCTATCCATCCATCCATCCATCCATCCTCTTCCGCTTATCTGCGGTCGGGTCGCGGGGGCAGCAGTTTGAGCAGAGAGGCCCAGACTTCCCTCTCCTCGGCCACTTCTTCCAGCTCTTCCGGGAGAATCCCGAGGCATTCCCAGGCCAGCCGGGAGACATAGTCCTTCCAGCATGTTCTGGGTCTTCCCCGGGGCCACCTCCTGGTTGGACGTGCCCTGGAACACCTCGCCAGGGAGGCGTCGAGGAGGCATCCTGATTAGATGCCCGAGCCACCTCATCTGACTCCTCTCGATGCGGAGGAGCAGCAGCTCTACTCTGAGTCCCTCCCGGATGGCTTCTCATCTTATCTTTAAGGGAAAGCCCAGACACCCTGCGGAGGAAACTCATTTCAGCTGCTTGTATCCACGATCTCATTCTTTCGGTCTCTACCCATAGCTCATGACCATAGGTGAGGGTAGGAGCGTAGATCGACCAGTAAATTGAGCGCTTTGCCTTACGGCTCAGCTCTTTTTTCACCATGACTGACCGATGCAGAGCCCGCATCACTGCAGACGCTGCACCGATCCGCCTGTCGATCTCACGATCCATTCTTCCCTCACTCATGAACAAGACCACGAGATACTTGAACTCCTCCACTTGGGGCAGGATCTCACTCCCAAACCTGAGAGGGCACTCCACCCTTTTCCGGCTGAGGACCATGCTCTCGGATTTGGAGGTGCTGATTCCCATCCCAGCCGCTTCACACTCAGCTGCGAACCGATCCAGAGAGAGCTGAAGATCACGGCCTGATGAAGCAAACAGGACAACATAATCTGCAAAAAGCAGTGACCTAACCCCGAGTTCAACAAACCGGAACCCCTCAACGCCCTGGCTGCACCTAGAAATTCTGTCCATAAAAGTTATGAACAGAATCGGTGACAAAGGGCAGCCCTGGGGGAGTCCAACTCTCACTGGAAACGGGTTCGACTTACTGCCGGCAATGCGGACCAAGCTCTGACACCGGTTGTACAGAGACCGAACAGCTCTTATCAGGGGGTCCGGTACCCCATACTCCCGGAGCACCCCCCACAGGATTCCACGAGGGACACGGTCGAATGCCTTTTCCAAGTCCACAAAACACAAAATCTAATTTAATGATTAAAATATGCTCATTAGTGCAATAAAAATCAAAATATATTCAAATATGTTTATATGTTTATAAATATAAAAAATATGTTTAAATAAATGTTTAATCTGTTTAAAGAAAATGTAAGTGAAATTAAATTTTGAATTTACTTCATTAATTCAGTTAGTGCTTTTTCAGGCTAACTGTTTGTGGCAGTTGTTTTAAAGCAAATGTGTTGAATGTTGTTTAAGGTTCTTCAGATTCAGACTTGCCTTCCTCCAATTCATTTCTGCCCAAGTCCTTCTTCAGTGTCAATTGACAAGCGACCAAATGAATCTCTTCAGAAACAAGAGGAATCCAGAGATTCAAGGGAAATGAAAATTTCACTGCCCCTGTTGGAGAAAACGAATGACAAAGTGTATTACATCTCCAGAGTCCCTCCATTGTTGGAAAAAAACAAAGCCATGGAAGGACAAGCAAGGGACTTACAGTCTCCACCCAGCTGCCTTGGAGGACACATGGAGCCTGGTAGGGAAAAGCAGTTGTCCCCAAGAGTTACATCAGAGAAGATCCATGATGAATGCATGAATTGCAAAAAAGAGAGAAAAATCCGGGAAGAATATGATAAGTACTTACTTCAGCTGAAGCGAGATAAGGATTCTCTCCAAGATAAGATTATAAATTTAGAGGCTGAGCTGAGGAGGTGCAAAGAAGAGAAGCAGGTGATAGCAACCAGCAGAGAGGTACTGTTTTAACACACCAGGGAAGCTGTGCAAATAAATCGGATTGATAACTACAGCATGTTGAAAATCCTCTTAGATTTCATATGTAGAGAGAGAGTGAACCCCGCTTATTCTATATAATGAACAGAACACTTACTGTTACTCTTGGTTTCATTCTGGCTGTCACAGTGCTTAGATGGTAGGTCATAGCTTGAGGGATCACAGTTTGTTGTGCTGGCGCTGTGGTTCCCAGACACATGCGACTTCAGGGGGGCGGTGGCGCAGTGGGTAGCGCTGCTGCCTCGCAGTTAGGAGACCCAGGTTCGCTTCCCAGGTCCTCCCTGCGTGGAGTTTGCATGTTCTCCCCGTGTCTGTGTGGGTTTCCTCTGGGCGCTCAGGTTTCCTCCCACAGTCCAAAGACATCCAGGTTAGGTGGATTGGCGATTCTAAATTGGCCCTAGTGTGTGCTTGGTGTGTGGGTGTGTTTGTGTGTGTCCTGCGGTGGGTTGGCACCCGGCCCGGGATTGGTTCCTGCCTTGTGCCCTGTGTTGGCTGGGATTGGCTCCAGCAGACCCCCGTGACCCTGTGTTCGGATTCAGCGGGTTGGACAATGGATGGATGGATGCGACTTCAGTTCATAGACAAAGCCAAATTGGTTCAGCAAGAATGAGGATGCCCTGAGATGCATTGGCATTCCATTGTGTCTTGTAACCTGTAAGAATTGCTCTGTCTCCCCACAGCAATCATTGGAGATTGTAGGCTCAGAAATGGATAAATTAATGTTAAATATTCTTTGAAAATGTTCAGTGCTTGGTGTCAGCCTTACGTCCAGTGCTGCTGGGATAGACTCGGGTTCTCTGTCAATGTGGAGGTTTCAGATATTTCTGTAAATATCACATTCTAGTTGCAATTGTACAGTGTTTAATTTTGCTTATTGATTATTTTAAATTTGACTTTGCCGTTTTGCTTGGGTCGTCCCATTTTTAATTCAGTAAATTTTCAAAAAAGTTTTTTGACTTTGATGAAACGTGGCAAGTGAATTATACCTGCCGTCCAGAGCTCAAAAATATGTTTTGAAGTACAGTAACTTTTCTTCATTGTGGGCACTAGAACAATGCTAATTTTGAGTGTTTTCTTATAAGCTGTTACTTTTTTTCCTTCATTTCTTCCAGGTTGAACTGCACTTTTTACTACTCTTGGTTATTAAAAAACAATGAAGGGCTAGAGTAGCAAGCTGTTTTTTATACTAAAATACATGTGACTGAGCAGTCAAATTACTTGGATCTAACAAAGTGATATTTAATCCAAAAAGAGTTAAATATTCTCTCAGTTAGGCTTCTTGCTGACCTAGTGAATCAGTCTGTAGTCTCTATAGTGCCTTCTGCCTCATGTAACCTCACAAAAGTCTTTGCAGAGAACATTAGAACAGTAAATAATCAAGACGAGAAGAGGCCATTCAGTCCAGCAAAGCTCGCCAGACCTATCTGCTTAATTCTTCCAAAATGACATCAAATCAAGGTTTGAAGATCCCTAAAGTCCTACTGTCTACCACACTACTGATAGCTTTATAACTTAATTCCAAGTGTCTATGGTTCTCTGTATGAAGAAAAACATCCTAATGTTTATGCAAAATTTACGCTTAACAAGTTTATAAATTGTGTCCTCGTGTTCTTGATGAACTCATTTTAAAGTCACCGTCTCGATCCACTGGACTAATTCCCTGCATAATTTTAAATACTTCAATCATGTCTCCTCTAAGTCTCTTTTTGCTTAATCTGAAAAGGCTCAATTCTTTTAATCTTCTCTCGTAATTAACCCCCTGTAGTCCTGGAATCAGCCTAGTCACTCTTCTCTGGACTTCTTCTAGCACTTGTGTGTCCCATTTGTAGCCTGGAGGCCAAAGGTGCACACAGAACTCCAGATGAGGCCTCATTGGTGTGTTATAAAGACTGAGCAGAACCTCCTTGGACTTGTACTCCACACGTCATGCTATATAACCTGACATTCTGTTAGCCTTCTTAATGACATTGGAACACTGTCTTGTCAGTTGACTGTGTCGAGTCCACTATGACTTCCTTCTCAAAAAGTTCAGGCTTCCAGACCTGCATTCAAACCTAACATTTTTATTTCCTATGTGTAATATGTTACATTTGCTGACATTAAATTTCATGCACCACAAATTTGCCCAAGCCACTTTTACCTTGGTCTTCCTCAGAAATGCAGCAATGGCCTTGGATGTATGTTTTGGGTCATTGTCATTTTGATCCAGGACACAGAGAGGTGGTAGCATCGTCTCATTCAGTATTTTGCAGTACATCTGTGAAGTGGTGATGCTGTCAATGAACTGCAATTCCCTGATACTTGCAGCACTCAGACAAGCCCATAGAAGAACACTGTCACCACCTTACGTTACTGTGGGTACCACATAGTCTTCACCTTTGTCATCACGGGCCCTGGCAAATGCTAAATGGGCTTTTTTGTACATGGGATTTTGCAATGGATTTTTTTATTTTTTTCTCCAGCCGTCTGGAGATTTTTTTGTTTTTTCTGTTCAGCCTGGCCATCGGACCTTACTCTTTTTCTATGTTAACTAATGTTGTCTTATTTTAATTTCTTATTTTGTCTTCATTATGTAAAGCACTTTGAGCTACTTTTTTGTATGAAAATGTGCTATATAAATAAATGTTGTTGTTGTTGATGGACGACACCCTTACATGCCACTCCTCTGCAGCACACATTGTATTGTGACACAGGAAGCAGTCACCCCAATTCGGCTTTCTACCGGTTTAGCCAACTGTGGCGTTTTTCCTCAACTGTTCTTATCAGAAAACATTCTCCTATTTTTTTTAATTTCTAAGTCACTTTGCTACTGTACTCTGATTATCGATGCTTTACTACTTCTCTTGTAGCCTAGACCTTTTTTGTGTAAAGAAATGACTTTCTTTTTCCAAGACTTCTGATATTTCTCTTCCATATGGCACCATTATCGTCATTGAGTGAGAAGTGATGTTACTTGTTAAATACGACACTTGTCAGTTATCTGCTGGTCACCCGTGTGATGACTGATTAGACTTATCTATTGTTGAATTCCCATTAAATAGCATTTTATCAAGAGTTTGCCCTAAGACCTTCACTGGGATGTACGTATTTTTGCAATATTCAAATTTTGTTTTTAATGCTGACAGATCTCATTTGCAACCAATATCCCAGATTTGCTGGACTGTTTTTAGAGTATAGGACCCCTTAGAAAGTATTCATTCTAAATGGAGACGGATGATTTTCGGAAAAATATACTGGACACTGGAAGATCTCTAAGCATGCATGCATGACAAAGTACTTATTTATTCCAGGCTTGATCTCCCTATGAGGATATAAACTCATATGTGTAGTTATGGTCACATCACTTCTCATAGCTCATTTCACTTCACTAATTTTCCAAAGTTTCTACCATGCTAGCTTGCTGAGAGCTTTGCCAGATATATAAGCACAAGCAGAACCACAGGTAATCATGCGGCTTTTTATTTAAATTTTGTGAAATGACTTCATTCTTCTTTATAAAACATTCATTCTGTAAGATGAGGGATCTATCATTTACTGTAATGTAGCCCTTGACCCTGAGTTTACCCAGTTTTTCAGACAGCAGAATATTCAAAAGGAAACGTTGCATGGTTTTTCATTAAGCATCATCAATTGCCGTGTGCCCGTTTTTACCATGACTGTAACCTTTTTATTATCACTTGATTAAGCAAAAAAAAATGACTGGTGTACTAGCAAAGATCTTTACAAAGAGCTGCATTTATAAAGTGCCCTGTAACAGTGTGTGCCATGAAAGAAGTTGTACGAGATGAGAGTTGCTCGCCTGTTCGGCCACGTGTCATCTCCAGGCAGAGGAGTAGCTTCAGTGACAGACTTTTGTCACTTCCTTGCTCCACTGACAGACTGAGGAGATCGTTCCTCCCCTACACTATGCGACTGTTCAATTCCACCCGAGGGAGTAGATACTAACATTATTCAAAGTTATTGTCTGTTTTTACATGCATTTTTATTACTCTTAAATTTAATAATTGTTCTTTTGTTTTTTGTATCAGTATGCTGCTGCTGGATTATATGAATTTCCCCTTGGGATTAATAAAGTATCTATCTATCTATCTATCTATCTATCTAACACTGGGGTCATAAGTTCTAAGTGCATCAAATAAGAACTTCCATCCATCCATTATCCAACCCGCTATATCTAAACTACAGGGTCACGGGGGTCTACTGGAGCCAATCCCAGCCAACACAGGGCACAAGGCAGGAAACAAACCCTGGACAGGGCGCCAGCCCACCGCAGGGCACACACACCCACACACCAAGCACACACACACACAACTAGGGAAAATTTAGAATTGCCAATGCACCTAACCTGCATGTCTTTGGACTGTGGGAGGAAACCGGAGCGCCCGGAGGAAACCCTTAAAATTAAAATGACTTCAGTGCATCGAAACTGGTTTTAATTCACAGTCTAAAGACATCAAGTCAGTTCCATCAGCTGCTCTAAACTGTGCCAGCAGCAATAAGAGCAGAACAGGCTGCCCCTCCAGGGATGGCATCCACCTTGCAGCCAGTGCTGCTGGAATAAACACCAACTCCCCCTAAGCCAGTGCCAGATAAAGCGGAATCAGATAACAGATTTATAGAAGATGTGGGGATGACCATCTTAATAATGTGACTAGCAAGACCTTTCAGAATTAAAAGCAACAAAAATTTCAGGGGCATTGTCACAATGCAAGTGGCAGTTCATTGAAGTTCTTGAAAATCTTTTTCTTTTATTTAAACGGATTAATTGAATCCTCTGCTGAATAAATTTAGATCAACTGCCGATAAAACAAGTAAACATGATATATTTCCAGGTCAGTTGCTATAATAAGCTGTTTTGGTGCATTTTAACTTACAGTGTCACTGAAACTTTTTTAGCATTCGGTTTGTTTTATTTGTTTATCATTAATTCTATTATTTGTTCTGAAGTAGTAATTAAGATCTTCTGCCGATTATCTATTGGCTCTGTGACTGGAAAGCAGATATGACAAGTGCCATTGTCTTTACGTCTGGTGTTTCACTTTCAGCACACTGACAAATTATAGGTCTACATCTATAAGTGAATGTCACGTATAAGGCCCCAAGATTTAGAAGCACTGTTCAGTTTCTTTTACACTGTGCATTGTGCATTATGCTTTCATAATTTTATTTAGACTTTTGAAACTATGAGTTGACCTTAAAATTATTTAATCAGAGCCATGTGCTTGCAAGGAACAGAATTTCAATAATTGTTAGAATTAGTTGTGCCAGTATTGCCAAATGTGCAAAAGCCAGCAAACACTCATTAATCTGTCAGAATACAAATTAAAATACCAGCATTAGGTTGTCTTATCAATGGCACATTAAACTTTGTGCGTTTGCGTTAGTTGGAATGCTTGAGGGTTTAGCGCTCAATGCAGCCAGCATTCAGTTCATTTCAGACAACATCTTGTCTTTCCCCGTAATGTACTGTGACTGGAGTCGCTGCTGGTTAGTTGCACTTAATGGTGGCAACCATCTCTCATGTGCAAGTCAGTAGTTCCTCTGCTCCAGCACACTCTTACCCATTTCCCCTTTGCGGGATCATCTTCAGACTTGCAGGCTTTTGGCAAATAGTGCTTCTCGCACTAAGTTTGGAACATTTAAAAGACCGAGCCCCAGCCATCCTAAAAGCTTACTTTCCTGTCCTCTGTCCCTCAGACTGTGTCTGCTCCAGTCACTGCTTCCAAGCTGTTGAACCTGCTTGATGAGGAGGACTTTGTGTTCTTTTGACCTGGCGATGGGCGCTGGACTGCCACATTTGACAACTACAAACTGTGTGCTTTTCTGCTATTGACAAGCCCCTTCTGAATAAGGTCTTGTGTTTGTACCTGCCAGTTCAGCAATAAAGATTTTGTTTCTTGGAAACCTGTTCCCTTTTCCAGTCTCCTGTGCAAGTTTGTGACCCAAGCTTGACAGTACAAAGACGGCCCTTGCAAAATATATTAAGCAAAGGTTGTAGTGTTTTTAATCCTGTCATGATCTACATGATGAAACGGTCATTTTTGTCTTTGGCCTAGGTTTAATTAAGAATTACAATTGTAATTTTCAGGTTGTTTTTGTCTAAATTTTTTTTAATGTCTGGCTCTTTGTTTGGTTGATCTGTATGCTGAATTGAACATTGTAGCGTACATTTTTAAAGAAGTTATGACATGCAGGAAGAACAGATCTTAAAAAACAGAGGGGAAAGTTTGGTCTTTTGCATTGAATCAATCTGTTATGTTGTAACTTTTCCATGTGAGATAAATTGCCCTCCTTACTTTGAAATGGCACAAAAGACTCACTTCGGCACCTAAGCTATCATTTAACAACACCTCGGCCAAAGTGAAATTCCTTAGAAGCAAAAGGGTGAGGTTCTCATGCAATTGAGTGACCGACGTTTGTATCTCACTATCTGATAAGATAGCATCAATCACAATTGAATGAAGCTCTTACAGGTGCCATGTTTCAGAGACTGAAATGTTGAATGACCATAACTCATATTTTTCCATCAATAATCAATGGAGAAAAAGTACATTTTCACTACCTTTGTCAGCCATAGTTCCCTGCTGTCGCTGCATCAGCTCTGCTCTCCTCTGCACAGCCCCCTGTTCTGTAAGAAAAGGCTTAGCAACCTTCTAATCCAAGAGAAATCCTAGTGCCTAAGCCATGAAAGACCATCTATAGTAGACTGGGTGTGCATGTGGCTTTGAGTTCAGGCTCCCTAATTGAAGGTCTACAAAAAAAGAGAGAGAGAAGAGCCATCTGAAAAAGCTGACAGGACTGGACTCCGAGAAGCCAGAGAATCAAAACAATTCAAAAAAAAACTTTTTAAGACATTGGTGAGGGCTCACCTGGACTACAGTGTACAGTTTTGGTCTCCAGACTACAAGAATGGACATACCAGCACTAGAAAAAGTCCACTGGACAGCGACTAGACTGATTCCAGGACTGCAGGGGATGAGTTATGAAAAGAGAGCTGAGGCTATTCAGTTTAAACAAAAGAAGATTAAAAGGAAACATGATCGAACTGTTCAAAATTACGAAAGAAATTAGTCCTGTGGATCAAAACTATTACTTAAAAGGAGTCCCTCGAGAACCATGAAGTGTCGTAGACAGTAGGTCATTTGGGGCTTTCAAAACTTGACTTGATGTTATTTTAGAACAGTTAAGCGGATAGGAATGGCGAGCTATAATGAGCTGAATGGCCTGTTCTCATCTACAGTAATCCCTCCTCGATCGCGGGGGTTGCGTTCCAGACCCCCCCGCGATAGGTGAAAATCCGCGAAGAGACCATATGTTTGTATGGTTATTTTTATATATTTTAAGCTTTTAGAAACTCTCCCACACTGTTTATAAATATTCTCCGCACAGTTATACAGTAAACCCTCATTTATAGCAGTTGATACGCTCCAGACAGATAAATGGATTTCCAAGAAGTAGGATTCTTTATTTATAAATCTAATATTTTCGTAGTTAGAGCATTGAAAACCTGTTTACGACCTTCTAAATACGTTTTTTAACATTATTAGAGCCCTCTAGACATGAAGTAACCCCCTTTAGTCAAAAGTTTAAACTGTGCTCCATGACAAGACAGAGATGACAGTTCTTTCTCACAATTAAAAGAATGCAAACATATCTTCTCTTCAAACGAGTGTCGTCAGGAGCAGAGAATGTCAGAGAGAGAGTAAAGTAAACAATCAAAAATCAATAGGGCTGTTGCGCTTTTAAGTATGAGCACCGTGATAAAGCGGCGCAATGAAGGGATCAATGTGAAGGTAGCCTTTCAGCATTTTTTTTTACAGGCACGTTCCGTATCTTCTAAGCAAACAGCCACTGTGCAAACAGCCCTTCTGCTTACACCCCCTCCGTCAGAAACAGTTAATGGGGCCAATCATACGCCTCCCTGATGGTATTGCATGATGGATAAGTATCTGCCTGTATTTCTCAGAGAGAGTGAGAGACAGAGAAAAGCAAACAATGAAAAATCAATACGGGCTGTTAGAGCTTTTAAGTGTGCGAAGCAGCGCGTGGGAAGCATATCGTATATCATTGAGGAGTTTTATTTAATATGTAATACGTGCTCTGATTGGGTAGCTTCTCAGCCATCCGCCAATAGCATCCCTTGTATGAAATCAACTGGGCAAACAAACTGAGGAAGCATGTACCATAAATTAAAAGACACATTGTCCTCAGAAATCCACGAACCAGCGAAAAATCCGTGATATATATTTAGATATGCTTACATTTAAAATCTGCGATGGAGTGAAGCCGCGAAAGTCGAAGCGCGATATAGCGAGGGATTACTGTAGATTGTTCTAATGTTCCATTACCTGCAAGCAGGTTAACCAGCACATGGTATTTCTCCATCTGTACATTTTCAGAACCCTCTTAGCCTAGTACAGGGGTTCTTGTGCCCTTCGGGGGAACAAGATGGCATTTTAGAGGATGCAACAAAGAGGAAGGCTGCGTTGCAATTCACCAAAATTGAGTAGGATGCGTTGTCCAACTTTATCACTGTCTTGCAGTGTGCTGTCATTTGTAGGTCATGCATTTGTTAGTGCTCCTGTTCTACGGTATGAAAGGAAAGAAGCACTGCATGCGCATATGTCACCTGTCAATGAGCCACAGAAATGCATGTTCTCACAGGCTCCTTGTTGTGGGTGAAGTGTTTGTAAAGGAGAGTACCTTTTTGTTAGGAGAAAGGAATTTGGACCTTGCAATGATCTGTAGAAAAGTGCAAGGTCTAGTATTTCGCCAGGGGGTGACATGGGGGACTAAATTAGATGCAACACCTGCTGCTTACACTCTCCTGCTGGTGGTCCTGGCAGTAGCGCAGCAATTTTATCTCTGCAGCACATCTGTTTTTCAGCTGCATGGAGGTTTTATCGAGAGACAACGCTCGTCAACGGTGTTTCATTACTTAATTGCACACCGACACCTGCTGCCTCACGGGGGTCTCCAATCCCCCAAATCCCTCAATCATGGACCGTGTGTCATTTTGTCACGGTGGTTGATGCTTCACAGGATCAAGTGCCCTAAACTTCACAGTGGACACATTTACAAGATTTTTGAGAACTTCTATTTAAATTTTGTGTACTGAGTTAACAGCTTATTTTGTTAGTTCAATTTTTTCACCCACAGTACTGTACATGGTTCAAAAATTAGAAATCTGACTTCTTCAAATGTGATGTTACTTTTGTAGGGGTTGCAAACTTAAATCAAACATTTCCTTAAGGTGAGGGGGCATAGAAAAGACTGAGAATCACTGGGCTAGTATTAGGGTCGCTCTATCGTATGCACAACTGGAGACTACATAACAAACTGTTCTTCGCCTTATATTCATGGATACCTCTGAGGTTTTACTTACTAACATACAGCACTCTTATTTCTGTTGGGTTTACTTTATCATAAAATTCTTATCTTTATGTACTGGATGTGAAATTGCTTCTGCATGTTAGGACATATGATATTAACACTCAGTTATTTTAATGCTGTTTCTGTAATAGCTGTCTTTAGCTTAAATGAGTTTCAGAATTACTTTATCAATGATATCAGACATTTTAGTAATATGACAAATGTGCCTTTCAAGCAGGGACTGGAGATGGAAGAAATTCATCGTCTGAAAGGAAAAGTAGAAATGTACAAAACAAAAATGAGCCATATGGTGGACAAAAGTGAGCTGAGCAAACTAATAGAAGAAAATAAAACAAAGCAGCAAACAATTGTGAGTACAAAATAATTATGAATTTTTTTCCCCCGTTTTAAAAAGTAATTTATCTAGAGCAACTATAAGATTTGAAAATATGCAGAACCTCATATAAAACATTCCATATCATGCAGGGTCCAGTTGTATTTATTTGCGTGATAATCTGTGCTTCCCCCTCACTACCAATGAGCTTATAAATAAAAACAGCGTTCTGTAGCCATGGGTAGAATGTTGGCTTGTTCTCCACTGTTAATTTCAGACAGAAGGTGTTCAATGTTTTAGATGACCGACATCATTTGAAATATTTAACTCATTTATGTTGTATCAGACGCAGTGCCGCTAAGATTCACATCACTGCAAGGACGGTGATTTATTTATTTTTTCAGTGGGGGGCTCCAGAAACACTTGACTTGACTTATACCACTCAAATACAGAGACATGGAAACAAAAGGGCTTAACTAATAATCAAACTGAATATATTAAACAAAAATAGACAGTAAAATATATCTAAACAATAAAATGAAACCACAATCCTTCCCCAGCAACCAATTGGCTATCCACAAATTAACTCGATACAGCACCAAACACAATAAACATCTTACAATAAACACTAACAATCAAGTCCATTACACAGTCCAAAATCAGTGGCAACAGATGATAGTTAGGATGTAACAAAGTCCATCCATCCATCCATCCATTTCCCAACCCATTGAATCCGAACACAGGGTCACGGGGGTCTGCTGGAGCCAATCCCAGCCAATACAGGGGGCAAGGCAGGAACCAGTCAACCCACCGCAGGACACACACACCCACACCCTACACACCATGCACACACTAGGGACAATTCAGAATCACCAATCCACCTAACCTGCATGTCTCTGGACTGTGAGAGGAAACCGGAGCACCCGGAGGAAACCCACGCAGACACGGGGAGAACATGCAAACTCCATACAGGGAGGACCCGGGAAGCGAACCCAGATCTCCTAACTGCGAGGCAGCAGCTCTACCACCGTGCCACCCTGTAACAAAGTCTTTACCTTTAAAACAACAACATGATATGTCAAATATTTTTAGAAGTCAGGGTGCAACTATAAAAAATTAAAGACAAATGCCAAATCGTGACCGTCTGCTTTTCGGAATGCAGATCAGAAAAAGAAGAAGAAAAAAAAAAAAGAGTAGTATTTGAATGAATTAAATCAGTAAAAAGCAAGATGACGAAACTGGCCAAAACTAAAACCTGCAGCCACAGTGGGCCCTCAGGACAGAACTTAAGAACTACTGCTCTATCTGAGCTGCCTCTTTCTCTCTGTAAAGTTCAAAGATAAGATTTAAGAATTCAGTTTATAGATGGCCTATATTTTTATGTATTCCCTTAATAATTTGCAGTAGCGTTGGTTTATATGTTTTAGATTCTCAATGACTTATAACAGTTTGGTTTTTAATGACAACATTATTAGACTTCCTGAAATTGTTTGATTTTGTCTTTACATGGCATGTAAGAAAGTACTGCAATGGAGTCAACATTGTGACTTTAAATTTGACATAGACATCCCCATTTTAGACATTCGTTGCTGTGTGTTTGTAGCACCTTCAACTCGTGAACAGATCAACTGAGTACAGTCAATTACGGCACTCTTAAAAAAAAAAAACAAAAAAAAAAACAAGAAAACAATCCTGAAATGTTAGAACCCTTTTGGCACTAAGTATTTCAGAAAAAACATTTTAAAGTTAAAATGGATGGGAATAAAAATATATACCATGTTTGTTTGAAATATTTTTAGAAATTCACAACTGGAAGAAATTATCAATGCTGAGAAGACCTGACATGTTCCTTCTGCAGTATCCTGACCCTGTTTAGTCTCCTGCATTTATGACGAGTTTATGCCATGCTGTT
This sequence comes from Polypterus senegalus, assembly GCF_016835505.1. Lineage (NCBI taxonomy): Eukaryota > Metazoa > Chordata > Cladistia > Polypteriformes > Polypteridae > Polypterus > Polypterus senegalus. The sequence continues at coordinate 77,133,798 of NC_053169.1, read as the reverse complement.
GGTTTTGGGACTTTTCAGTTTGGGTCATTGAGCTTAGGAGTGATACCAGTGGCAGCTAGATCATCTAAAAGATCTGATGTCACACCCACCCAGATATCTTTGCACTGGTTTCCCAAGAAATTCAGAGTTCGTTTTAAAATCCTGGTTCTTACTACATGGTCAGACACCTAGCAGTATTACTGAGTTACTGCAGCCTTATATCACATGGTGGTCTCTGAGCTCTTCTGACCAGGGTTTATTAACTGTCCCGTAAACCAGACATAAGACTACTGGAGACTATGTGTTTCAGGCTGTGGCCGCTAAACTGTGGGACTCTGTTCCTATAGATGTGAGATCAGCGCACTCCGTGGACGTTTTTAAAAGGAAGCTTAAAATCCATTTATTCAGGCTTACTTTTATGTGACTTTACTGTGTAACTTTATGCATTTTTTTCTGGTTTTAATTTGTTCAAGCTCACTTTTATAACATTCCTGTGTTTTACTGCAAATGTCTATGCATTTCTTCCTAGTCTTAATTTGTTCAGGCTTGTGTTTTATGTGTATATATTAGCTCATTTTTGTGTGCCTGTGATGAATGTTTATAAAGAACTTTGTGACATTTGTTCCGAAAAAGTGCTCTATAAATAAAATTTCCTTACTTATAGCAGTCACAATATAAAGAAACTTGCTTGACCACCTGTGCCAGACGTTTGTCCAATACCTTTTAGTTGTGATTATTTGGTGCATTTTTTATAGACTGGAAATGAGAGTTGAAAAGCTCAAAAGAGGCCAAATATAAAATAAAAACTCATTATTGATTAAGCATACAGTAATTTAAATAATTATAATATTAAGTGGAAATCTGAAATAAGTGAATGTTGCTATTTTCAAGACAAGTCTAATATACCATTCTTCTCTCCCAGGATGATTTGCTTCATGAGACTGAGCTGAATAAAACCCAGCTCCAGAAAGCAATGGACAAAGAGAATATTCTGCTCCAAAGGTTAAAGGAAGAGCAGCAAAAAACAGCCAGTGAAGCAAAGGACTACAGGTGCCAATTTGATAAAATGAAGGAAGCAGAAAAACAGAGACTGAGACAGTTAGAGAATGAAAAGGTGTGCCATTCTGTGGAAATTATATGAAATATTCAAAAACATTCATTTTCTGAAGTTGAATATTCTAATACAAGGATACTAAACCTTAATGAAAGGGAGAAACCAACTCTGGATGGTGTGCCACTCTGCCATCATGCCAGGTCAATCTGGAGTCACCAGTTAATCCAATATACATAACTCTAGGGAGAAACCCCACAAGGGCCGTGCATACACTCACAGATTATGCATTTCTGGTTCACCTGATATTCTTGCAATCTCCTTACATTTAATATTAAATTAAACCTTATTTACAGTACATTAAATGTAAATATGTTCAGAGAGTTATCAGATAAGGAAGACAGGAGTTTCATGGTAGGCTTGTTGCAGTCACTAATTTTATAAACTTATAAACAAGCTTGGTATTTGAAATTAGAGGCGGCAGCCGCACTAAACACTCGACCACCACTGTAAAAAGACTTGAAATTCTAACCTTCCCTCTAAAATACGGTAATAACTGTATTTAAAAATATTATAGTAAGTAACCACAACTAGTTGTTATAAAGGTGCAAAAAAACAGCCACATGTCCTTTGTAAGTACACCAATCAAACTGTTGACCATGTTTTTGGGTGTAGGAGATTCTGAAAATTAACATATTTTACTGTTGAAGGATTTGGAAAATATTTTTAGTGCAGGAATTAAGAGAATTTTAAGTTGGTTAATTCATTAATAGTTTTGCCTTTGGCAATACTATTATTTATTCATATACTTCAGCAAGGCTGTTATTTTATTCTCTGGCCTTTAGACTTTTATCAAAGTAACTAAGGCACACTTGTTTTAAGAAACAATATTACAATTAATTAATAAAAACAAGGATTATAGAAATATGATAAATGCATATATATATATATATATATATATATATATACTGTATATATATATTTTGTCACATATACGCGCATGGGAACCAGCTGAAGGGCCTAAACACTAGTAATTCTACGCCAGGCCAGGGGTGGCGGAGTGTACTGACTTTCTCTCGGTCCCTTGCAGACCTTTCCCGGAAATCCCCTGTTGCCGGCCCCAAGGATGATGTCACTTCCGGGCACAAGGACACCACTCCCAGTTCCGGTGGCTGCATAGATGACATCACTTCCCTTCCAGCCCTTTAAAACTGCCATCTTGCCTCAGTACAGGCAGTTCTGTTCTGGACTCTGAACTAAGCACATCGCCTCCTACTGCTATTTACAACTACTTTTGCAGCCGTTTCAATTATGGGTGGCTGCCCCAAATCTTTATGATGTCTCCTTAATGGACTCATTCTTATCACAATATGTATACACATACGCTTTGGCTCAGCACGGCACCCAGGCCTGTGTGTATATATATATATATATATATATATATATATATATATATATCTATATATATAGTTATAGATATATAGACAATCACTTTCTGTGTGCAGTTTTTTTCATACGTCCTGCATCAACATGGGCTTTATGTCAGTTTCCTCCATGTATCAAAAATCTGCATGTTTGATAGACTGGCGACTTTACATTTGCACCTGAGGAGGTCGTAATTAGCGCCTCCTCCTCAGGGAGGTCATAATAGGCCCATAGGTATATATATATATATATATATATATATATAGTGGCCTAGCTCCCGGTTGGTAGATATATAGACAATCACTTTCTGTGTGCTCATATGTAAGTGAATGTGTATTTGAATGTGTATTTGAAACCAGAAATGCAGTCAAGATGCACTGTGGTCCCTGATGACCCAGTACTGAATGAAGCAAGTTAAGAAAATGAATTTCCTAAATAGCAATGAAGATAATTCCTGTTTGATCTGACTATCAAACAACCAAAGAGCTCAATATATGCCTGTCTTTGTCATTTACAGATATCCAGCTCCAGTAAATTATAGGTCTTCAGACCTAAGAGTTTACTAAGATGTTAAGCATGAGGACATTTATTTTCTTTTTTCTTTGTAGGAGGTCGCTTTGTTAGAACTGAAGGCCAGCAAATTGGAGTTGGAAAGATTCAAAGATGAAATTCGGGTGATTGTAGGTGGTCTCCAAAGAGAAAAGGTAAAATAAATCTTTAAATAAAATGATTTCACCTGGAGTTATAAATAAACAGTAATATTTTCTTCCAACTTTTTAAAGCAGGTTACTTCAGGGAATGTTTTGCTTTTATTATATTTAAATTAAATACATGCCTAATTACTGATGCACATGACAACATTGCATTGAATTCACAACTGTTTTTTAAATGTGTTAATCCTCAATACTCACATTATTTAATTATAATAAAACAGATTTTATGGTCCTGCTGCATCCATTACAGGGTCATGAGAAGCTGAAGCCCATTCCAACCACACTGCAGGAACAAACCCACCCACACTCACACATGGCAAACCAGGTGAGAGCAGCCAAAGAACTTAACATGTGTGTCTTTGGAAGAGGGACGAACCTGGAAACCCCAGAGAAAAACCATGTGGACATAGGAAGAGTCGAAGGCAAAAGAAAATTAACTCAAATCCCTATAATCATGTGCTTGTGTTACTTATTAAAATGTATCAAAGGCATTTCTTTTTTTTTTTTTAGTCTTTTTTCTAATAGTCAGATTTCTATGTAGACTCAGCATCAAGTGATGCTGAAGATCATTCTGATTTGTGTTCTTGTGTTAGGTTTAGTTTAACTATAAATGGCAATTAAGTAAAATGTTACAGTACCTTAGCGCTTTGTCCATGTTGAAGCATCTAAGGCATCTGAACATTAGCAGAAAATATGTTTAAGTTGATATAAATAGAAATGAACACACCATGAAGACCTTACACTGTTTTTGGCAAGTTGTGCACTAATGATGACACTGATCCACAAAAATAAATCATTATAGTATGTACATCAGGGGTCCTCAATCCTGGTCCTGGAGGGCCACAGAGGCTGCAGGTTTTTGCTCCAACCCAATTGATTAATAAAAAGCACTTATTGCTCAAGTAACACCTCTGCTTCACTTTAGTTGTCTCCTCGTTAAGATGTTGAGCCCTTATTGCATATTTAAGTCTTAAAACAGCTGTATTCTTGGTGTTTAGTTGTTCCTAATTAGCAATGACATGTAAATGACAAAAGAGACCACCGTTTCTCCATTTAGCTTGTTACCATTTACACCTCTGTGTGTATTTATCATGCACTATTGGGTTTAATTAAATAGTTGGAAGGAAAGTGAAGAGAAAAAAGCGAAGGACTGAGAATTACTCCTCCATTTTAGCCTTCAAATCATTAGGATGATATCCTTAGAAAGGGGAAGAAAATCTAGGATGTGAGAATTACCTGACATAGCAGAGTTAAAGCACTAACAAGCCATGAAATTAAATTATTGGCACGAATTGCTTTCTAATTAAGCAACCAGGTTAGAACAAAAAGCTGCAGCCACTGCGGCCCTCCAGGACTGTGAACAAGGACCCCTAATATACAAAAGGATCGGGAAGAAGTTTTCAAAGTTTTATGGAAAAAGTCACAAAATGTATTGAAGTTACTGATGTAAAAATCTTGTGTCAATCATTGCACACTTAATTAATTGGAATATACAGACCTCAAATGAGTGTCTTGGACTACACTTCAACGTATCATGTACAGGGTGGTCCAGATCTAATTATGCAACAACAACAACATTTATTTATATAGCACATTTTCATACAAAAAGTATCTCAAAGTGCTTTACATAATGAAGAATAGAAAAATAAAAGACACAGTAAGAAAATAAAATAAGTCAACATTAACACAGAATAAGAGTAAGGTCCAATGGCCAGGGGGGACAGAAAAAACAAAAAAAACTCCAGACGACTGGAGAAAAAAATAAAATCTTTAGGGATTCCAGACCATGAGACCGCCCAGTCCCCTCTGGGTATTCTACCTAACATAAATGAAACAGTCCTCTTTGGATTTAGGGTTCTCACGGAAGGGCTTGATGATGATGATGGTCACGTAGACTTCTGCCTTTTAATCCGTCCATCATTGTTGGAGCATCATGAAGCTTTGAGTAGGTGGTGGTGGCGCAGGCCACCACCACAAAGAAACCGGAAAAAGAAACAGAAAAGAGTAGGGGTCAGTACGGATTTTAGAGCCACCATGAATAGTTATTATGATGAATTGAACATACAGAGTATCAGGATTAAGTTAAATTGAAGTTATAAAAGGCCATGTTAAAGTAATGTGCTTTCAGCAGTGTTTTAAACTGCTCTACTGTATCAGCCTGGCGAATTCCTATTGGCAGGCTATTCCAGATTTTAGGTGCATAACAGCAGAAGGCCGCCTCACCACTTCTTTTAAGTTTTGTTCTTGGAATTCTAAGGAGACACTCATTTCAGGATCTGAGGTTATGATTTGGAATATAACGTGTCAGACTTTCCGATATATAAGATGGGGCGAGATTATTTAAGGCTTTATAAACCACTAGCAAAATACCCGCGCTTCGCAGCGGAGAAGTAGTGTGTTAAAGAAGCAATGAAAAAGAAAAGGAAACATTTTGAAAATAACGTAAAATGATTGTCAATGTTATTGTTTTGTCACTGTTGTGAGTGATGAGTGTTGTTGTCATATATATATATTTACACACACACACATAAACATATATATACACATATCTATACATATACACATACAATATACATACACATACATATACACACACAAATACATATATATATATATACATACACACACACATATATAAACATATATATACATATACATACATATCTACATATATACACACACAGCTATTTCATATCAGTGCAATACGCTGCTTGTTAAAACGGATAACTCCCGCTCTTACGTGCAAGTCTGCGTGGATATTATGAACTATCGTATTTGTTCAAGTTCTATTTTAAATTTTAAATAGAAGGAATTTTTATTTAGTCAACAGAAATATCTTTGGTAGGAATGGTAAAAACAGACAGGAATATTATTCCTGAATAAATCAACTCAAACCTTAAACAACTTATAATATTTTGCTCTCCATAAAAATATATCCTGTCTAAATTATACAAGTTAGAAATAAAGTAAACATTAAAAGAACAAACATTCAAATTTCTTTACTCTTATGTAATTTTAAATTTTATAAAAAATAAACTTAGATTTTAAATATCCCAAAAGATTTTGCTCTCCATAAAAATATATCCTGTCAAAATTATACAAATTCAAATATGAACATGCTGCATAACAAAACCTGGAAATATAAATAAAATGTGTTCCTTTCAGCAATAACAAATCAAATCATTCAGTTGTCTTTGCTCATATGTCATTTTAGAGCTGGACGCCTGGCATCTTTTTGGCAACAGGTTCGTTTCTGTTTGGTGTGAGGTTCTGTGTTGTGGAGATTCTCAGGATGGATTGCAGGTGCTCATCAGTGAGGCGACTCCTGTGTGCTGTTTTGTTAGTCTTTATCACTGAGAAGAGCTTCTCACACAGATATGTGCTACCAAACATGCACAAGGTTCGAGCCGCATGTAGACGGACTTTTTTTGTTCTTCAAAGTCACCAAAGCGCCGTGCAAACTCAGTGCGCTCAGTTTATCAGCAAAGTGCGTATTTGGGAACACCGTAGTGACGACTTGGTTTAACATTACTTGGTAATAGGGAAAGTGGGGCAAGTTGTTGTGTCTCCCATAAAAGCAGCCTCAATTGAAATCACTTTGTGACTGTGCACGGGTAAAAACGTCCGCTGAAGTGTCAGATTCTTATTTAATTCTTCTGCTTTCTGTATCTTCTGCATTGCATTCAGGTCTTTCAGGTTACCCTGATGTTTTGTCTCATAGTGCCGTCTTAGATTAAATTCTGTAATTACAGCCACATTAGCTCCACAAATGAGACACGGGTTCAGTAAACATATACTCAGCCTCCCATCGGTTTTTAAAGGCTCTATTTTCAGAATCAACTTTTCTCTTCAGCATCGTGTGAGCTAGCCGCAATAACTTGCAGCATCATAAGGTAGACTTGATTAACGCGGTAAGTGTTCGGCAAGGCAGCTGAAGCGCTGCATTATGGGATCTGTAGTTTATTGTGTTACCAGCGCTTCATATACCCGGGCTTTAATAACAATAATACAGTATATAAAATGATCTCGGGCCGGATATAATTACACGCCGGGCCGGATGTGGCCTGCTGCCCTTGAGTTTGACACATATGGACTAAATAGAACTTGAAAAGATATATTTTTTCAAATGTGATCGCGCAATTCAGATAGAGTTGACGACTACAGCCTGCATGCCTCAATAAGTCATCCTCCCTCGCCCTTACTTTTTACCGTTCATCTAATGAATACACTGAGTATGGCTTTACCAAAACAACCATTGATGGCGAATAAAGTATCCATTATTCGAGTATGTAGATCGGGTTATATATATATACATATATATATATATACCAGCGATCGCAGCGAGAAGTAGTGTGTTAAAAAGCTAGAAAAGAAAAGGGAACATTTTAAAAATAACGTAACATGACTGTCAATATACAGTATTTGTTTTGTGAGTGTTACTGAGTGTTGCTGTCATCAAGGATTTGATTATCATTATTTCTTTCAATCAGGTTCGTATTTGTAGGATGTGTTGTGTTCAAGTTACATTCCGTGTTTGTCAATCGTTGTAAAGATGACAGGTTTCATTCATCGATTCGTTTCTTACTGCATCAATAAACAGCTCGTCTTCTTCTTTATCTGAGACCTGACACACTGCATGCACGGGTTTTTTACACTGTCTTCCTTTAGCGGGACATTGACTTTTCCACGTGTGCTTTGTTTCCGCAGTAGTTGGATTTATGAATATGCTTGTATGTATGAGACGCTTCATATTTTTGCTGCCTTTTCAATTGTGTAATTCGGTTTTGTTCAGCTCTTTGGAACTGTTGCTTTTATCTGTGCACGCGTCAGTTCACGTGAGCCACTCGGTGTACATGCATCGAAGGTTCCCAGCTGTGCTGGTGCCATCTCGTGCTATGTCCATGGCTGTATTTAATGTGACCTTAGTCCTGGCACTTAAAACTCAGTTTCGCTGAGTTTGTGTCAAACACCACCCTGACCATCTCATCTTCCTCTCCATAAGCACAGTCCTTCACCCGTGAATATTTACCCGTGGCAGTTTGCTATTGGATTGCCGCTGACTGACGGCCTTATATGGGCAGGCACTAAATTACAAACGCCAGCGGCAGCCTGTCTATGAACTTAATTTAAAGTGTAGGTTTACATCGTGCTTTGTTTCAAGTAGCAGAACTCATGAATATGGTTGTATATGTCACTTTCGCCGCTTCTTATTGTTTCGCTGCCTTCTCAATTATATAATGCATGTTTTCTTCAGCGCTTTTTTGAGGTCTTCCTGGTTTTCTATGTACTGCGTGATTACGTGGGAGGCGTGATGATGTCACACGAAACTCCCCCACGGCGTTGAAGCTCATCTCCATTACAGTAAATGGAGAAAAACTGCTTCCAGTTATGACCATTACGCGTAGAATTTCGATATAAAACCTGCCCAACTTTTGTAAGGAAGCTGTAAGGAATGAACCTGCCAAATTTCAGCCTTCCACCCACACGGGAAGTTGGAGAATTAGTGATGAGTGAGTGAGTGAGTGAGTGAGTGAGTGAGGGCTTTGCCTTTTATTAGTATAGATAAGCAGAATTTTAAAGTCAATTCTGAATGACACAGGTAACCAGTGTAGTGACATCAGAACTGGTGTGATGTGTTCGGATTTTCTTTTCCTAGTTAGGATTCTAGCAGCTGCATTCTGCACTCGTTGCAAACGATTTATGTCTTTTTTGGGTGGTCCTGAGAGGAGTGCGTTACAGTAATCTAGTCGACTGAAAACAAACGCGTGAACTAATTTCTCCGCATCTTTCAGTGATATAAGAGGTCTAACGTTTGCTATGTTTCTTAAGTGAAAAAATGCTGTCCTAATGATCTGATTAATATGCGATTTAAAATTCAGATTACAGTCAACAATCACCCCTAAGCTTTTTGCCTCCATCTTGACTTTTAATCCTAATGTATCCAGTTTATTTCTAATATCCTCATTGTATCCATTATTGCCAATCACTAAGATTTCAGTTTTCTCTTTATTTAACTTTCTCAAGTTACTATTCATCCATTCTGAGATACAAGTCAGACATTGTGTTAGTGAATCAAGAGAATCGGGGTCATCAGGTGCTATTGATGTAGATCCAGATCGTCTGGATGACTTTGATTTATGCGGGGACGATTCCAGTTCGGTGCAAAGAAGATTCTTCATGTCGTCAGTTCACACACTTCTCGATGGTCCGGGATTTTTTGGGTGATTTTCTACGTAATAAACTTAATAAGTTATAGCGTAATGAAAATTGCATAATTAGATCTAGACCACCCTATATATGTCTGACCATGGACAGATCTACCATAAGGGTATGCTGGGTGCATGCCCAGGTCCATGATGTCAAGGGGCCTTTTCACCAATTCCCCCCTTCCCCAATAAAACAATTGAATATCTGCAATTTGAAATTACCAAGTGAAATCACCTTCCCAATCTTGATAAAAACTTTGAGAATCCGTGAGTTGAAATAACTAAGGGGGACAACCACCCTGGGGCCTGTGACGATGTGGGTTCAGGCTCCACACTCCCTTTGATATTGGAAGCACATGAACCCAACACCGTCGATAATGTTGCCGAGTGAGCTAGTCAATGGAGGCAAATAAACAATTGAGCAAGGGGTGGTATACAAAAAGTGCAATAGTGCTTTTATTAAAAGCAGTCAACAAAACAAAAACAGTGTTCATAAATAGTGCAGATCTTCAAATTCATTAAATAAATAATCCATAAAAAGAACGTGGAGTAAAACCAATAAATAGAAAAAACAATCCTTAAAACGAGAGGTTAAAATCTTTTTAGGAAGCAGTCTTAAAACCATCAACAAATACGGTGCTCTTCTGTTAGCGTCTCACCTGCTTATCCCGTATGGGCCAAGCAGCAGGCAAGACGCTCTCTACAGCTGCCCTCCTCAAACACACGCAAGACTGGAGACCTCCCGATCCCTGGCTTCGGTTTGGCTCTCATCCCAGCCTCGAGACTTGAACTCCTTGGTCTCCAGGACGCTCACACCAAGGACTGCCACTCCAAGCCTCCCGACTTCCGCTGCCTTTCTGCGGCCTTCTGCGGCTCGTCGCTTTCACCTTGGTCACTCCCGCTACCTGCTCGCTCAACGGGAGCGACATCAACACAAACACGTGGGTGTCGGCCTAACACCCAGCTTCCATGCAGCTGTCCACGGCTCATTCGCCGCACGTCCGCTCGCTCTTCGCGGCTCTCTCCCTCTCACCGACCTGCTTCCTCTCCTTTCCTTTCCTTTTTCTCTCCGATCGTTTTTTTTCTTCCCGAACGTTTCTTTCTCTCTTCCTGAACGTTTCTTTTCTTCCCCTAAAACCGACTCGCGCTTCTTTTTAAAATGACGAGGGCCACAGCAGCTGCAGCATTAGCCGCGGGACAATCATGAATGTGGGCAGTTCCTCACCTGTGCACTAGGTGAGAAACGCCCACACCCTACGGATCGCCCCACGGCCCACTATGGCCCAACGTCCCCTCACTAAGCCGCGAGCACATTGATTATTTATTTAAAATCAATGGCCTTTTCTTCACGAGCTGTGGACCCATAACACCACAGGGCCTTGAAGCGATTGAGCCTCACACCAAAATCAAGACTGAGAAATGCTTTGCTAATTTAAACAACCTGCTCTTTGTGTACTGTATTGTTAAAAGTATGAACAACTCTCTGTTAGGGAGCTAAGTCACTCAGGGGTCTTAAGGGGTCTTAATCCAACCTTGTGTTTGACACATTGAGATAACAAGCAGTAATCAGTTGAAAAGGATTCACATCGCAACTAACAGTAATATCAGTTTGTGCAGCAGCCACAGAAATTCTCTGTCTGTCTACCTATGTGTATGATGAAGCACACGCGACATCAGCTCAGAATGCAGATAACCTGGGATTAACAAATGATTACAGGATTTCCATGACTCCCCCTGTGCTCTTTTTATTGGTGAAATGGCTACGTCTCAGTAGTGGTCATATATCGTGTACAACAGCAGTCATAACCTGTCATGGCTATGTAACATTTGGCTGTCCTCTAAGCACCACAGGGCTATGCATTAGTGGGACATATCCTGAACATCTTGGTACAGACCAGAATAAACCCTTTTTGTTTTTATCTAGATAATAAATTAACTCCTTAGCTGCTTCTTGTATAACGCAGAGGCGCTTATAAATCTCAACACGTAAATGTATGGCAGGGGTTACTCACACCATTCCTGAGCCTTTCATAGCCAAATGTTACTCAAGTTCAGCTACTGTATAATGCATTTTGAACACCCAACCTTGTTAGCAGGAAAATTATTTTTAAAACTCCACTGGCAAACAAAAAGGCTTCCGTAATTGTTAGGGCTCATTTATACTTCACACTCAGAACGCATACGGGCCGCATCATGGCTGCCACGCGTTCCCAGCGTTCATTTCATGCGTCCTCTGAGCAGGTCCTCAGAAATTAACGCGTCGGCGTCTTGAGTTGCAGTACCAGCAAAAAGTCGGGGGGCGCAGTGTGCTAAAAGTCGGAAAGTGACGTCAGAGTCTCTGTTTACTATCTACATGTGACAGCAAGCCTCTATGGAGATCCTTCGGGGATCGATGTGCGTGCTTTGCTGTTTGATGTATGGCTCAAATACAGCACTATACATTATGTAGCCGATGTGAAGTACAAAAGATGGTATGTGAGACTTTTAAAATGTATCGTGTAATTTATATATGTCTTTATTTTTTAATTTTTGCAACTTAACAACAGCAACATAATGTATAGCGTTATATTTGAGCCACTGAGAAAAAAATAAAGGACACGGTGAAAACGTGTATTTTGTGATTAAAGTGGAAATTTTGGCTTTAATCTCGAAATGTCCACTTTAACCTCGTAGTTTACTTTATCACTAATGCAGACCATCGTAAACGTCATCCCAGTTTTTAATCGCTACGAGCTTCTTGGACCTGACTGCATTTAAAGTGAAACAGTAAAAAATAGATGGCACAAAAGATGGTATGTGAGACTTTTAAAATGTATCGTGTCATTACGATCGGGAATATGTGACGCTTGAATATAAAAGCACCACGAATGCATCTGTATGTCAGCATTTTGCTTCAGCAGCGGCAAGCAGCAATAGATCACCAAACAGAACAAATTAAATGTCTGATATTCCAACTCTCTGCACATTTAGAATCTTTAGATTTATACTTGATATCACTTTCATGATGAAATGCATTAAAATGTGTATGTTACATTTTACATATAATTTCGTTTAAATAATGAATACTGTTAATAATTACACACATGGGGGTGACATGGTGGCGGAGCAATAGCACTGCTGTCTCGCAGGGAGTTATGTTGCTGGTATTTCCTGCTTGTATTCCACACTGTGCTCCGGTTTCCTTCCAAAGATATGCAGACTTGGGGATTTGGTGCCGCTAAAATGACGCTAGTGTATGTGTGTGCTTGTATTCACCTTGCGATGAGCTGAGGCCTCATCAAGGGACTGTTTCTCACTCGTGCCCAATGCTTCCTGGAATGGACACATACATCCCTGGATTTATGGATTTAACCAATAAACACCTTTTTCAGAGATATTGCGGTAAGGTGTTATCGGAATTTAATAGGTGTTTTAGGCAATTCACAACACAGAGAAGCCGAACATGTTCTCACCACGATAATATCTCGCACTGCCACCTGGTGGATTCCTCCAGATTTACGTAAAGTACGCGCGCAAGTATAAACACTACAACACTTGCGTAGCAGGAGCGTCCGCTGCACCATGCGTCGCGTCGCGTGAAGTATAAATGAGCCCTTAGGAAGATTAGAGAGTGTAGAGATCTCAGACTGGCCGCCCTGTATGTCAATCAAGTGGCAAATGCCATAGAGAGGATACATGATAGACTAACATCTAAAAAAAAATTTTTTGAATGCAACGCAATCTACCGCTCAATCGCGATGGACGCATTAGGCACCCCAGTCTTACAGAATTAAAAGAAAAGTAAAGGTTACCTTTTAAGGTTGATTTTGAAAGCTTTGTTTTAGTTGGCAATCCTAGTTTAAAAGTCATTGTTTACTTTTCTTCCCCAATCTGTGTTTTTGTTTTCCCTGCCTTTCCAAGAATTTCCCATTTTATTTATTTTCTACTTTATCTCTGCCACGTCCACTTTTCAACCAATGGCCTACCACTTGATGTCACTTTGCACAGTCATCTGGGTGCTGGGAAACATCAAAAGATTTGCCTGCCAAGCAGAACAATACAGTACATATGAAAACAAAAATGACACCAAGATGGCTGCTGACTGGGACCCTTGCTTTGTTGTGTAATTGTTCGGCATAGTCTGTCAAGACAGATTTATGTGGTGCCATGCTTGTACCAGTGCTGATAATCAGAACATAGCATAACAGGTACATTACAAAATGACAATTGTGATATCATGAATACCAATAAAGGCTTAGGTAGAATATTTTACTATTGAATACTAATTGCCATTTTTCTTGGTTTTGCCATTCTGGGCTTCTTTTTTACGCAATGTTGCAGTGGTTTATGTTATTTTTGGGACATTTACATTTTATAATTAGGATGATGCCAGTCAGAGCCATTTTGTAATGTATTTGTCTTTGAATTTTCTTTTCACAAACACTATGACACCTGTTGCTATTATCCATTCTTTAAATAAACTCTTTTGTTGACAACATTATTAATTTTTGGCTATGGCTTTAACTTCTAGGTTGGTTTAGATCGTTTGCTCAGACATTTTAACCCTTGTGTTTTTTTCCCCCCCATTCTCCGGTATTCTGTTCTTTGCCTGTCCTTTTACATTGTCCTAGAAACTTGTTTCAACTCCTGGTTAGTTTTTAAAATTTTAATTCGTTCCCAGTGAGTACTACACACCTGCTAAGGTGTTCATCAGAAGGTCAACAAAATCCATTAAATTACTGAATATGTTAAAGCTAAGCTAACTACCAGCTGAATCGTTCCAATTTCCTTAACATTTTTGACTTAATAAGAGTTAGTAGTAGTAGTAGTAGTAGTAGTTTATTTATATAGCGCCCTTCACAGACAAGAGGTCACAGAGCGCTGAACAGCAAATACAGAATAAATACAAACACAAAATACAAATAAATAAACAAGTTGGTCATGTTACACAGGAATTGCCATCATTTCTGACAGGAGGTGTCACAAAGTATCAGGAATTGATTTCCAGCCTATTTTTATAATCTGTATTGCCAGTTTAAGAGCCCCATATCCCCCAGAAAATGTACTGGGGACTCTAAATTGGTCCAGTTTGAGGGATTGTGGGTTTCAAGTGCGAGATTATCTTGTGACAGAGTGGACTCTGGAGTCCCAACCTGAATTGGTGTCAAGCTCCAGATCCCTTTAACTGATTAAAATATGATGTGGTTCAGATCATAGAAAGATGGATGGATAGTTTTGAGTTAACATCGGAGTACTGACGTGGTTAGGCACTGTGGTTTGATTGCGCGTTTGTGTGGAGTTCAAACCCGTGTGTATGTGAATTTTTCCTGGTTCCTCTTATTACTTTCATATTCCTAAAGACATGGAGGTCAGCTTAACTAGAAACTAAAGTGACACAATTGTGACTGTAGGAGGAGGAGTGTGTGTGTGTGTGTGTGATACCATCTGAATCCAGGAATGCTGGAACTTTCAACAGCTATTTAAAGGAATGAGCAAGCGGACAAAATTAACCGTTGTTCAAAAACAGCTATTGTTCATTCTTTTAAAGTTTATTTGTTTTAAAAAGTACTATGGTATGGATGTTATTGAAAAAAAAAATCTAAGTAATTTATTCCAACTTCACCTTAGATATAAATGTACCTGTTGGTTTTCAAAAATGGGCATCTTGTTTATTCTCCAGTTGATGTCAAACAAACAAACCTGCTTTTAAAAACTTCATAAACCTGACCCTTGACCTCAGAAGGAGGGGAAAATACTCGATTCCTTGCCCTCAACATTATAAAAATGGGGGGATTCTTATGGAGTAAACTTCAACAGAATGGGTGGTGGGTACTGTTGGTAAAGGTGGAAAAAACTCAGTTCTGTCCTAATCAGCGACTCAAATGCAGTAGAAAACGTTTGTGTCCCGCCAAGTGCATGTGCTCTTAATGGGCCGCTTCTTCAGTGGACAGCATATCAAAGTAGAGTGGGCTTTCTTCACATGAAGAGAATAAAAATGTGAATTAATAATGGACCATTACTTCTTTGTAGGAACGCCTTTTCATGGACATGGAAGATGCTAGGAATTTAAGAGACATGGTAAGAGGCACTCAAATATTGACTTCACTACACAAGTCTAACTTCTGTTAAGAATTATATATCTATATCTATATATACCCAGACACAAACGGGCAGACACAGAATGTCCCAAAATACACACGTTTTATTCTTCTCTGCACCTGCACAACACAACAACAGTGCATCAATCACAAATAACAGTCCTTTAGACTTCCTTCTTCTCTCTGCCGCCTCCAACTCCTCATTCGCAAGCTTCGTCCTCTTCCACCCGACTCCGGCTCCCCGAATGGAGTGAGGCGGCCCCTTTTATGGCACACCCAGATGTGCTCCAGGTGCTCCCTGATGATCTTCTGGCAGCCCTTCCTGGTTTGGTGGCTCAGGAACCATCCAGCCACACCATGGCGGCGGCCACGGACACCCACAGGGATGATCTTCCCAGCTCTGTATGCGTGGCCCTGACGGAATCCAGGGGGGCTGTCCTCTTGTGTCTAGGGGAATATATTGGCCCTTTCCCGTTCCTTCACTGCTCCATGCGTCCTGGTGGGGCAAGGTCCCTGGTTGTCGGCCACAATGTCATATGAAATTACAGCCGTGTGGCACGATTCCCCGAGGATGATTCCGCTCATTGGATCCTCACTGTTGAGGACCCGAGCAGCTGGAGCAGGCCAAGGGGATGCCCATGTAACACCTGGCTGTGGCAGATAGATGGTCATTCCCAGAGGTGGGACTGGACTGCATGTCTGCCTGGAGAGCTGCTAACCAGGATCCCGAGCTGTCGTCATAGGGTGGGTGCAGCAACGTGCTGTACTAGCGCATACTCCCCAACCTGACCTGACCGTACTTGTAAGGTACACCATACAATTGTATGTCTGACAATATATAAACCAGAATCATTGCAAAGGCATTCTATTTAGTCAAACAAATAACTATTTAAAAAAATCAAGAAAAAAATAACAAAACAAAATGCAATCCACAGAGAGGGTAGAATTAAATATTTTGTGCATTTTTAGACTAAATAAAACAGAAAGAAACTGGACTGAAGTGCTGTTTGATGTCACAGGCAAAACACGGGTGGGCACAACAATACCAAAAGTCTGCATAGGTTAGCTAGTAGACAATCCGTGCGCTTACGTCCACACACATTGTTGAGTTAAGGTGAATAACACAGGTAAGGGAGCAACATGGTTTCTTAATAATTCACATTTACATGCGCAAGAAATCCTCATGAATGCTTCTTTGGCATAACGCTCCAACATCATTTACTGTAACTACAACATGAATTCAAAAACAAGCATGATATTTGTGGTAATTTTCTTGTGTTTTATAAATATGTTTAGTCAAATTACCAGTTTACTTATAGGTTTCTGCTGGTGGATTGCACATAGCAAACACTTTTCTGCTTGACTGTGCAATTGTGCCCTTGAAGTTCTTTTCCTTACTCCCAGTGCTGCTGGAATAATAACAACACAGGTATTTTTAATTCAATAAGATATGCGTTATTTTACTTGTTACAGTACTTAATGTACATTAGTTTTAATGTATTGCTGAGCTTCGCACCGTATGTTCAGCTCATCAACATATATTTAGCAATTTCTGAAATATTCAATCATTAGAAGCAATAATGTGATTACCTGATCACCTGAACACTTGCCTCTTTAAATGTATTTTGTGGCCACTTCTACCCTTGGTTGAAAGTGTGTGTGTGTGTGAAGCAAACACATGCGCAGACAGTCCTTAACAGTAATCTGGTTAAGGGTTTACATCAACACATAATCGGATTATTGGTTGAGAAATCTACCTCTGTTGATCAGGTTTCTCAGAGGCTTATATAACCCTTTTTCTCTAATAGGAATAAGGATTTACATAGCATTCTTGAAACGAGATTTCTGTGAATAATCAGGTTATTGAAGCGCATGTAAATACGCAGAATGAGGAGGTCCATGATGGCAAGAAAAAGAAAACATCTAATTGGCACTGAAAGATCACGCTAAGCAGAACTTGGCACCACAAGCCACTACCAAACCGCCAAAAATGTTTGTCACCAGTGGAGGTGGGAGCTCCAGATACTCACCAGAGCAGATCATGCCAAGTGAGTGTATTATTGTGGTGAGCTGGACAGAACAGGGCTTCTTCTCCTTATTCTCCTGGGCCTATTAATAAAGATGTGCCTAGAAACCCACCAGCTCCAGACGCACGTAGAAGTAACAAGATGTGGTATTTGAATAGAAACAAGTACATAAAAATACTCTGAGGCTGAAAATGTTCAATTATTAGTAACAACACAGCTGTTTTCCCCTTGAATTGCAATAGACTGACCATGCACAGTATAGGTTTAATTTAATTTAGACTCTTAAAAAAAAGGGAGGTTGGAGGTGTGACGTTCCAACATCCACTGTTGCAGGGGGGCATACAAATTTTGTGCTACGTCACTGGGTCCAGGGTTGATCATGTTTTCCTAAAGCTGCTGAACTGGATAAGCGAGTTAGAAAAAAAACAGATAGTTGGGAGTTGCCATGACATTTTTGATATTTATACCCAGCGTTAATCCAGAAATACTTTAAATAAAGCCATCATAAGAAAAACTTAATACAGGCCACCTGATGGGAATATGTACTTGCTTGCACAGTCTCTTTGAAGTACCACTTTAGGTGATGGTGGCAATGTCAGGACATACACAGGGATCCCTTTAACACAGAGCCTCATCCATCCATTTTTGTAAATTGCATAAGACAGTTTTTTTTTTGGGAGTTTGACAGCTTAATGAAAGTGAGGTGTCTTGTGGAAATTGCCATGAACGAAGGAAGAATATTGAAATGCCACAAAAAAATACATCAGATATCAGAATCAAACTGATACCCTGTGCACCAGGGTGTCCTCCACTACCTACTTGCTGGCAGGGACAGACTGTGACACCGCAGCGACCATTACATTTGATTTTGTGGGTTCAGTAAAAAAAAAAATAAATCAATGGATACAATTCTGTTGCTGGTGGCAGAATGTTTAGATCCAAGTTCCTCCAGACAGAAAAAAAGACAATTCAGACAGATGTAGGAGCAACTAATTTCAAAGAATATTTTACTATTGAATATTTTCATTTTGACTCATTTATTCAATTGCTTGTGTGTTTAAATAGCTAAAAACGGCAAATGATGCCCTTTTGGCAAGGATATGTGTGCTGGAACAGCAGCTGTGCTCTCAGAAGTGTTCCAGCTGTCAGTTCCTCCCTGGCCACCCGCTGCCATTCTCAGGACACCCCAAAGATGCCGAGATGTTGCTGATTTCACAGGACCAAGGACCTGCAGCATCAAGGAAGAAATCAGGTTTGCCTATAATTTACACTTATTTCACTTGTAATGTTAATAACAATTGTAAAAAAAAAATGGTAGAGTAGCCATTGTGGTAGAAAAATATGAAAATATAATTTAGCACATAAATGTAAATATCTTAATAAACACCTTCTCCTGATACGTGAGGAGTTTTATGGTGAAATGCAGAGGTGCTTATGGATGCTCGTGCTTAGTGGTTGAGAATATTGATAGTTTCAAAATGCTCTTGCTACGCTGGTTGCTTGATGGTCACCCGTCTCTCACCCAAACACCCTTTTTTATAGCAAATTATGAACATTGCATTGGTAAAAGTTAATCATGTAGCAGCATTTAAAACTTTCTAAATGAGAAGGGCCAGAAAAAAATACACATACAACAATAACCAGCCAACCCATAGGCCTTGGAGTCTGTGACTTCTGGGAAATCTCCAGGTCCAGATGTGTTACCTTCCGAACTTTTTTCTGCATTCTGGGCTCAATGAGCATCTGTATATTTACAGAAGATGTAAAATATGGCAATTACTTCAACTACTGTATATTAAATTCAGCAATTAACTTCACTTTGATCATTTGGCTTTTTGAAACAGGACAAACATCTGACTGAGTGCTCAAATTATTGGCCTGCTTCCTTGATAAATATAAATACAAAATTATTAGCAAAAGTGTTATCATTACAATTATGGTCAACTATTACTAAAATTATGCAACAAGATCAAATTGGTTTTTATTTTTTCTCAAATATTTGCAGACAATGTCAGCCATCTGTTCTATTTGACTGACACTGCCCACAACTGCATCTTGACAAATATCCCTCTAATCATTAGATACGTAAGAAATCCAATATGAATTGGGAATATTTATAGCAGCTAGAGCTTACAGCAGGCTATGGGAAAATATTTCATAATATGGTGAATACATTGTATTCAGTACCCATGGCAGTGATTCTCACTAACTCTAATGGATCTGGGCCTTTCCAAATAAAGAAAGCTGCTTGTTATACATTAATATTACAATACCTGTAATTAATGTTCCAATGTTGGCATAAAATACTCCTGTACACTGATGACATTGCACTGTTCTTTGGAAGCACCCCATCTGTACTCCCCAAAATTTGGAGCATCTGTTAACTCTTTCTGAACCTCTCTGGCTGTTAAATGTATGGCCTAAGTCAGGCCCACTGCTCTTAAATCAGCCCTGTTAGCAATGCTCTTCCCATTTATCAGTTTCTATAGCTAAACAATTTAAATACTTAGGAAGTTGATCTTCAAGCGGGATCTCCCTATTCAATACATCAATTAAAAGTCACTCGTTATAAATGTTGTGTATGGGCTTCACTCAAGATTCCTGCTATCTCTTCTAAGACGGAAATGCCCCAGGTACCTACAAGCGTAGGTTTTGGTTTGGCCACTTGGTTTCAGTTCTCTGGTTAAAAATGTTTTACATTTCTAAATCCTATTCTTCCATATGGGCAGCACGGTGGCACAGTAATAGCGCTGCTGCCTCGCAGTTAGGAGAACCGGGTTCACCTCCCGGGTCCTCCCTGCGTGGAGTTTGCATGTTCTCCCCGTGTCTGCGTGGGTTTCCTCCGGGCGCTCCGGTTTCCTCCCACAGTCCAAAGACATGCAGGTTAGGTGGATTGGAGATTCTAAATTGGCCCTAGTGTGTGTGTGTGTGCACCCTGCCTGGGGTTTGTTCCTGCCTTGTGCCCTGTGTTGGCTGGGATTGGCTCCAGTAGACCCCCCCGTGACCCTGTGTTTGGATTCAGCGGGTTGGAAAATGGATGGATGGATATTCTTCCTATAAATATTTTCTCGTTTCATCATATCTTTCTTTTACTGACTCACCCCACTCTTTACCTTAAAATTATACAGCAAGGCCTGTTTGCTTTGAGAACATTTGCTGCAGGGTTTATATACTGTATGTACTCATTAACCTTAAGAACTCAAGGATAAATATTGTCTGGTCCTGGTGAACGGTTTGATTTTAGCCTATTTAATCAGAGCAGTACTTCTCCCTCCACAATTTCAAAAGCACTTGGTAGCTCTTTAGCAGTCCCTGTTACCACTGGGATGTTATCTACTTCCTCAGAAGGACCTCAGAAAAACACACTGTTATAGTATTAGCTGTATTCACGGTCTGTATTTTTTAATTCCCCTTTACTATTCCCGATGCACTTTACCTCCTCCTTGACTGTTCTTTTCTCTCTATTATAAAAAAAAAAAATCCTGGCAGGGAGACTAGGGAGATGAGACGTGATCTTCTTGGAAGACAATTTGACGTCCTGTGAGAGACACTTTAACATCACGCAAAGACAATTTGACGTCACCCCTCAAGACAAGGCAGTGAGAAAACATTTAAAACATGTTCACGGACATCTAACCAAGCAGTTGTTGGAATGCTTTTGGCAGACAGATATCATGTGCTTAAAACAAGAAGTGACAAGTAGAACACGTGCTTACCAGCAGCAGCAGCAGCAGGAAGCCAGCAGATGATCCGACCGCTTCTCCTTAGCGTGCGTTCAGCCCCGACCCGAACCAAAACCCAAACCCCCCCATTTATGCAAGCAGCAGAGACCTGAAGTGGCAAAAGGAAAGCTGCTGTACAGGCTTTGAAATGATCGACGCAATGCACGACAAGCAGAAAACATAGCTTCCCAGCAGCAACAAGCCAGCAAATGATCCGACTGCAATTCTTTAGCGTGCTTTCAGCCCCGCCCCTTCACAACACAAGCAGCATTATAAGTCCTGAGAGAAATATTTAACCACGCCTGGGGCCGGAAATAAAGGACAAGTATTGTTTTTACAAAAATTTTAAAGTAAAAGTGAAAATAAAGCATATGTAACAGTTCCCATGAAAATAACAATCTCTTTAACACTAGAATTACCAGAGCCTACGAAAAAACTCGTAATTCCGTCCCACCTTAAATCGCTTCTTAAATCCCTTCACACCTCTCTGCCAGCGCCCTTTGTCTTCTAAATGTGCTGATAAAGAGAAGCTTGGAGCAGCCGGCTATTCCATCCCCCCACCAATTTAGAACGTGCACGAACTTCTCTCAGCTCATGCCTTGATTGAGTATCTGGGAGTGAAGTGGAGTTTTAGAGTGGAAATAATAGATCGTTGTTTGGAAAACACGCATTTCATGTCTGTTCCGTTTCTACAGTAATCTGTGTCAACACATTGTTAAAACAGAAACGTTTTTTATATTCTAGTAGTAGATGACAAAATGTAGGCATAAACTATATAATGTATGAAGCCTGAAGTCCAAATAGCAAAGAAACATTTTCACAAGAATAACACAATTGCGCTTTTATTCAAAAATATAACTGCAGAAACAAAAAGCCGCCTTAACATGCGACATTGACAGCAGTTTATTGTAACTGCCTCCGTGGTTCAATAGACTCAGCCCCCGCTTGGGAATCAAGAGGTCACGAGTTCGATCCTGCACCCCTCCGTTTTGAGAAGTAAACTGCTCTTAGTCTTACTGTTTTAGAATAAAAGCATACATTTGATTTCAGTCTGTAACAGCCGGTGCAATTTATGATCCTTGTAAAGGTTAGCTTTTTTTTTTTATTCACTTTTCATTCTCTCAGTCGCGTTCAGAATCAATCCATACAACCCCATCTGACACGGCTGTTTTCACTAAAGACGCGCTATAGCTCTGCAGTGTACCACGATGCATACTAACGCCCTACACCCCCCCCAACCCCCCGGGTTCTGACACACAAACGCTGGCGAAGCTGCCTTCTTCGTATCTCGCCGTCACTTGCTTTTCTTTTTATTCAGTTTTATTGAGTGTTCCTGCCAGTCCCGCATGTTGCTGTATGCTGTTTCTTTTGTACTCCAGGACATGCAGAGGAAAGAATGGTAAAGACCAGTAACTTCGGCGCTATATGCAATCATCAGACACTCCCCATCTGCCCGTGTCGTTCAAACACAGGAACATATATTGGTGTAAAAGTATAACAAAAGTGCACTTTTATTCAAGTGCACTTTTTCCATCGCCTTTTCCTGTAAGAAGCAATGTACACACTTCTCTCTATGCTGTGGTTTCTATTACACACCTGAAAGAAAGAGACAATACATGTGAAAATATCCAGCATACAGCAACATGCGGGACTGGCAGGAACACTCAATAAAACTGAATAAAAAGAAAATCAAGTGACGGTGAGATACGAAGAAGGCAGCTTCGCCAGCGTCTGTGTGTCAGAACCGGTGGGGCGTTAGTATGCATCGTGGTACAACACAGAGCTATAGCGCCTGTATTCTGTTTCTTTTGTACTCCAGGGCATGCAGAGGAGAGAATAGTAAAGAGCAGTAAGTTCGGCGCTATATGCAATCATCAGACACTCCCCATCTGCCCGTTGTTTTGTTATACTTTTCAATACTTTTATACTGCTCAAGCGGGCATGCTCAAAAATACACGTGTAATGCCACGAAAAGTGCACGCAGACACTTCATTTCGCAAACAAAACAAGTGCACTTTTATTCAAAACTACCTGTATAACCAAGAAAAAGAAAGCAAGTTACAGTAGGCGATTGATCGACAGCTTGCATGGTGCAATGCTAAGAAGTGCAGATTTTCATTCCGTGCTATATAAAATCATCACATTCAAATATTAACAGTTCCCACACACCCAAGGACCGTCCTTCCTACATTTCACGACGTGTACTTGTTGCCGTGTACACACCTCTCTGTGCTATGGTTTCTATTACACTGAATGAGCACCTGACACTGTACTTTCTTCCCTGGGGGAAGGTCCCGCATCAGAGAATTTCCAGTTCCTGCATAAATTCACACCCGATCTGACGCTGTTCGTTTTCAAATAATATTGCATTAGTGCGATTATATTTTCACATATATTGTCTCTTTCTTTCAGGTGTGTAATAGAAACCACAGCATAGAGAGAAGTGTGTACATTGCTTCTTACAGGAAAAGGCGATGGAAAAAGTGCACTTGAATAAAAGTGCACTTTTGTTATACTTTTACACCAATATATGTTCCTGTGTTTGAACGACACGGGCAGATGGGGAGTGTCTGATGATTGCATATAGCGCCGAAGTTACTGGTCTTTACCATTCTTTCCTCTGCATGTCCTGGAGTACAAAAGAAACAGCATACAGCAACATGCGGGGACTGGCAGGAACACTCAATAAAACTGAATAAAAAGAAAAGCAAGTGACGGTGAGATCGAAGAAGGCAGCTTAAGCCAGCGTTTGTGTGTCAGAACCCGGGGATGTGGGGTGGGGTGGGTTTGGCGTTAGTATGCATCGTGGTACACTGCAGAGCTATAGCGTCTTTAGTGAAAACAGCCGTGTCAGATGGGGTTGTATGGATTGATTCTGAACGCGACTGAGAGAATGAAAAGTGAATAAAAAAAAAAAGCTAACCTTTACAAGGATCATAAATTGCACCGGCTGTTACAGACTGAAATCAAATGTATGCTTTTATTCTAAAACAGTAAGACTAAGAGCAGTTTACTTCTCAAAACGGAGGGCAGGATCGAACTCGACCTCTTGATTCCCAAGCCAGGGCTGAGTCTCTTGAACCACGGAGGCAGTTACGATAAAGTGCTGTCAATGTCGCATGTTAAGGCGGCTTTTGGTTTCTGCAGTTATATTTTGAATAAAAGTGCAATTGTGTTATTCTTGTGAAAATGTTTCTTTGCTATTTGGACTTCAGGCTTCATACATTATATAGTTTATGCCTACATTTTGTCATCTACTACTAGAATATAAAAAAGTTTCTGTTTTAACAATGTGTTGACACAGATTACTGTAGAAACGGAACAGACATGAAATGCGTGTGTTCCAAACAACGATCTATTATTTCCACTCTAAAACTCCACTTCACTCCCAGATACTCAATCAAGGCATGAGCTGAGAGAAGTTCGTGCACGTTCTAAATTGGTGGGGATGGAATAGCCGGCTGCTCCAAGCTTCTCTTTATCAGCACATTTAGAAGACAAAGGGCGCTGGCGGAGAGGTGTGAAGGGATTTAAGAAGCAGTTTAAGGTGGGACGGAATTACGAGTTTTTTTGCAGGCTCTGGTAATTCTAGTGTCAATTTGCATATCTGGTAAACGAAACCCAGGGGTGGGCAAGCGAAGCGAGCAGGGGGCGGAGCCCCCTAGTACTACTAAAATACTGAAAGAATATCTTTGGGTCATCTTATCTTCTATATTCCTCTCTAATTGCTTTTTAATTTCCCTAATATCTTTCTTGATGGCTGCCCTCATGCTCTCAAACGTCCTCCATTTCACTTTGCAATTATCAGTCTCACACACTTTATATAAATTGTTTTTTCCTTTACATCTTCTTTTTTACCATCTTACCCACTAAATTTTGGGATATACCTATCCTGGATTATAAGTAAAACATTTTTAAACCTGTTCTACTGCTCCTCAACCATCTCCACACTTAAAAGCTTGTCCCAGTTCATCCTCCTTAAACTTTGCTGCATTTTCAGTCACAGGCTTCATTTCTTCATTTATGTAACTTTAGCTGTCATGTAGTCTGACATCCCCAGCAACTCAGTCCAAGAGTCTGCAACTCGCCCCCTCATAATCAAACAGGTCCGAGTTTGTCTTAAGTCGTAGCAGTGACCGCCGCGTGCATGCGCAAGTGAAGAACCAATGAGCACTGGCCAGACAATGCACAGACTGCAGCTATGAGGAAATAAGAAATGCAGCGGTTTTTGGGCCTTACAAGCAGAAGAAAGGCTTGATGCATTGGGGGGAAAAAAGGGCAGAGATTGCAGCTGAACTCGCTTGTCCTGTAAAGGCATCCTTCCGTGCCAACTCTGTCGGGCAGCATGTTAGTGGCTATCAGAAATCAGGAAGAACTTGTGATACTATGGAAGTGTCAAACTGTGTTGGAAAAGCATTGCGCAGTAGTTTAATTTATGCAATGTCTAATTATGTAATTTTACAACCTCAAACGACAAGACTGCACTTGTGATGTTTGACATCTCCTCTGCCTCCAACACGTGTAATATGATGCCAGTGTAACTCCTGTTAGAAAACCAACTGCCACAGCTAAGATTAAAGAAAAGCTTGAAGTGAGGGTAAAGCTTTGTGTGAAGTAGCCATTTGTTTGTTTTTTACTACTTGTTTTACTCCTTATTCCTTTTTTCTTTCTTACAGTAGAAAGTCCTTCTACTCTGCAGTCTGAAAGCACGGAGGCACATTTCGTAAGAGATTATGAAATAATGAAGATGAAGGACATGCTTAAACAAGTGTAAGAGAACATTAAAATACAGTTGAAAAAATACATAGCTGCTCCTGCTTATCTTGATATCTAGTAAAGAAAATACAAGCATAGTGGCACAGCTGTAAGCACTGGCGACACTGACTGCATGGACTGCAAGTCATGGCTAGAGTTCGGAGGTTGCATGTTCTCTCTGTTGTATGTGCAGTACATGTGTATTTCATCCTAGGACCCTTGCCCGACAACCATAAGACCTAAATTGGGTTATTAGAGTGCCAAGTGAGATTGGTAATGGATTAATAGCCTGTCTAAGATTGGTGGTGGGCTTGTGCCCCTAGCTACAGCTCCCAGATAAAGTGGTTCACTGAACAGAGAGATAAATGGATGGACATGTTTGTTAGACAGAAACCGACCCAGTGCAGCACTGATCATCTTTATGACCAGGGGGGTACCTAAGCACAGTTGGTGATGTATGTCTGGTGGAAACGCTACGTGAAACAATATGGCTGGAAAATCTAGGGATTTGTTTTAAATAATTCAAAAGGTAACCATTCTGAGGGACGGCTGGGACCCCTCCACAGCCAGGACACCCTCACAATGGAAGTACCAGGGGAGATATCATGCACAGGGCATTGTCTCCCCAGGATGAGCCAAGTGGCAGCCCACCTGGGTTGCAGCAGTGCCACAGATTCCCACAGGGCTTCATGGGAATTGGAGTTCTTTAGTTTAGCCCTTTTGGATCCTGTGGGGAATAACGAGCCCTAGCTTGTCGGGCTCCAGCCAAACCTGAAGTGCTCCCGTGCCACAATTATGGGAGCGTGGAAGACGAAGCTTGCTGAGAGAAGCGTGGGAGGCAGAGAGAAAGAGAAAGAGATGACATTCTTGCTGTGTGTTTCGTATTTACTGTATTGTGGCTGTGGTGTGGGAAAAGCTTTCGATAAGAGTTTCCCATAATAAAATCTGTTTGTTTGAGACTTGTTTCTAGGGCCTGTGTTGTGTTGGCTGTTAGGGGAGATGGAGCGCCCACTGGTGGCCACACAGTGTGTACTCAGTTGTACTACATTATTTTTATTCTTTTTTTTAACAGAAAAAGGGAACACACCCTGCTCCTGGACATGATGGTCATTATGTTCACTAGAAAATGGTTTGTTGAAGAAGCCGTGCCGCATATCAAAAGAACGTTAAAGAAGTGTGGCATGAGGCTGGAAGACACAGACTAAGGTGTCACATTTGTTCTGTTTTTATACATATACAGGTCTAAAAAGGTATTTTACATTAGTAAGTAGAATAAAGGAACTATGAGAGAAAATTCTAAATCACATTAACAATGAATTTATAGAAACCTGGATTTAAGTGTTCAAAATCTGCCCATGTGCTGATCTCAGATGTCAGCATTCGTCAGGCCAGTAGCACTGAACCAGTAGGCACCCACTGGGGACTTTTATTGGTTGTGTTTTAGTGAGGGGCGAGCACAGCCCTCGTGTATCTTAGCCTCACTCTCAGCACACACAAGTCTGATAGGTGACACAGGGCATGCACAAGACAGTGGCCGGTCTCAGTATCACAGCTTTTAAGAGGTTTAGTATGTAATCAGAGAATAACAGATGTTAGTAACTTTTCAATTGTAATGGTAGTGTACATTATTAAATTATATGTTACTGACCACAAGAAAAAAAAAGCAAGCATGTGCCAAAAATGATCCACAGGGAAAGATGCAAAGCTCTACTCGAAATAACGTGTACATGAAAGAAGGCCTCAGCCTGTCTGTTTGTGAAAACTACAGTGTTGACTTGTGAAAACCTCCTTCCAGATGATTACACAGCTAAACTTTAGCAAATGTGCAGAAAACAAACAACAAATCAACTGTGGTTCAATATTATTACCTAGTATTTGGACAACACCTTTATCCAAGGTGTAGTGGTTTAAGCTTTGACTTAGGCTTCAAATCCTGCTCCCAACACTGTGATACATTGAACAAGTCACGTCACCTGCCCGTGATTCACCTGGAAAAACAAAACAAATGCAATCAATTGTATCTCAAGTGTTCAATCAATCAAATAATAAATACATTTAAATAAATAGCTCAACAAAAAAAACAAACCTCTAGTGGGATGGTCTGCGGGCTTCACTGGACATCATATACAGCTACTAAGACCAGGGTGGGCCTCTTCACCATACACGGGGCAACTTTTATCATGTGCCACCCTGTACAAAAGTTAAATAAGTAAAAGCAGGAGTGCTCAGTTTTATTGGAAGCAGCCCTTTCAAATGAGCTTTATTTTCGGTATGTTCAGGCTTTATTAATGCTAGCCCATGAAATTTGAACATTACAAAGTGCAGATCGCAAGCCAAGAACGATGATGAACAGTTTTTAACTCCTGTTAAATATTTTAGCCGTTCTTCACAAATGGGAGTTATTTCTTACAAAAAGTAGCCACTTGGCAGATTGCTTCCTTCTAATCCTGTGAAGGTGTTTCACAGTGAAATGTCCGACAGATGTCTGCTAACATCCATTCACTCCACTTTCCATCAAGTCTCTACATCTGACCAATGTCTCGATGGAACCTCTACCCATGCTCAGAGGAGACTGCTCACCTGTTCTCGGTGTTTTGGAGTGTATGAAAATGGATGTTTCACCCAAGCTAGGTGGAGAGAAGTTCCTCCCAGTTTTCGACCTTTATATTCCCAGTAAAACTGTGGCACAATAAAGGAAGGCTATGAATTCCTTTTCTGTTTAGCTTCCCTTTTACCTCGTCAAGACAATGGATGGATCAAGCCTGTCCTTCAACATTTCTGCAAAATCCATTTAAACTGCAACTCTTACCCTTCTGCACAATAGTGAGAAGTCAAGCAAAATGACCCCTTTTATTGGCTAACTAAAAAGATTACAATATGCAAGCTTTCATGGCAACTTGGGCCCCCTTCTTCAGGCAAGATGTACATAAAAGTTAATAAGGTAATCTTTTTTCAATAAAATTACAAGGAGATAATGGGCCTGATAAATAATCTTCTGATACCCTTCTGCAAGTTAAAATTAGGGCTTTTGCAACTACATCAGATCAACAGACAGACAACATCATACAGGAAAAAGGGAAAACAACACAATCTAAAAAGTTAATACATACAAAAGGGAAACCTTAACCTCAGGGCCTCAGTATAGTGGGGTTAAGGGAAGGGTAAAGGGAAGGGCAAGACAATCTAAAAAACTCAAAACACAACCAGACCTTAACCTTAGGGACCCAAGTAATAAATCTGTTTTAACCTCAGGGCCCTAATCATCTTGCCTGAAGAAGGAGCCCGGAGTTGCATATTGTAATCTTTTTAGTTAGCCAATTAAAGGGGTCATTTTGCTTGGCTTTTCACTACATTCCTAATGGCTAACACGGTACAACACCCTAGTTTTTCTGCACAATGAAAAGGCACCTTTCCAACCTTCCAAGTGTACACACCTGTCCATTTTGAAGGAATAGGAAGTGAGGAAAAATTACTGATCAAGAGCAAAAAATGTTTAGGAAATACTTGATTTTGGGTCGCTTCTACTTCAGATCACGCTAAGAACGAGGAAAACTGACATTTTTCTAATCAACAAATACTTCAAAGAACATTTTGAACGGAAAATATTTGTGCCATAAAACAAACATAACTTAATTTAATACAATGCATTTTTCAAATATTCTGATATTTCACAGACATGGTTTGTGATAAAGAATTTCCAGTTTCAGAAATTGATCTATCCCACCTAAATCAATACAAAGCATGGCAGGATGACTTTGCCTGGATTAAATTTGTTGCAGTTCAGTGTTCTCAGACAGACAATCTCATGTCCTACATTTCTATAAAGATCGTCATGTATTATCAGATTTTTTTTACAACAAAGTATTTTATTTACTGCTTTTTGTAAGCACATGAAACATTTCCAAAAATCACAAGCTATCCAGCAATGAAAAATTGAGGACAGCAATTCAAGGAGCACAGAGTGCTGGGAAGCAGACGGCCTGACGTAAATATCTTATTTCAACTGACTGCAAGCCAGAAGTATTTTTCTGAGAGGTCATATTTTTTCATATTATATTAGCCTTTATATTATGAAAATAGTTAGAATATTTGTATGAATTATTACAAATCAGGGTTCCTGTGTTCCAATTGCTTAGATTTTTGAAAAGAGCAAGGCATGTTAAGTAATCTTTAGATAATTCAATAGCTGACAGTGTAGATAAATACTGTAGATAGATAGTTATTAATACAGCAGCTTCGTAAAAAATAATTCAAAATCACCAATCCAGTCATTTTTTGAGAACTCATTATTCAGTCTGTTTACAGTTGGCATGAGTCTGTACATATTGAAGAATACTGGGATCATCAACTTCAATGCAAAACAAACTTTAATTGACAAAGGAGTTTATTTCTAATGTTCAAACACACATACAGAAAAAGCACACTTACCCAACATGTATAATATTTTACACAATAA
The DNA here is from genome assembly GCF_016835505.1 of Polypterus senegalus. Lineage (NCBI taxonomy): Eukaryota > Metazoa > Chordata > Cladistia > Polypteriformes > Polypteridae > Polypterus > Polypterus senegalus. The sequence continues at coordinate 77,103,387 of NC_053169.1, read as the reverse complement.
ATTATTAAAATCATTTCCATGTTTGAACAAATATATCTTTCAATTTTAAACATTTACAGTCATGACTTCAGGTGTTTAAAGTCCAAAATAAAATATAAAAATACATTTTACAAGAAACAGATTATAGATAAAAGAATTATCTGGTAAATCAACAAAAACACTTTTTATGCCCTGAACTCGCTCGTGCCTTGGTGCTATACTCATAAATGTGAAATTTATTTCCATTTGATCCTTTTCAAGACCTTTAACAAAACTGATTTACAATTTTAAACAAATTACAGTCTGCTTTGTTTTATATATTACGATTTGTTAATACTTTATTTTAGGTACTGCAAAAATGCATCTATTATTCGTTTACTCTTATAGTAAGATCTTTGGGTCTTCATAACACTTGCTAAGCAACCCTAAAGTGTTTTACCATCTCTGCAAAGTGACCACCTAACAAAACATCACTTTGGAGGGTCTGAGGCGGCTCAACTGGGACGTTTCTCTTGATATAATCATGTATTTAGTATAAGGCCTGTGTATCCTCCGTAAGTCATGTCAATGTGCCACACTCCACAAATATATGTGACCAGTCTAATGTTATATTTTAGAAGGTGGCATGGCACTACCCAACTTTCAGTTTTATTACTTGGCAGCAAACATACAGGCGATAAGAACCTGGACACAAATAGATGAACATACACAGGCCTTGTCCGCAATAGAAGTAAAATCCTGCAGTACTTCTTTATATTTCCTGCTTTGTGCCGTAATAAATGCAAGTTATCTACAATATACTAATAACCCAATTGTGCTTCACTCACTCAGAATATGGAATCAATGTAGAAAGCATTTTAAGATGGAGAATCTTTTATCTGTGGCACCTTTGAATGAGAACCACCTCTTTCAACCTTCACAAACATATGCAGTTTTTAATATCTGGAAAAGATTTGGGATTAACTTGCTTAGAGATCTTTATATAGACAACGTCTTTGCATCCTATGAACAATTACATTCCAAATTTAACATTCCAGCTACACATTTCTTTCACTATCTTCAAATTAGAAACTTTGTTAAACAGAACCTTCCAGATTTTCCTCATCTTGCACCCTCATCCATGCTGGAAAAATATTGCTCAATTTCAAGGACTTAGACACCATCTCTACAATATATAAAATAATTTTACAGTCCTTCCCTTTCAAAGATCCAGGAGGACACTGGGAAAAAGATCTCTTACTCAATATATCAGAAAAGGAGTGGTAGCAATGCAGAGAATTCACTCGAGCTCCATATGTGCAAAGCAAACAATTATACAACTCAGAATTATATATCGAGCACATCTGTCTCGACTAAAACTCTCCAAAATGTTTCAAGGGCAGGACGCAACCTGCGAACGCTGCAATCAAGTCCCAGCCTCACTTGGGCCTGCACCAAATTAACGTCATTCTGGACAAAAATTTTTAAGTGCCTTTCAGGACAGCCTTGGTGTCACAATCCCTCCTAACCCATTAACAGCTGTGTTTGGTGTTCTTCCAGATGGGTTTAAAGTGGAGAAGGACAAACAAACTGTGATTGCATTTACTACTCTTTTGGCACGCAGACTTATTCTGCTAAACTGGAAGAATCCAAACTCTCCTCTTTTAAGTCAGTGGGAAACCAATGTTTTATATTATTTGAAATTGGAAAAAAATCAAATATTCAGTTAGAGGATCTGATCAGTAATATTTTAGAATAAGCTCTTAAAGCACAGAGGAAGCAATTATTTCTGCATTTCTTTTTCTTCTCCATTCATCTCTAGTGGCTTATCAAACTCATCAATTTAGGTCTGTTTAGAAGCCTTACGTTTTACCCCATTGGCCAGGCTCTCTCTCTCTCAGGGGTGGGGGTCGACTTGTTCTCAATCCTACTTTTTGTAAAAATTGATCGATTTGTATGGAATGATTACAATAAAATTATTTAAAAAAAAAAGTGTTACGAAGACCCAATGAAGCCTTTCTTTAGGTTTTGTTACAGAAGAGTAAATTGACTGCATTTCTGCAGTACCTAAACTGAACCATCACATATTATTTTATCGCTGGCTCAGTTTTATATGCACAGTGACAACAACAAACTACAGTTAGCAACAATTGTGTAGCAGGGCAACATTAATCTTTTACTGACCTGACATTCAGTAGTTACAATAGCAAGGTCTTTTTTTTATATATAAATATAAAAAGTTTTGTTAATTTCACTGGAATAAATGTGCAGCAATACTATAAAAATGTTATCTAGTTGTTTATTGGCGAGTCTACTGATCCTTAGTACAGCATTAATATCAATAAAACAAAATTTGCAGTAGGTTTACATTTCACGTCTTACTATTACCATCAGTTTATTATTTAAAGGAAGTGATAAAGACGCATGACTGATGAGGAAAGACCAGTCCGTATCAACAGAAAGGTGTCATCCAACTGAAGTAGAGGACCTGCCATTTTAGAATAGACTGACATCAAATGAAAGATGACACTTGGAATCAACAGTAAACATATATATCATTGGTGAATTGAGGTGAAACTTAACTGTCATATTGAGGATCATCATTATCACTTTCTTTGTAGTGATCTATAATGGCATCTTCTCTTTCACTGTCATCGTTTTCACTGTGATGTAGCACTTTATGATTGATTTCTTTATCATCATTTTCATCAAAATCTTCATAATCATCTGGATATTCTGTGTACACATAAGCTTCAGGGATCTCTTTGGATGAATCTTTGGGGAAACTAGGGGAAAAAAAAAAGCATAGGATTTGACTGTTCACGTTGCACTGTATTTTTCCTGTAATCTTAAGATACAGAAGATACCCAACATTTTGTTATGAAGCTGCAAACTCAGTGGCTAACTAACTATGCGAGCAGTGAAGTTTGTGTATAATCCGGAATGACAAATAATTAAAGCACAGTGCGTTTCAAAACTAAAACATTCATTTAAAAAAGAAACATGTAGACAGTATGGCCTTGTGAGTAAGAAGATGAGCTGTAAACCTCAGAGCAGGTCACTCCCCAGCTCTGACTCACAGCTTCACACCGCATTAGCCACCTAACCAAACTACAGCTCCAAACAAGTACACATTACTGTTCAGCACTTTTGGGAATGGGGTTCACTAGTGAGGAGTGTCCCCTGCAGAGTTCGCATCACTAGGAGTTCAGTGAAATGACAGAACTGTCGGGAACTTCACCAAACTCGGCAAAATGCGTTGAAATCAATTTGGAAGGAAGTGCCAAGCTAGTTTTGAGTAAATATAATGGCTCAATGGTCAAAATTGCCCCCAAGGGCTAGGGAAGCATCTGCTAACTATGCTGGACCAGCTATTGCACCAATAAACGTGATCTGATCTGTAAGGCAGCAATGCTAATTACTGCGCTATTGTGCCTCAAACAAAAGACACAGATGGAACAATAAGCAGAGACAAAATACAACAAACTGCCTCAAAACTGCATTAAGTAAATTAAATATTGATCACTGCGCTCACAGAGTTCCAATCTTGGGGCACACTTTGGCCATGTAACAAATCGACAGTGTGGGACTGGCTTATTCCATTGGTAGAAGTGGCAGCACCGGATATAGCGTCCCATGTACCTGTGCAGGTGCTCTGCACTTTTTTCTTCCATTAAGAAATAAACGCTTTATAAATAGTAACTAGCAGAATACCCGCGCTTCGCAGCGGAGAAGTAGTATGTTAAAGAAGTTATGAAAAAGAAACGGAAACATTTATCTATCTATATATACTGCTCAAAAGAATTAAAGGAACACTTTTTAATCAGAGTATAGCATAAAGTCAATGAAACTTATGGGATATTAATCTGGTCAGTTAAGTAGCAGAGGGGGTTGTTAATCAGTTTCAGCTGCTGTGGTGTTAATGAAATTAACAACAGATGCACTAGAGGGGCAACAATGGAGATGACCCCCAAAACAGGAATGGTTTAACAGGTGGAGGCCACTGACATTTTTCCCTCCTCATCTTTTCTGACTGTTTCTTCACTAGTTTTGCATTTGGCTACAGTCAGTGTCACTACTGGTAGCATGAGGCGATACCTGGACCCTACAGAGGTTGCACAGGTAGTCCAACTTCTCCAGGATGGCACATCAATACGTGTCATTGCCAGAAGGTTTGCTGTGTCTCCCTGCACAGTCTCAAGGGCATGGAGGAGATTCTAGGAGACAAGCAGTTACTCTAGGAGAGCTGGAGAGGGCCATAGAAGGTCCATAACCCATCAGCAGGACCAGTATCTGCTCCTTTGGGCAAGGAGGAACAGGATGAGCACTGCCAGAGCCCTACAAAATGACCTCCAGTAGGCCACTGGTGTGAATGTCTCTGACCAAACAATCAGAAACAGACTTCATGAGGGTTGCCTGAGGGCCCAAATGTCTACTGCACCCTGTGCTCACTGCACAGCACCGGGAGCTCAATTGGCATTTGCCATAGAATACCAGAATTGGCAGGTCCACCACTGGCGTCCTGTGCTTTTCACAGATGAGAGCAGGTTCACCCTGAGCACGTGACAGAAGTGAAAGGGTCAGGAGAAGCCGTGAAGAATATTATGCTGCCTGTAACATCGTTTAGCATGACTGGTTTGGTGGTGGGTCAGTGATGATCTTGGAGGCATATCCATGGAGCGACTCACAGACCTCTACAGGCTAGACAACAGCATCTTCACTGCCATTAGGTATCAGGATGAAATCCTTGGACCCATTGTCAGACCCTACGCTGGTGCAGTAGGTCCTGGTTTCCTCCTAATGCACGACAATGCCCGGCCTCATGTGGCAAGAGTATGCAGGCAGTACCTGGAGGATGAAGGAATTGAAACAATTGAATGGCCTTTACGATCCCCTGACTTAAACCCAATAGAACATCTGTGGGACATTATGTTTCGGTCCATTAGGCGCCGCCAGGTTGCTCCTCAGACTGTACAACAGCTCAGGGATGCCCTCATACAGATCTGGGAGGAAATGCCACAAGACACCATCCGTCGTCTCATTGGTAGCATGCCCCGACGTTGTCAAGCATGCATACAAGCTCGTGGGGGCCACACAAGATACTGAAAAGCATTTTGAGTAGCAGAAATTAAATTTTTGAAAAAATGAACTAGCCTGCCACATCTTCATTTCACTCTGATTTTAGGGTGTCTACACAATTGAGCCCTCTGTAGGCAGAAAACTTTTATTTCCATTAAAAGACTTGGCATCCTTTTGTTCCTAAGACATTTTGCCCTGTCGTTATTTGTATAGATATCCAACTTCATATTGAGATCTGATGTATCTAATGTGTTTCTTTAAAGTGTTCCTTTAATTTTTGTGAGCAGTGTATTATATATATATCTCCCTCCTTTGGGGTGCGAGCAGCTGTTGCTGGGGGTGCCAGAATCCATTGAGGAAGAAAAATTTAAAACATTATTTGTACAAAATCCTAATCTATTTATCCATTCCTAAATAATTAAATGGGCAGGCTATTTCGTATCAGTGCAATACGCTGTTTGTTAAAACGGATGACTCCTAATCTTACGTGCACTTAGTGCTGCGTGGGTATTATGAACTATCATATTTGTTGAAGTTCTATTTAAATTTTAAATATAAGTAATTTTTATTTGGTCGACAGAAATATGTTTAGTAGGAATGAAAGTTAAATTTAATCATCATTGCATAAATTTTTCTTCACCATAGAAATTTAAAGACTAAATCCAACTGCCTGATGGGCTCATCAGGCAGTACACACGCACTGCACCTACTCTCGCGAATCGAACCTCAGATGTCAGCACTAAAGGCGAAGCCTCTCATGTTGCGCTAGGGTGTGTGGTTCGTTTATTTGACAGTATGTAGATCGGGTGTATAAATATATACTGTATATATATATATAACTTTTGAGAAGGCAACGTATAGTTTTGTCCAGGAGGAAAGCAATGTTGCCTCAAATCAATGGCAACCTTTTGTAGGGTGTGTCCCTGAGACTTAATTGTCATCGCGAAGCAGAGCCTTACTGGAAATTTGAGGCATTTCAATTGAAATGGGAGATCAGGGGATATAACGGTGATGCCAGGAATACATTTGCATAAGCACAGCCCTTCACCTGCAATTTTAACTTAGTTACAAAGTGATCAAAACTCTCGTTTATATCCTGCGTCCTCTCATTAAACTTGTATCCCGCATTACCCGTGGGCATGACAAACACCAGCGGCAGCCTGTCTATGAAATTAATTTAAACTTTAAGTTTACACCGTGCTTTGCTTCCGAAGTAGCAGCACTCATGAATATGGTTGTAAATGTCAGTCGCTCGCTTCTTATTGTTTCCCTGCCTTCTCAATTATATAATGCATGTTTTCTTCAGCAATTTTTGGAGCTCTTCCTGGTTTTCTACGTACTGCGTTGATAGTCAGTTCACGTGATTACGTGGGAGGCGTGATGATGTCACACGAAACTCCGCCCCCCACGGCCATCCAGCTCAACTCCATTACATTATATGGAGAAAAATAGAAATGAAACCTGCCTAACTTTTGTAAGTAAGCTGTAAGGAATGAGCCTGACAAATGTCAGCCTTCTACCCACACGGGAACTTGGAGAATTAGTGATGAGTCAGTGAGTCAGTCAGAGAGTCAGTCACTGAGTCAGTCCGTGAGGGCTTTGCCTTTTATTAGTATAGATAAATCTTTCGTTATTATTATTTAATGGGGTCCATTCTAACATGAGAATTTGGTCCTTTAAAGCTCATTTTGAGATTGTAGCTGGGCATCTATCCAGTGGAAGTAATCATAATATTCTCACTGTTGCTTTTTAAAATTCATTGACGACCCACTGGCAAGCCAATGCAAACAGCCCCATTAGTGAAAATGAGTGCAATCGGCAGAGCAGGGGTCGCAATGGTTGTTCCCACTTGGTGAAATGAGCACAATTGGAAGAGCAGGGGAAATGTATCATGCAGCACTGTCGATCGCTTAGGAGACCAATCGCAAATCAACTCGATGGCAACCCACAACCCACTGGTGGCAACCTGTGATCTAAAAGTGCGCTGCAACCCAGTGGCTGAGAAACACTGAGCTAATCATCTTCTTTCCACTCCTTTCTGCTCCCGTTAGGGGTTGCCACAGTGGATCAACTTCTTCCATATCTTTCGGTCACACCTATCACCTGCATGTCCTCTCTTACTACATCCATAAACCTTCGCTTAGGCCTTCCTCTTTTCCTCTTACTTGGCAGCTCTATCCTTAGCATCCTTCTCCCAATATACCCAGCATCTCTCCTCTGCACATGTCCAAACCAACGCAATCTCGCCTCTCTGACTTTGTCTCCCAACCATCCAACTTGAGCTGACCCTCTAATGTCCTCATTTCTAATCCTGTCACACCCAATGCAAATCTTAGCATCTTTAACTCTGTCACCTCCAGCTCTGTCTCCTGCTTTCTGGTCAGTACCACAGTCTCCAGCCCATATAACATAGCTGGTCTCACTACCATCCTGTAGACCTTCCCTTTCACTCTTGCTGATACTCGTCTGTCACAAATCACTCCTGACTCTCTTCTCCACCCGCTCCACCCTGCCTGCACTCTCTTCTTCACCTCTCTTCCACAATCCCCATTACTCTGTACTGTTGATCCCAAGTATTTAAACTCACTCGCCTTCGCCAGCTCTACTCCTTGCATCCTCAATATACCCCTCAACTTAAAAACACCAAGTTTGTTTTTTTTTTGTTCAAACACATACGAGATGAAAATGTGGCTGGAGTACTGATTGGGTTGTGACAGGAATGAGCTCAATAGGCCTGTGTGAAAGTTTTGCGCATGGCTACTACAGTTCTATGATGTCAAGCTGGCCTCATTAGCAATCATGGGGCACTAGGAAAAAAAAAATATTTGTTTAAGCCAGCCCGAGATGAATTGCCAAGAAAATATTTGGCAAACAAGGTCACTGTCAAACACTGCATATTCCCTACAAAAAAATGCTTTGCAGAATTTTGCTGATCAAAAGTGGCATTCACTAAAGACATTGGCTGAGAGAATATTGTTTGGCAACATCTTCAAAGAAATTGTGTGCTTTACAACGCAAGACTAAAAAGTTTATCACTGATCCCTAAGTTGTGCAAAAGAGGTACAGTTAACTCTTCACATGCATTACCACTGGCCCTGCTCTATAAGAAACGTCATATTCACTGTTCTTCATGAAAATATGAAATCAAACATTTTTTCTTTGCCATCAATATAAACTACATAGGGAAAGTTCCATATAAAATATAATTTTTGGTTGGTGTATTCCTTTAACGTCTGTCCTACAACTGTTCTGATGTCTTATCAATGGACATACAAACAGATGACATCTTATTGTGCTCAACTGGAAAAAGTTTTGCTCATCTATCATACTGCATATGTCACTTTACTTTGCCCACAATTGGAAGTTACCTTTGTTCGTGCTCCATCAGCGAATCATTAAACACCTTGAGTACTCTCGCCACTTTACTGTGGAGGAAATCCTCGCTTAGTCCGTGATGTTTTAGGGTTTCTGCGTAGTGTTTCTCTGCTGCCATTGTAGCATTCCTCTGTTGATATAAAAAAAATTAGAAAAATACTGTAATATTATAATTAAAGACTCGTGTTTTAATAATGGAAACCAGAAAAAATACAGAAATACATACTCTACATAACATTTTTATCAAATTAAAAAAAATCCATCCATTTTCTTACCCAGTCAACAAGTTAAAGGGCGTGCAGTGTCAGTGCTTCTCCTTGCAGCACTGGGCAAAAGGCAAATCCTATTTCTGGCCTCTCTGCCAGTCCACTGCTGGGCACACACACACATGCACGCACACACCAGGCCAACTCAGAGTTGCCATTTCACTTTTCTGCACGTCTATGGGATTCAAGAGTAAGAGTCACACAAATGTGGAAGAAATGTGCGGACTTCAATCACGCAGGGACTCTGCTTAGGCTTCAAACACATGGCTGTGGAGCTGTGAGGCAGCACTAACCACTGTACCACGCTTTTAAACACAAGATGAATTGAAATATTATTCATTTCATGATGCTACTCTAAATCTCTAAATGTTGGTCCTTTCACATACAGTACTGCGCCAAAGTCTAAGGCACACAAAAAAAAAACTTTGTAAACTGAAGACACTTTCAAAAATAATGAAACCTTTCCAATATCAAAACAATTACTATAAACACAATCAAATTTTCCTTTATGACTGGACCATTTCTCATGGACACAATGTCATGCAGTTTGGCTTGGCACGTCTTTAGAGAACTGGCCACACTGTCGGCAGACTTTGGCCGTCGTGCTTCTTCAGTCTCTCCAGGTAATTCTAGACAGACTCAATGTTGAGATCAGGGCTCCAAAACTGTTACAGAACTCCTTTTTGTCAAAGAGTTCTTTATGACCTTGGCCCTGTGTTTGGAGTTACAGTATTGTCCTGCTGCAGAATGAAACTGTGACTGATCAGACTCCTCCTTGATGATACTGTGTGAATCACAGGATCTGCTTTTACTCCTCAGCACTGACAGATCACCAAATCCATTTGCAAGAATGCAGCCCAAACCTACAGAAATATCTCCTGTGCTTCACTGTTGGCTGCAGGCATTCCGTGTACATATTCGACGCTCAGATACAGTGGATTAAAATACTCTGAGTGGTTCACTGAGAGTAACAATGATAAAGAAGTTAAGGTATTTGAAATAGTTTGGCCATTCCATTGGCCATTATATTGTTACAGGTTGATTACAATCAGATGGCTTAAATTTATAAACGATTTGCAGTTAATTTCAGCGTATTTGATAAAGCCATGTCAGAGGTGTGAATCTAAAAAAAGAAAGGGAAACCACACAGGAACAGTAGTATTGTTTGCAAAACTGAGCAGAAAATGTGTGTACGCAAGGGACTGTGCTGCCGTGAGAATGTGCGTGGCTTTATGCCAAGTTTAGTTTTTATATATCGGGATGTGAGCGTGGAAACGGGCGCGTGCAACATTTTTGTACGTACGCACCATTTATACATGAGGCCCCTGGTGTATTCATGCTCTATTCTGGAAATCTCACTGATTAACTCTGATGCCTTCACAGTCTCTTATTTTTATGAGAGAGAGAGAAAAAACACATTCAAAGTTTCCCAAAGTATTCCTGCGGAAACCTCACAGGATCTCAGAAAAATGATTGTTCTGTTTGCAGAAAAACTGTAAACTCAGCAAAGATACCAGTTACGAGGGGAGTGTGTAGGGCATTAAGATTCAAGCTCCAAGACAAGAGGAGCATGAACATAGATAATAGTATTGTGCTTTCAAGATTTGACAGTAGGCAATAAATTATTGTTGATGAAGAAATAATCAGTTCTTGAGTAATTATGATGTAACAGTGAGGAGGAGAAATATTCTTTTGAATTTGGATTTAAGAATCTCCATGGGTCTGATAAATTCTGATCCATTACCAACTGTGTGATTGCCTTTGTAGTATTAGATGTTATTGTCACTGTAGTCTTTCTGCAGATACGGTTGACCTTGTAAAGAAATTTACTTACCACGGTAGTGACATTCATGTCTCTGGTGACTCTTCCTATGAAGTCAGTAGATGGATTGAAAGAGCATGGGGGCTGATGAGGTCGCTGGAAAGGGGGTTTGTGGGTCTCCTGATATCTATGCAGAAGGATGAAGGTCCAAGTTCCTAGAAGCCTGGTGCTTCCTGTTTTGTTGCATGACGTGGACGCTATCCAGTCACCTGAGACTAAGACTGGACTCCTTTGGTACCGTGTCTCTTCAGAGAATCCTTGGGTACCACTGGTTTGACACTGAGTCGAATGAGCAGTTGCTCATGGAGTCCCAAATGAGATGCATTACCTGCACTGTGAGGGAGCGTCAGTTACAGCACTATGGCCAGGTGGTGCGATTCCCTGTGGGTGATCAGGCTTACAGGGTCCTCCACTGCTAAAGATGCGAATGGCTGGACCAGGCCAAGGGGATGCCCCAGATAACACCTGGCTGGTGCAGATAGACGGTCATTTCCGGCAGGTGCGACTGAACCGGGTGTCTGCCTGGGGAGTGGACAACCAGGATCCCAAGCTGTTTCATCATGTGGTGGGTGCGGCAATGCGCTATACCAGTGCATGTTCCCCAACCTGACCTGACTGTAGTTGATGATCTATCCACCTCTAGATTTAAAACACAATTAATATCTCCAGCCATTATAATTTTATGAATGCCCATATAGGGGAATAGGTTCAAATATGTTTTGGATAAAATCTCCAAACATATTTAGGCATCCACATTAGGTGAATATATATTTATCAAAATTGCTTTAGAATTCATTAACTTGCCCATCCCATAACATAGCACCATTCAGGATCAGATACTACATCTGATGTTACAAATGGAACTGCTTTATGCATTAAAATTCCCACACCTCTGGTTTTCTTTATATAGCTGGAATTAAAAGTTTGGCCAATCCAGCTTCTTTGCAGTCAAGACTGGTCCTTACTTACTATGCAAGTTTCCTATAAAAATACTGTCTTAGCCTTAAGATCTGTGAGGTGGGAGAATACTTTTTTTTTTTTTTTGTTTAGATTATGACCGAGGCTTTTAACATTGCAACTTACAAAGGTTGGTCTGAGAAACACTACTTCTGAATTTTTGGCAACATTTTGTAATTTTAAGTAAAAGTAGTGTGTTATTTTAGAATTCAGTTTTAACACTGATTTCCTATGATTATTACAGGGTATTATTGGTACGGAGCTTATTATGGATGTCCCGACCTACAATTGTAGGGATGGATGGATGGATGGATGGATAGATGGATGCTCTCATTCCCACCTCCAAGTGAGGCTAGACCACACTTCAGAGTCCAGTCCTCTGACATGCCAAGAAAACAGGACACAACCAAAACAAAAAGAAAAACCCAGCAGCGGTGTCGCAAAGGATTAAATTGAAATATCATATAGTGGTACTGTCTAGATAAAATAAACCTAGTAGTAATAGTAACCAAAGTAGAAGAAGAACAAGAAAAAAAAAAAATGTTTGTTTAACTGGAATAGATTTTGCAAGATAGATACATAGATAGATAGATACTTTATTAATCCCAAGGGGAAATTTACATAATCCAGCAGCAGTATACCGATACAAAAAAACAATATTAAATAGTAATAAAAATGCATGTAAAAGCAGACAATAACTTTGAATAATGTTAGCATTTACTCCCCCGGGTGAAATTGAAGAGTCGCATAGTGTGGGGGAGGAACGATCTCCTCAGTCTGTCAGTGAAGCTACTCCTCTGTCTGGAGATGATCCTGTTAAGTGGATGCAATGGATTCTTCATGATTGACAGGAGTTTGCTCAGTGCCTGTCGCTCTGCCACAGATGTTAAACTGTCCAACTTTACTCCTACAATAGAGCCTGCCTTCTTAACAAGTTTGTCCAGGCGTGAGGCGTCTTTCATCTTTATGCTGCCTCCCCAGCACACCACCGCGTAGAAGAGGGCACTCGCCACAACAGTCTGGTAGAACATCTGCAGCATCTTATTGCAGATGTTGAAGGACGCCAACCTTCTAAGAAAGTATTGTCGGCTTTGACCTTTCTTACACAGAGCATCAGTATTGGCAGTCCAGTCCAATTTGTCATCTAGCTGCACTCCCAGATATTTATAGGTCTGCAAGATACACTATATAAAGAATATACTACACATTGAGTATCTATAGACTTTATCTTGTAATTTTCCCCTTCTATGGTGTAATGAAAAGCAACTGGAATTATAAAGTATTTTCATATACTTATATATCAAAGATTATGTGCAAGTATACAAGCATGTGCATATAAGTATACAAAGCCTATATATACACTTGTCTTAAATCTGTGCCCCAGTAAATACGAACTTTCATCAATATACCAATAATTGAGCCATTCACCAATCACTCAGAATATGGAACCAATGCAGGACACACTTCGAGGCAGAGAAATGTTTATCTATTTCTCCTCTACACGATAACCTTTTTCAGCCTTCTTCAACCTACACAGTATTTAATCTTTGGAAAATGTCCAGGATTAACACTTTGAGAGCAGTATATAGATAGTGTATTTGCATCTTCTGAACAATCACGCTTCAAATTTAACTTTTCAGCAACACAATTTTTCCACTTTGTTCAAATTAGAAATGTTGTTAAAAAACCTAAACAATTTTCCAGATCACCCACCCATCTGGGAAAAGGACCTTTCAATTAACATCTCAGAAAATGAGTGGGATTCAGTCATTCATAGAATACGCTCTAGCCTAATATGCACTCAATAATTCAACTTAAAATCTTTCATCAACTAAAATTTATTTTGGATAAAATTGTCCAAAATGTATCCAGGGCAAGATCCAACCTACAAGCTCTCCCATCAAGCTCCAGCATCACTGGGGTAGGTTTTGGGAGTGCACCAAACAAACATAATTTTGGTCAAACATCTCTGAACGCTTATCAAACAGCCTCAGTGTCACAGTCACTTTTAGCCCATTAACAGCTGTGTTTGGTGTACTCCCAGATGGACTTAAAGTGGACGAAGACACACCGATTGTAACAGCCTATACCACACTAACTACACATAAGATTTATCTTGCTTAACTGGAAGAATCCCAACCCACATTTTATAATTCTGGGTAAATGATGTTCTATATTATTTGAAATTGATCTGTTTAAAAACTTTTAAACATGGCAAAACTTGTTTAAAAAAATTCAGAATAAGCATTCATATATGGGGTTCTCTGCTCCTGGCTCTCCTCTCTTTGTCTCTCTGCGGGAAGTTGACTTCTTTTTTTTTGTTTCTCCTTTTAAAATTTTCTGTTTTTTTCCAAGATCGACTTTGAGTTATTGGTTGTTGCATACACTCTACAATATTAATCTGTTAGATTGTATACTGTTACTTTCTTGAAATAAAATTAATAAAAACAATTAGTATGAAATTTGATATTTCTTGCCTGAAACTAATGCAGAAGATAAAAATTATATAATAAATCTAAAGTTAATGCTTAAGCACAGCACAGAAAACGTAAACCTAAAACGCAGTACTTCTATCCTAAATCATTTTCATATCCATTATTATCTTGTATAAAATTCAAGTGATGTAGGAGGTACATTGTCTTTCAGTACTGTGGATCAACACATCAGGACATAAACTAACATCTGGGCCTTACCAAACCCTAGAAATAAGTAAACTCCATTAGCCATGATCTTACAGGAGTAACTGTTGTTGGCCTAGATACCTGCAGGAACATAACTGTCAAATCCTTCAACTGTAGCTAATCACGGACATTCCAAGTGTTTACTTTCTCCAGGGATGCTGATGACTGGTGTGTTTTTGCCCCGCTAACAACCCCCATTATCAACAGGTCATATCTAAAAATAATATTTGCTTTGCTGTGTGTATTTTATGTGTTCATAAAGTTTGTAATTTTATCTTGCTTGAGAAATTGCTATAGCGCTTTAAAAAAAATTGAATTGACTTCGATAAGGCTGCGGCTGTAGGAAATTTATTCAGTGTCAAACCAAATCTGTCTGATATGTCCCCCTGCTTCTAATGGATCCAGTAGTCCTTTTTGAAGTAGATGTCAGCTTAATGACACATAAAAAAAACTTAAAATGAGCCTATTTCTCTAAAGGTAACCATTCCCTCTAAAACAATTCAGCGTATACATTACATGCCACAGGTTAGTCTGCTAGGCCACGCTTTTCTTGGGTGTGCTCTTACCTCTCTGGATATATGTGGTATGTGAATTTTGGGAAATTAGCTCACTGCAACCTCTCCTCTCTCTTGTGTTACAACTTAAGGTTCCTTTTTTTTTGCAATTGATGCCCAGTTCTGTAAGAAGGTGACTTTGAAAACTCATCACATTAAATTTAGCTCATGGCCTACTTTAATGACCTCCGACTACGGATGTTCGCCAGCGTCTTACAGCAGAATACCATTAAAACAAAGCCTCTACAGGGATTTCCAGCTCGTCTCCTTTTCACTAGATTTCATGTCCTGCATACTTTTTACCATCATCCACAGCCATCTGCCCAACAGTTCTGTAGGATATCCAAGAGTTTTAGCAGATCACTTCTGTGAAGCAGGCAGGAGGTCTTCCTACCACTAAAGGAACTCTGCTAGCCTCCAAAGATTCCTCCCTTTGAGAGATTCGTTCAGCCTTACTCTGCCAATCCTTCATCAGCTCTTGATTGGGTTAATGCAATTCATTTATCAATGTCCTTCCTGTTAGAAGCATCAACAGATTACAAGGTGGTCAAAATGCTGCGGTCAGACTTCTGGCTCAACTATACTGGCCTACTGTGTGATATGGTATTGCATTTAAAGCTCATCTAGTGACCTACAAACCTCCTTGGATTACCGGTCATCACTGCCTGCCTCATATCAATCTGCCTGAATAATGTTATCCTCTGAGGGCTGTAGTGGGTTCTTCACACCATTTCGGACATTCTTGGTGAATGCTTTATCAGTAGCCACACTCGGTGCCAACTGTGTTGACCTTGGTCATTAGATCATTATAAAAAGTTTGATGATAAAAGGCCATTCAGCCCAACAAAGTTTGCCAATACTATCCATGTCATTTCATCAAAATAACATCAAATCGACCACACTACATGTGAATTTATTTCTTGTGTCTGTGGTTCTCTGTGTTAAGAAAAATATCCTAATACCTATTCAAAATCTACCCTTAGCAAGTTTCCAACTGTGTCCATTCATGTTGGACTCATTTTAAAGTAAAAGACTGGATTCCGTTGAACCTTTCATGATTTTAAAAACTTAAATCATGTCACCTCTTAAACTTCTCATCTCAAACTGCCCATTTACTCTTTTTACTTTGATCTATTAGTTCATTTTTACTTGGGTAAGTTTGTTACCTTGTCATTCAAATAAATTATTGATGTTGCTATTTTAAATTTTAATATAATTATGACACAAGGTGTACCTTAGCAACTTGTTCCAGCAATAATGGCCTTTCCTTCACTCGCTCTTGTATTTCTTTTAATTCCTCCAGATACTCTTTTCTTCTCTGTCTTTCTTGTTTCCTTAAAATAAAAAAGATCAAATGAAACTTGTGTTTAAGTTAATCCAAATGCTCAGTATACCAAAACATTCCTTACAATTTACACACTTGAAACTATTTGTAGCAGTAATGTAAACTACATAATTCACATAAATTAGCTTGAAGGCCAGTTTGCAAAAATAGAATTTATAAATGCATACGCTACCTGTGAAAGTTAAAGGTGGTCCTTTCAATATCTAAGTGTAAAATAAAAATGTCAAAACACACCCTCGCGTGTCATCGATTAAAACTGATACGGTCAGCCTTCACACTGAAACTTTAAGCACTGTGCAATGATCCTAGAATTCAAAACAAAGCCCTTCATACTTCTCTAAACACTGCAATCAATTAGTTACTCTGCTGCTGTCTTCAGTACATTAACATCCACGTCCAAGGACTTTAGCTCATCTAAGTTCTGTACCATTGTTATGCAGTGAAAATGTTCAATATCTACAAACTACTTTTGATGTCCATTGTACCTGAACTGCTTTACTTTTAACTCAGATATCCGAGCCAGACTCTGAAGGGGGTCATTGGCTTGAGCACGTTTTGCAATAATTTTCTGCAGCATTTTCATTCTCTGTTTCCGCTTTGCTCTCCACTTATTTTCTTCATCCTCCAACTTTTTCTTCTCTTCAAGCGAGTTCCTGATTAAAAAGACAAGCCTAGTGCTCAAAGCGTCTTAGTGGAGAAAAGTGTGCAGGGCAGTGAAGGGAACAATGGGAGGTGTAGGAAGGAGGATGTGTGTCTTAGGACTGAGGATGGAAATGCAAAAGGAGAATTTCTAAGTTTGACAATTTTAATTATTACACATCAAACACATTGGGTCACATGATTTCAATTCCCTGTTCTAAGGCTAAAAGAAGAAGCCTTTATTTTTAAAGCCATAATACGACACACACTTATAAAACTATCACAGCCCTGGCAATACATTTCAGTGCAAGAAACATCGGACTTACAAAAAATAATTAAACAAAATGTATGCCACTTAATGTGCGTGTCATAGGAGGATTATACATAACAGTTCATTTTGGGCATTTCCTACAGAATCGCAAATGAAACATAAAACCACAATGTCACTACCAGTGATGGCCTTTTACTTCTATTCGTCTCTGCACACCTCAATCCCACCACTGCGGGTGCCACTTTTGTCCTCTCAGATGTGTATTTTTTGACAGGCGCCAAACAACAAATTTAAGGCAGTTGCAGTGCCCCAAAGTCCCCAAAATGCAGCACATGCATTAGGATTTTATAACATTATTTTTCAAATAAAACATTTGAGATATCCTCAGGTACTGCATACAGCACTATGATGTTACCATTCATTTCCAGACTTACAAAAATCTTTTTTGGGAAGAATGGACACATTGTAAAATACAATAATGTTTGCTCATCTCTAGAAGCTTGCGTATGCCAAGATGGAGATGTTATGGGGTCCCTGCCAAAGCCGAACATTAGTATTTAATAGAGTGCTTTGTCCCCTACTCGCTTCATTTGCCAACCCCTAGGCCTACGCTAGCCTCTTTGCAGTTCTGTCGCTCACGTATGGGGAAGTGGATGTGCAATTTAAACAGATTTTTATTTTCATGGGAATTATTACATATGCATAATAGAACAATTTTACATTACAGCGAGTAATTAACCATTATAAAAAACAGTCAAACGTAATAAATTGAAAGAAAATTATGTTTCATGTTGCGTTAAGAGTTATTCGTTGCGTAATACGATTTTGTTCCGTTTGGTTTTGAATTTAACATGCAAATACTTTTTAAACTTACACTTTAACTGTAAAACTTCAGTAAAAACAATTTCTTGAATTAAATTTTCATCAATATTGCATTGAATTTTGATTATGTGTTTGGACTTTCATTGTAACAACACAACGTATAACCACCCGTGATTGAATTTCGTTTCTTTCTCTCTATTAAATAGAATGACTTTTTCGAATGTTTGGCTGTGAGATTTAATTGTCTTTGCAAAAGTTATTCTAATTGGAAACTGTTAACGTTTTACTACAAATGGCATATCAAGATCTCCTTTGTTGTCTAATGTTATCCGTGGAAGATTTACTATATTACCTTTCATGGATACATCCTTCTTTCTACAGTAATTCAGCCAATGGAAGACCGGATGGTGTTAACGGTTGTAGATATTCTTCGGGATATTGTAAATTGATGTTTTCATCTTCCGCACAATCACCACCAACTGTTTCAGCAAAGTCTGTTGACACGAATTTAACCAATTTGCCGTGTAACCGATTGACATTTTTGGCGTTAATTTGTTTGACTTTATCGTCTCTCAGTGCTAGGATTATCCGTGTACTCATTTTTTCTGTTGATAACCCTTCGTGACACAATACGTCTTCTTTAATTGGGAACTTAGAGTGAGGAAAACATAAAAATTTATAAAAGCTAAGAGAGCAGGAACTGTGTCTGTCAAAAGCATTCACCCGAATGAGAGGTGAAAGGACCATGTGCGTGGTTGAATATGGTTGAGAGGAGGACAGGACTTGGAAAAAAATCTCTTCAAAAAAGTCTCGTCTCATCGCAGGACTTTTTTTATACAATAGAGAGACCATTTTCACTGTGTTTATTAACTTAACATACTTAATATAGCTCGTTTTTTAACCCACTATTTACAGGCTACTGAAATGATGTGAGATTACCAGGCCACATCCAAAAGGCAGGCAAAAAAAAAAAAAATAAAAACAACACAGTTTTTAATTTTCTGTTTAAAAGGTAAATGCCACAGAATAATCATAAAAGTCAAGTGTGGTGACTTATGTTTTCAAGGTGACACTCTTGACAGACTTTGCATATTTGTTCAAATGTTGCTGAGAGTGTTGCATTTTGTATTTAACAATAAACACTGCTATTCAATTCAATGCCTCCCCAAATCTTTGTAGATTTGTAGATCGTCTAATTCGTGTTGCCATCGGGGGAAAGTAGTGTTTCTTCCCAATGAAGAGGCGCATCCATGAGAATTAAAAGATTTGTCGTTTAGTGAAAATGAAATCCACACACGTGAGTGGCAGAGATGCAAAGTGGCTGGCATGTAGTACAGGCGAGGGGGTTGGTGAGCGAAGCAAGCAGAGGGCAAAGCCCCCTAGTAATAAAAATTATTCAGCCAGTCATTATCCAACCCGCTATATCCCAACACAGGGTCATGGGGGTCTGTTGGAGCCAATCCCAGCCAACATAGGGCACAAGGCAGGAACAAATCCCAGGCAGGGCGCCAGCCTACCGCAGTAATAAAAATTAATCTTGTATTATTTAATCAACTCATTTAAAATATTAACAGTCAGCGGTGACAAATTCAAGTAGAATTAAGTGGAAGACAGGAATTGGCCTCATACTGGACACCAGCCCACTGCAGGACAAAATCATGCACCCTCAAACTGGTCTGAGAATTTATTTGGGAAGTGGGAAGAAACTAAAAAAATAATCCACAAGGATGCTAAGAGGATCCAATTAGGCCCTGAATCAAACTGGGAGCAACGGAGCTGCGACTGCTAGCCACCGAGCTGTGGTAATACCACTAAAACAGCATATTTTGTTATGTTTATTAAGTGTATGGGTGCACCTCGTTTTCACTAGAGATGGATGAATATGAATTATTGATTAAAAAAAAAATGATTACCAATCTACAAACTTCAAATTTTAATATAAAAACTTGAAATGCACTGTGTTTTCAGTCAAGACTAATTTATACTTCAATCAATGGAGAAATCTGACAACTACGTGCGCAAAAAATCACGTCTTTGTGGGATTAGCAGAGAAGGTTGCTCGCTTCAAAGAGAGTCAACACACACTGCCATGCAGATGGGTTTACATGCACAAACACTTTTAAGAACATTTTATTTCCTGAACACTTTTGGGTATATCTCATGGATTTTGACCAGCTGATCACAAAAATCTCCCTTAAAAATATTCCTATGACATACTGCAATTGCCTATTTTTGTGATTTCTTTTTATAGTAGAAGTATACATTAAAAATACAACAACTACAACATCGGTGTTAATCTAAAAGGTAGAGGAAGTGGCACCTCTACAAGGAATGCAGCTCGGATATACCAAGTCCTTTTTCATTTGCAAATGGGACAGCCAAGCTAAAGATTGTCATTTCATTGAAAAGAACTGGCCGCTGCCTACGCATTTGGTCAACGGGAAGAAAAGAACGGAACATAAACCACTTGGCAATTCAAGTGGTTCTCAAGCATCCTTTTTATAAAATCTTGAATTAGTGAAATATTTTGTAAAAGCAATGAACAAGGAAAGTGAAAGAGACAGGCGTTACAACAAATAACTTACGTCAGGATTAACAAAGGCATTCTTGTTGGTCCACAAATCAGACAAAGCATTAATGATGAGCAGTTTGAAGATCTGCTCAGTAAGGTGGGTAGAAATTGCATGGAAGGCATTCAAGGATGTAAATGAGAATTGTTTTGCAAACTACATCCAGTTTTATGACAACATGCTTCAAGCATACAAAACCATAAAGTGCAATATGCCACTAAAAATTATTTTCACCATTCACACTTGAATTTCTTCCCTTCTAATTTTGATGCAGTCAGTGAGGAACATAGTGAAAGTTTTCACAAGGAGATTACAATGAAGTGGAATCAGGGCAAGTGGAATCCATCAATGCTGATTGACTATTGTTGGACACTCAAACAAGAAGCATCAGATGCAGAGCAGAAACAAAAATCAGCAGCAAAACATTTTAGTTCTAATGCAATGTGTAAGAATCATTAAGTGATTACAAACTCTAAATTCAATAAAAGTTATTTAACTTCATGGTTCTCCAAATGCCTAAGTGATAGTCAATCTGAAATTATATTTGTGTTTGGCTTAAAGGTCTCTTTCATGATCACCAAGAAGTGTGCAGGAATCAAAATAATTAATAAAAAAATTGTTTTCCTGTGTAATTAGTCAGATCTCTTTTACTAATGCCTAGTGGAGCTAGCCTTTTCTGTATTTTTTGAAATCAGGTTAGTGTTTACTACATTCTGCATTGAAGTGATTTTCAGCAATTCGTCTTCTTTGTTTTGAGGTGATTTAAACTAATTCCTTTTAGAAGATTTGCTGTAGCTGTCAAAAAGCATGGGCATTAGTAATCAACTGAAAAATTCAAGTTCTGCCAAAGACATACTTTTATCATCGGTTTGTTTATAAATGTATGCAGTAGGCCATTTCTAAAACACAGTTAGTCCAGAGTTCAGGGTGTCAGAGTTGGAGAACTTATCCCGGCAACAATAGGCAACTCTGGATGGAACAAAAGTTCATCATTGGGCCCATTCTTGCACAAACCAACAGGGCCAATTTAGAACTGTCAATTCATTTATATGTACAGTGGATCCTCGGTTCACGACCATAATTCGTTCCAAACCATCCATCCATCCATCCATTTTCCAACCCCGAATCAATTTCCCCCATAGGACTGTATGTAAATACAATTAATCCGTTCCAGACCGTACAAACTGAATGTAAATATATTTTTTTTTAAAGATTGAGCACAAATATAGTTAATTACACCATAGAATGCACAGTGTAATAGTAAACTAATGTAAAAATATTGAATTAAACTGACACAAAGCACCCATGCTCCCTACTCAGCTGCAGGCGCTGGCTCGCTCTCTCTCAGCAGCAGGCACCCTCTCTCTCTCTCTCTCAGCAGCACGCACCCTCTCTCTCTCTCTCTCTCTCTCTCTCTCTCAGCAGCTCGCACCTTCTCCTCTCTCTCTCAGAGGCACGCACCTTCTCCCCCTCTCTCTCTCTCTCTCTCTCTCTCTCTCAGCAGCAGCACCCTCTCTCTCTCTCTCTCTCTCTCTCTAAGCACCTCTCTCTCTCTCTCTGTAAGCGCTCTCTGTAACATTACAGCAGTTCGTGCTATAGCCTTGCAAGCCTATCGCTGTATAAACACCTTATTTTAATGAGTTTTAAGCACCGGGGGCGGTTTAGGAACATTTGAACAAATCCGACATTTATTTAAAAACCAACCACAAGCAACCAAGAAAATAACATTACAGGAGTTCGCGCTATAGCCTTGCAACCAATCGCTGTATAAACACTTTTTTAATGAGTTTTAAGTACAGGGGGAAAAAATGAACATTTGAAAAAAGTGAAAAAGTAACACCGCAACAATTCATGCTACGAATCGAAAAATGAACATTTGAAAAATCCGTAATACAAAAACTAACAAACCCCCAAGAAAACTAACCTTGCATGAGTCGAGTTCTGGCATGAAGTGAGGAGGAACTGGGTGGAGAGGAGCTTACAGTTTTGAGGGAGAGTCTGACTCCACGATGGAGGAATGTTTTCCTTCAGGTGTTTTCTCTCATGTGATTTCTTGGGTTTCTGGTGTTTTTAGCCATTTAGCTGGTGGGAGCAAAAGCCTCATGCAGCCATTCCAAAAACAAAGTCCTTGTGACCCAACCCTTCGTGTTTGCCCTCCACATTACTGGCAGTCTGGCTTTGATTACATTGTGCTGCTTGAAAGCACGAGGGTTTTCAAATTGGTAAATGAGTAAACTGGTAAACAGTTTTTCCACCTCTTCCAGCACTTGAGGTCTCTGCCTGGTTAACGCTGTAACTCCTATTGCAACAACAGCTGCTAGATTCTTTCTGCTCTAGAATAGTCGAAATCGTAGGTTTTGACTTCTTGTACTCAGCGGCAAGATCAGTAACACGAATGCCACGCTCAATACTTTTCAATAATTTCTTTCTTTACTTCGATTTCAATTTTCTGCAAAACTTTCTTCTCACCACTCTTCACTTGCTTAGAAGCCATAGTTAACTGCAAAAGCGCACGAAATATTGTAGAGCACAAAGAGATCACAGATAGAGCACGCACGTCTGAATGAGAACAATGAACAGGGAGCGGCTCAACACGTGCTTAAATACAGTAATCAGCGTGCACGAACCGGAAGGGAAATTAAATAGAGCACAAACAGTTCGCAGCGAAATCATGCACGCATATGCAAGCATGCACGTCTGACGAAGAACAATGCAAAACGTGCGGAAATCATCAGCACGCACAAACCGAAAGGGAAACTGGCTTATTCGTATACCGAGTGTGCGGTCGTGAACTGAGGCAAAAGTTTGGCGAACTTTTTGGTTGTAAACCGAGGTTCCACTGTACTTATTTGGCCGAAACTTTTATCCAAAAAGACTTACAACATTTGAGATATAATTGGTTGCATTTCTTTTTTTATCCCCCCCCAATTAGAGTACAGGCAGGTGAAGTGACTTGCTCAGGGTCACACAGTGTCAGTAGTGCGATTTGAACCCACAACCTCAGGGTTTGAAGTATTAAGTCTTAACCATGGCACTACACTGCTAAAAACCATAAAGCAGAAACCTTTGAAAATTGGTACCTAAAAAGCACACTTCATGAAAGTTATACTTTTAAACAGAGTGTTTTCCTTAATAAAAATAATTAACTTATTGAATGAACAACACAATAAGGGAATTAAATTTTCTTTGAAAATGTATACCTTTATGCTATAACTACTAAAAAGTGACAAAGTCAGATGACCCAGGATAAGCAGGAAAAAGAAACCTGGAGGATTTTGTTTTAAATCCCAGCTCAGCCTTTGACATTGCTGCAAGTCATCTTTTACTTCTTGACTCCATCTTCCTTTACAGATGCAACCAAAGCTGACATCCTTCTGACTGTAATAGATTCTTAAAAATAAGACCATGTTTCCAAAGGAAATGATAACTTCAGACATGACTTTCAAAACAGCAGTAAAACAAATGTAAAAAGTATTATTACAAAGCATTTCATTTTCCAGTACCTTATTGCTTCCTGGCGCCTTCTGCATGTTTCAGTAGCTTTAGCAGGACACAGTTCTTGACTGCCACACAAGGAGGAGTTTGTACTGCTGTATTCCAGCTTTGTTTGTTTGGTTGAGGTGATGTAAGGCCAACGAGAATCCCCCCGCTTACTTTCCTCAGCTTCTATATCTGCAAGAATCTTCTCCCGATTGGACTGAATCATTGATGTTCTTAGCTTAAAGGGCTCACACACAGTGACTGGTTTAATGTCCTTCATTTTCATCATCTGTTTTTGGAACTTTCTGTATTTTGCCTCAAAATCTGGGACATCTGCTGTTATTTTTGGTTGAAATTCAAATTCCTTTTCATTTTCTCCTCCTTTAACTTTTCTCTTCTTTGAAGTCAGCTGATTAACCATATTTTTTGGTAAAGAGGAGCTGTACAACAGCTCCTGTGCTCTCATTTGCATCCTAATTTCTCGATAAAGTTCTTCCTCCTCTAATCGATCATTAAAAGTCGAATCATAAATTGATTTTGGAACAGGCTTTGCTTTAAATGTGCTTTTTTTCTTTTTAACCATCAAGACTTTTAACTGTGTTTTTCTTGTTTCCTTCTTTTTTGCCTCTCTTTCAATAAAAGTGAAAGGTTTTTGTGAGGCCAACAAAAGTTCCTTACTTCTCTCCTTCACAAACTGTCTCCGCTCCTCATTCCTTTCTGTGAGTTCTTCATACAATGGTAAAAACACATGGGCAGGCACTGGGTTTGCCTTAAATTTCTTCTGACACTCCATCACTTCCTCCATTTGTTTCTTCAACATGAAGTTCTCCAATTCAATCTCAGACCTAGATTTGATGTTTTTCTTCTTCTTCTTCTCTTCCCTGATAGTCATCTGAAAAGGCTCGGGAACGGTGACTGCTGGGCTCCATTCTTTTGACTTTCCTTTCATTTTATGTCTTTTTGGAGAAAGCTGTGCTCTCAATTTTTCATGTGCTATATAGTCATGTATAGAAAAGTCATCCCACATGCTTTTTATATGTTCCCTTGGAGACAGAAGAACTCCTTTCTCATTGTTTTCTGCCTCAATGTCTATGACAACAACATCTGAGACATCTGAGTAACTTGAGCAATGGCTGTAGTGGGTTTCATTGTCCAAATAATTCTTCTCACAAATGGTTATGTGGTTTTGAGTCTTCCACTCCTGCCTACTAATAAAAATAGAAAAAAAAGTGTTGACAGCTTGCACAACTTCAAAAAATTAAATAAATGTGAACACTAAACCAAAAAAAGATGTGCACAATAGGTTTATGAAGCCTCACATTTCTAAGCTCATGTGAAAGGTGCGGTCCACACAAAATCTACAATATTAGAGGACACTACTTATCCAAAAAATTGAGATGGGACTGTCCTATTTCCGCAGTACAATCTTCCTTTCAAGGTTGTTGTGTTGCTAGAGATTTTGGTATTATATATAAGGGTCACCACCTTAACCAAACCAACTCTGTGCAATGGCTTCTTCTATAATACTGTAGAGGCTAGTATAATTTTCTATGCTTTGGTGTGCTGGGCTAGTAATATCACTTTATGAGAGGCCCACTGAATCAACAAGATAACTGAAAACCCCTTTTTGTGTCTATACTAAGTGACGTGATCAAAAATAAAATGTGTGCATGTGAATTACTGATGATAATGCACATATGAAGCCCCAACAAAAATTGCTCAGAATTACTTAAGCAATCTAATGCAGTCATTTTATTTTTCCCCAGCCAAGTGTCTTTTTGCTACTTGAGGCCAGAAGTCATTTTTTTTTCCATAAAATAAGGTAGTGACTGATGCCAGTGTTTGTGTCTCACAAATTAAGTAACTGAATATACTAAATGTTGCACCTGTTTAATTCTCATTACAAGATTTAGTTAGCAGACATTTTCAAAGCAACTTAAAACAGTAAAATGAGTTTAAGTGTTTACCAAAAAAGTACAAAATTAATCAATGATACAAAGCAAAATATTTTGAAGAAATCACAAGAAGTGTAGGATGGTTAGTTTCAGGCATGTCACTTTAGTGTTTATTAGGGGCATAGCCCCCTTCTGAGAATGTTGCTGATAATAGATGGAGGAGTTTCTTGCAGTCTAAGAGTCGGTGGAGTTTTACACAAGTGGGAGGAAGGATGGGTGGGCTATCAAAGGTCAAGGGCTAAAGCCCTGAAAGTCCCTAAATGATACCATTGCTTAGTTTAAAAAAAAAAAAAAAGCAAATGGTGCAAGTAGACAGATTGCGTGAACCCCAACTTCGTAACCTTTTAGTCCAGGATGCCAGTTGAGTGGAGCCAGCAGTCAATGAATAAACATTTTTGTCTCCTTTATACATTCAGCAAAATTATAAAAAAGGTGGCTAAAACAATGCGACATAATGTGTCAAGTCGGCAACCATGCAAGTAATTGTGTGACATTGCATTCTGTTGGAGGTAGCTAAACATGCATTACTGACACTAAAGAGGCTCTTTAAACTATCACAGTAATAAAAGGAAAATCTGAATGATGAAAGTTAGATTCCATTTGCATTAATGAGAACAACTTAGCATATAATAGACAACAGGATCAAATGCAGAACAATACTTTTAGGATATTAGAGTACACCTGATCACAAAAGCGGGATTGTAGAATAGGAAAAGAAAAAAAAAAAAAACAGTCACAAACTTCATTGTGAATAGGCTGCGGCTATAAGTTTTACTAATGAAGATAAAGTAACAATTCAAAATTACAAAAAAGCTGATTGTGGAAGTGATGTGATTTGCCAGAGTGTCTGGAGTAACACATTCCTTAATAATAAGGCTATGCCTGCATGGCTTATTCAAACTGGTTCTAATTAAGAGTTTTATGATGTTTTAGTTGCTGACTTAAGAGTGGACGACCCTGTAAACGGCTTCACTGGCACAATAAATGGAAAAATGTTAATAAGCTGACCTTTCTTTTAAGAAACTTTAAGTGGATAACTGTTGCCCTTTCTTGTCTCATTTAAGTTTGTCTTGCCTTTCATCTCTGAAACCCAGAATTTGGCTTCAATATTTTAAATTAAGCAATATGAAAATGCTTTTAACGTTGGTTACTAAGATGATCATACTTCCAGTCAAGCTTGTGAGCTCCAGACAGCATAACAGTGGAGGTGTGGGTGGGCACATCTGGAGAGGGTTGTGAATTCAATGTAGAGACTGCCTGCATTGCTACTTTTGGCAAAAAACATTAAATTTCTAAATCAATAATATAATATCTAAATAAATGATTATGTTAAATGTAACTTTAATAACTGGCTAAAAAATAATACAAATGAAAACATTATGTTCCAAAGTTATTGAGGAAACCCTACCATCCAGATGCCCTTGAAATCAGCCTACCACTGGTGAAAATTACTTGAAAATAAAATCCAATATATTATGATAAATTGCACCATTAGCAAGAGGTTACCAGAGTGGTACAGGAGCTTGGCAAGTGACATGGAACCTGCATTGGCTTAGGGAATGTAAATCTACATGATAATGTGGGAAAAGGAGCATAAACAGGTGTAGTAAAACCACGTAAAAGGTATGGTATGTCCTTAAAACACTTCTTTCCCGAAAGAAATGGAGAGACAATTAGGAGGGAGCCAACCCAACTTTCTCTAAATATGCTGGACTATCTAACCAGAACTGGTCACAGAAGGCTCTTGAGTCTCATTATCTCCACAATGACATCAGTGGTATATGATCCTAAGTAATAAGACTTCAAACCATATTGCCCTTTTCAATGTCAAATCGGCGGGGAAATTGCAGGATGCCCGACATTACCCTCCAGACCATTAGGAGGCTGCATACAGGTCCTCAGCTGGGAAGAATCAAGACTGAGTTACCCTGATAAAAACTGGAAGCTCAGAAACTGTCTGACCAACCAGATCATTCAGCCGGCTGAAATGACTCAGTGATGTAAGAGGAACCATAAGAGTGAAATACATTCTTTCACTATCTTCAAATCAGGAACTTTGTTAAACAGAACCTTCCAGATTTTCCTCATCTTGCACCCTCATCCACGCTGGAAAAATTATTGCTCAATTTCAAGGAGTTAGACTCCATCTCTACAATATATAAAATCCTTTTACAATCCCTTCCTTTCAAAGATCCAAGAGGACACTGGGAGAATGATCTCTCAATTAATATATCAGAAAAGGAGTGGAAAGTAGCAATGCAGAGAATTCACTCGAGCTCCATATGCGCAAAGCATACAATTATACAACTCAAAATTATATATCGAGCACATCTGTCTTGACTAAAACTCTCCAAAATGTTTCCAGGACATGATCCAACCTGTGAACGCTGCAAATTAGCTCCAGCCTCACTAGGTCACATGTTCTGGGCCTGCTCCAAATTAACATTATTCTGGACAAAAATGTTTAATTACCTCTCAGACAGTCTTGGACTCACAATCCCTCCTAACCCATTAACAGCTGTGTTTGGGGTTCTTCCAGAGGGGCTTAAAGTGGAGAAGGACAAACAAATTGTGATGGCATTCACTACACTGTTGGCACGCAGACTTATTCTGATAAACTGGAAGAACCCAAACTCTCCTCTTTTAAGTCAGTGGGAAACTGATGTGTTATATTATTTAAAATTGGAAAAAATCAAATACTCAGAGGATCTGTGCAGACTTTTTTCAAAACATGGCAGGATCTAATCAGTAATATTTTGAAATGATTTTATAAAGCACAGAGAATTTGTTGATTTAGGTATTTTTAAAAGCCTTAAATTTTACACCGTTTGGCTTGCTCTCTCTCTCAAGGGTGGGGATCGATCTGTTCTTAGCATAATTCTTTTTTTTTTTTTGTAAAAACGTGATTGCTATGTATTGATTGTAATAAAATTAATAAATAAAAAAAAAAAAAAAAAAAGTGAAATACAGCACAGTCCAGTCATGGTAAACCTGTGGTTTTTACTTATAATATATAGGGCCACAGTGGATGCAAGTTTCCATTTCAGCCAATTTCTTAATTAGAAACTAATTACTGCTGCTAACAAAATATACCTTAAGATTTGTTTTAGTTATTTGTCAAAATCCAGAATATTCACTCAATTCTGCTCTTAGTATCTCTTTGCTTATTTTCTTAACCAACTTCACCAATTAAACGAAAATGGTTAGGAAACCCAACGGCTCACATAAACAACAGAATGTTCAGAACTAAATATATTTTAATAAGATACTTCTTATCGAGTTTTCTTCAAAGTTAAGAATGACTAATCTGCTCTGTGCCGCAAAATACCCTAAGGATGCTACTGAAAAAGTAATATCTAGAAGAGGAAAAAAAAAACAACAAAGCTGTAAAAATCAGATAATACAATTCACCAAACAAGAAACAATTGGCCTTTACTTGAATAAAAAAGGGGAAAAAATCATTTGAAACTGTGGTCCTCCAGGACTTATGCCGATAAAGCATAAAGGGATACTCCTGCCCCGAGAAGGCAACCTAGGGTACATATCTGCATCAGTTCATTCCAATCTGAATTTCATGTGTTCTTTGCTGTTAACACTTCTCTAAAAAGACAGATCTATGACACATTAGAATGAAAACATTTGAATTGAGCAGCAGTGTGAATGTATCTTTGTGTTCATATTTATCCACTTGTGTGCATTACTTAGACTATAAACAAACTGACGGAGATCACAGGGCACCATTCTTGGTGTACAGACATGGCACAAGGGCATCTTACCATTACAACAGACATAACAACAAACTGATTTATCTGAAACCATGTCAGAAAATCAGCTGCAGAATAATAGCTATGTACACAGTACCTGTAATTTAATTCTGCTTCATCGGTATCACTGTCCTGCTCCTCTTCTCTCAACTTCAGTTTAGTTTTGTACATGCCTTCAAGCTGAGCCATTGTGTCTAAATGGGCATTTTTAAGCTCTTCCAGTTTCCTGTAATACTCTTCATTGGAGATCAACATTTTTCTTATATCTAAATGACTTTGAACCGGCCTGTAATTTTTTGATGATGCGAGGTAGTTCTTTGAATCTTCTCCATCCAAATAATGCTGACATTTATTCTGAAAAAAAAAAAATGGAGAATGAAGAAAGACTTTCATACAGATGTAAATTAACACCAATTTAAACACCAGCAAGACCAAGGAGCTGGTGGTGGATTTTAGGAGGCCCAGGCCCCTCATGGACCCCGTGATCATCAGAGGTGACTGTGTGCAGAGGGTGCAGACCTTTAAATATCTGGGAGTGCAGCTGGATGACAAATTGGACTGGACTGCCAATACTGATGCTCTGTGTAAGAAAGGTCAGAGCCGACTATACTTTCTGAGAAGGTTGGCATCCTTCAACATCTGCAGTAAGATGCTGCAGATGTTCTACCAGACGGTTGTGGCGAGTGCCCTCTTCTACGCGGTGGTGTGCTGGGGTGGCAGCATAAAGATGAAAGACGCCTCACGCCTGGACAAACTTGTTAAGAAGGCAGGCTCTATTTTAGGAGTAAAGTTGGACAGTTTAACATCTGTAGCAGAGCGACGGGCATTAAGCAAACTCCTGTCAATCATGAAGAATCCACTGCATCCACTTAACAGTGTCATCTCCAGGCAGAGGAGTAGCTTCAGTGACAGACTTTTGTCACCGTCCTGCTCCACTGACAGACTGAGGAGATTGTTCCTCCCCCACACTATGCGACTCTTCAATTCCACCCGGGGGAGTAAATGCGAACGTTAATTTTATTTAAATTTTTTTTTCATTTTTATTACTATTTAATTTAATATTGTTTCTTTGTATCAGTATACTGCTGCTGGATTATGTGAATTTCCCCTTGGGATTAATAAAGTATCTATCTATCTATCTATCTAAATGACAGTTTCAGAAAGGCATGACTGCAAAGTATTAATAAGTAACTGTAAAAATGATGCTTTCCCTCATTGTTTACCTGTGTTGAGGAGTCACCTTCATGTCAAAAATCATTTAGATTTCCAGCAATTTAACAATAGTACTTAGGCTGAAATGAATCAATCAATAATGCACCAAAATGGTTTGTGAGCCCAACTGCTTTCAAAATTTACATTAGTATAATTGCATTTAAATTTAAGAGGAAGAAAAAAAAAAAAGAAAGAAGAAGCGAAGCTGTAATGGTTAATTGGCCTATGTTGGTAGACAAACTTGAGACATGAGAATAAGAACCAGCAGTAGTGGAGCTAGAGCACAATTTAATACATCAGCATCTTAGGCATTTACTAGACATGAGAGACAACATTTTATTGTAAGCAAGTTTTAAAAGCAGCGCAAGATTCCTGGATGCGAACAAAATGCAGCAGACCTGGTATTTAGTGAGCAACATCAGTTTAATGTTGCAGTCAGCCCAGAGTGAGCAAGAGTACTGAAATTGCTGCTTTCATCAAAGGCTGACTAGCATCTGCTTGCTTGTGGTCAATCGAGAGATAATAATGAAGATTGATTTTTGATTAATTGTAAGTATAAAATAGCTATCACTGCGGAGTGGAAATAAGGCATCTCACGTAATGCTGAGGAACTACATTGGCATCGCCCCTTTTGTCTTTCAGTAGTACACTGGACCATTGCTGCTACAACATACTAAAGAAAGGAACAGGCGCAGGGCCCGTCATAGCAGAAGGCTGGCAGACCTTCACTTTTGTTTTCCATGAGTTGAACTAAGATTCTTTTTAATATGTTTATTTGTCAACATTTGTTAATCTCTTATTTGAATTACACCTGATAACCAGCCATGCTTATTCATAATTAGAAGAAATCTCTACAAACTTTACCCACACAGGAGAGGTCTGAATAAATCACTCATTTTATACAAAGCAGAATTTCAGGCAAGGCTGGTGTTTAAGGACCTGGGAGTTTACCTGTACAGAAACTGGATTTGCCTGCCCTATATAAACAGGTCTGACATACGCAAAAAGGACCACACTCACCTGCATGTCAATTTGTTGTTGCTAGTTTGCCCTTTTTTTGCAGTGGTATTTTGGACCAGTAGCAGAAGAGCAGGAGATGCCAAAAAACTTAACTTGATCAGGAAGGATGGTTGTGTCCCAAGGATGAGCCTGAAGGCTGTGCCAGAAAGCAGGATGTTGGGTGAGCCACTGGCTTTCATGACCCAACGCCTTACACCCTCTACATGACAACTTGGTGACCCTGAAGAGCACATTCATAACATTGGCTAGTTTTACAACAGTGTTTCAGGAAGTGCTATTTTAGGTCTTTTAAAATCAGATGCAAGTAGATATTACAACGTTTCATCTGATTATACTATCTTTTATGCCATTTTAAGTATGTTAGTTTAGAGTGGACATAGCGGTAGAAATGATATGGTTTAGGGTTGCCTTGCTGCCTCAGGGTCTGGACAGCTTGCAGTTAAGAGTTAACAATGCAATCAGCATCATAATCGGACCGAGTTTTGAAGAGAATGTGAGGCCATCTGTCTGAATGCTGGGAATTGAATTGGTAATGGACCTTTCATGGCGATAATGATTCAAAGCACACTAGCAAATCTGCCAAGTAATGACGCAAGGAGAAATTAAGGGCAATAAAATGGCCAGTCAAAGCTCCGAGTTAAATCCCATTGAAACATTGTGGGGGGATTTGAGACGGGAAGTATATGCAAGACAACACACAAAACCTAGCAAAAGAATTCATTTTTCATGGAGGAATGGTCAAAAGTTTCATAGAGTACAGGTGCATCTCAATAATAAGAATATCATCAAAAAGTTAATTTCAAAAATGCAATTCAAAACATGAAACTCCTATTATATAGATTCATTACACAAAGAGTGATATATTTCAAGCGTTTATTTCTTTTCATTTTGCTGATTATGGCCACAGGTCACAGTTATAGTCTGGTTAACACATTCCAACTGACTACCCAACCCATCCAGGTAATTCTACAATACAAGTTTATGATTTGATACTGGTCCAACAGCAAGACACACAGGTATTTCAAATGCTCCACATTATAGTGATTCACTTCTGGAAAACAAAACTATTATATTTTTTTCTGAAACAGAGTACTGTGATCTGAGATTAAGCATCACTTGCAATTTAACTTAGGGATTCATCGTGCAAAAAACGTGATAAAAACAGCCGCAACATGATTTTAGCTCTCTGCTACACCCTTTACATATCACAGCTCGTTTTGCACAGTGCAACGGATGACCTAGTGTGCCTGGTTTGCCAGTGGATTTGACTAGGATATGTCTGAACACAGTGGGAATTGAATTTAACTCTTTAGATGCATGTCAAATCACACAGGTGTAGATGAGGGATTCAAGTGTGCCTAGTTTACCAGAGAATTAAATTAGTATACCCGCATTGGACTGGGCAAACTGCACATGCAATCAATATGTGAAATATGAACTCCTTTTGTAACTTGCGCTAATAGGAAGCTGTCAGTGAGCTAGTAAGTGAGTAGTTAGCTAACTAATGTTATTATCTCTTACTATAAATTCGTGCAGGTATTAAGTGCTGCTGCTTCATGGCCCCAATGACCTGGGCTTAAATGTATAACCTGCTTTTATAAATTTGCTAATATCCACTTCTGTGGAATGTAATTGTGTGAGGAAAACCTCAAACCATTTAGTGATATGTCCCGTTTCCAGAAAATGATGTATGTGTAATGGTATGTGGTGCTGATCTGAATGCATGCGGAGCACACGCAGTATTAGCTAATGCAACCTTAAAGTACCTGGTGAGCAGCCTAAGGTAAGTGGTGGGCACGGGATAGTAAGTTGTATGCACCAAATGGCTTCCTAGGAAGAAAAAAAAAAAAAGCACCATACCCACCCACCCCCAGGGGCTCCAAACGAGTGTGTAGATGGATACCTGTAAACATAAAGTACGTCCCTAAACGCTTAGGGTCAGATAACCCTCCCACAACCCTAATCTTAACCACAGTGCCACAGGGCATGTGATGGGCATTTTGGGACTGACATTGTGAGCATTACCTGGGTAGGCTGCAGTTAAACTCATCTCCAACCATCGAGACCACATTCCTTTAATAAATAAAAGACCCCCGGTCTGCTTTTTATATCACCACACAACTGGAAGCGACAAACTGTAGCACTGTAGCCTTAGTAATGGCGTAATTAGATGGCCCCAAAGCGCACTTTTGAAATTTTTTAATACATCAGGGACATACGTGCAAGCATCCCATACGTAGGAGATAAGGGCTATCCCATAGTTTTTTTCACTGTGCAGTTCAGAGCTTCTGTATTCTATTCCACATCCAGGACAATGGACAAGGTCTCTTAAGAGGTTACATTCATGCAAAGCTGCATGTACAGTACTTTCCAGGAGAGGCTAAAGAAGTTTGATCCTCGAGAAACTGACATAACATTACACCTCGCGTCTACATGGCCACAACTGGGGCTTCATTTACAAACCCTGTAGAAATTCTGATACAAAAAGCACTGTCCACGTTCAATGGAAGTCCCCATAATATGACGAGAAGTAACAGTTTCACACAACGCATGGCATTTCCAAGCATTGCTTTTTCATTTTTTTTTTAATATAATCAAAGATAAACATCTGTAGCTAGTACTCTTCACATTTGGCTATAAAATCCACCTGTGTAAGTGTCCGGATTTGTTAAAATTTGACTGCGCATAAAATGAAAGTCTGGGATGCACTGTACAAAAAAAAAAGGTTAAAGACTGTAAAAGAAGAATTAACAAAATGTGGAGCACAACTGGATATTGTTCCTAAAATGGACAACATAAAAGCTTTATCAGTATATCAGAATTAATAGTTGTTAGCAAATTTTATTTATATATTAAAGCTTAACTGTTAGAAAGAAAAAAAAAAAACACCTTAGCGATTTAGAGGTATGTACAACTTCAGGCATTTAAATACAAATATATGCAAAAAATGTATTTTAAACATGAAACATTCCAATCCCAATAATTTCCTGACAGCCCTACTACAAACTTAAACATTTATTAGACCAGGAATCTGGTCAGAAGATGTGTGTGTTGTCTACTGTACCAGAGTATTTGCATTCTTACTGTGAAAACAAGAAGACACATAAAAACTTTTTAAATGTGGAAATGGATTTCAAATGGGATGAATTAAGTCAAGAACTGTTCTGAGATATAATAAGCGGACATATTTATGCTTAAACGTGTAAACTTCAAAAACAGAAAAAATAATAAATTGTGTTATAGACTTAAATTACAAACTTCAGTATATATACACACAATACAATATATGTGTTCAAAAAACAGCAGTGCAAACACCAGTGACCTGATGAACCATTGTTGTTAGTAGTAGTGATATTTCTTTTTTTTTATTAATTTTATTGCAATCCATTCAAATCAATCAAGTTTTTACAAAAAGAAAAATTAAGTTAAGGACAAATCGATCCCCACCACTGAGAGAGAGAGAGAGCGCAAGGCAAACGGCGTGAAATTTAAGGCTTGTAACCATACCTAAATTAATAAATTCTCTGTGCTTTATGAGATTATTTTAAAATATTACTGATTAGATCCTGCCATGTTTTGAAAAAAGTCTGTACGGATCCTCTGAGTATTTGATTTTTTCCAATTTCAAATAGTATGACACATCAGTTTCCCACTGACTTAAAAGAGGAGAGTTTGGGTTCTTCCAGTTTATCAGAATAAGTCTGCGTGCCAAGAGTGTAGTAAATGCAATCACAGTTTGTTTGTCCTTCTCCACTTTAAGCCCCTCTGGAAGAACCCCAAACACAGCTGTTAATGGGTTAGGAGGGATTGTGAGTCCAAGGCTGTCTGAAAGGTAGTAGTAGTGATATTTCTGCATGGAAAATAATTTACTTGTAGACACAGTAGTGTAACAGAAGACAACAGACCCAACTGTCATGACATGCACACTGCTTGTTCTGAGGAACTGACTCATTTATGTTCAAAATAATAGCAGTGTGCAGTTTAATTACAGAATTCATTCATTCTGTGAAAGTAACAAGTGTCACTAATTGTCCTTTATTAAAGAAGAAGGGGAGTAAATATTTTACACATTGTTATATTTCCTTCTGAATTACTAAGTAAAATTGGCCATTCCAAACATTGTTCAGATGCACAACGTAAGTAAGTTGAATAAAAAGTTGATTGTAGAGGGGAGAATGTAAAAAGAAGTTCAGCAAATTACAGGACAGTCTGCTAAAATGATCTTAAATATTTTAGAATGGCAACAAAAACCCAAAACACAGAAGAAAATGAGCAACTACTCTAAAATGATCTGAAATAACCTGTAAGTACTGTTACAGTCAGAAGACGTTTGATCAAAGCTGAGCTATGATCAAGAACACCCCATAAAGCACCATTGTTGTAAAAAAAAATAAATAATGGCCTTTGCAGAATCAGTTAAAATTTGCCAAAGAACACATTGATTGGCCCAAAGGGAAATGGAGCAACATTCTGTGGACTGATGGGAGTAGAATTGTTCTTTTCGGGTCTAGTGGTCATGAATAGTATGTCAGACATCCACCAGGGTACTGAACTCAAGCCACAGAACACTGTAAAGAATGGTGGTGCAAAAATCATGGTATGGGGATGTTTTTCCATACTATGGTATTGGGCCTATTTATTATATACAAGAGATCATGGATCAATTTGAATACTGTACATCAAAATACTAAAAGAGATTATTTATGTTGCCATATACCAAAGAGGAAATGCCCCCCAAAATGGGTGTTTCAATAAGACAAAGACCCCAAACACAAGAGTGAGCAGGCAACATCTTGGTTTCTGACTAAAAAGATTGAGATAACAGAGTGGTCAGCCCATTAAAAATGCAGTTTCTGAAGCAAACCCCAAAAATTCACAGTAACTTGAAGAGAACTTCAGCTTGAAGACAAAAATGTCTACATTGCTATTTTTGACTGATTAATATTCATTTTCTTTGCTTCCTGTAAAAAATAATGCAGACTTAATAAAATGTGTTAATGCTTTGATTTGGAATTGAATGGCTGGATAATGGATGGATGGTGTAATGTTTTGTGAACGCTGGCCCCAGCACAGACAGACGGACGACATATTTTGCACCACACACTGTTTATTAACAATATATACAATTATATAAATGTCACGTGCACTCACACAACCCCAGTGCCTTCAGCACCGAATCCCCCAAAAGTCCAGGGCCCACAGTCACTGTGCCTTTCCTCTGGCCGCCTCCTGTCCTCTCTCCAGCTCTGTCTGCTTCCTCCCGACTTCCACCAACTGACTGGAGGGAGGTGGCCCCTTAAATAATGCCCCGGATGAGCCCCAGGTGTTTCCGGCATCCGTTCCTTGGCCACGCCCCAGCGTGGCGGAAGTGTTGGCTGCCTTCCTGGCAGCTCTCCGGGCGCCACACAAAGTCCTCCCCCCGGCACTTCCTGGTGTGGCGGAAGTGCCGGGCTCCCGGGATAATTAGGCCCTGGGGTGCCGCCTGGCGGTGGCCACGGGTCCCTACAGGGCTGGGCTTCCATGCCCTGTACCCGAGGCCCCCTGCCTAACCAGGACGGACGCCCCCACTCTGTCTGGAGGAGGCACTCGCCCTCCTCTTGTCCTCCAAGGCGTCCCGGCCGGGCTCCAGCTCCGGCCGGCGACTGCATGGGATAAACTGGCATCGGGGCGCCGCCTGGCGGTAACCACGGGCCCCTACAGGGTAGGGCTTCCATGCCCTCGACCCGTGGCTCCCAACAAAACCAGGACGGACGCCCCCTCGCGGTGTGGAGGAGGCACAAGCCCTCCTCTCGTCCTCCTGGGCGTCCCGGCCGGGCACCACAGTTTTTACTACATTTGAAATATCGAAATAAAACTATTATTTACTTTTTTACACTATTTTTTTTTAAAGCAACTGTATCATATTGTGACAAAAGTATCGCAATAAAATTGCAGTACAGTGTCCCACTTAAAATTATAAGCCCTAGAAACAAGAGAACCCTACAACCATCAGTGCCATTATCAGCTTATCTCTATGAGTCACCACAACCAACTCACTTTTGTATATACTTGCAAACACTGCGTGACCTTGGCCACAGAGAAGACAACAAAAAACAATTAATGCTTACAGTACTGCTTTCTTGGAGGATGCAGTGTGCCCCGTTAATAAGTTCTTCCTAGCACTCCTTCCATTTTGATAAACTTCAGAGCTGAAGTTTCCCCCACCCTTGTCAAGAACACCTGGACAACATCCAGTTTGTTCTACTCAAGTCACTAAATGGTAATCCTGAACTTTGAGGACACACAAAATGTATTCAAGGTTTAACACATTACAACTTCCCCATACACCTTTCAGCTGCTGCTGCTGCCGCCACTACCCTTTTGGGTGGCCAGTTCCTCTCAGTGAAAAAAGGACAACATTTTTCTTTTATCCAAATGAAGACATCCCCCTGCTACATTAAAGGCCTCTTTCTTTAACCTATTGACCACCCACAAAATATTTTAAAATTACTGACATGCCAGATATTACCTGGGGCCTCATGTATAAACAGTGCATACGCACAGAAATGTTGCATACAAACATTTCCACGTTCAAATCGCGATGTATAAAACCTAAACCTGGCGTAAAGCCACGCACATTTCCATGGTACCTCATACCCTGTCGTACGCAAGTTCTCCGCTCGGTTTTGCAGACTGGCGGCACCCGGTGTCAAAGCAGTGCTACTGTTCCTGTGTGGTTATCCTTTCTTTTCCTGACACGGCTTTATAAATACACTGAAATAAACCGCATATTGTTTATTAGTTTAATGCATCCGATTGTAATTAACCTATAACAATATAATGGTCCACGAAATGGTCAAACTATTCTAAACACCATAGTTGCTTTAGTGTTGTTACTCGCACTGCACCTTCTTTTTCTTCTTTCAGCTGTGGATCATCTTTTTCCATATTACTCTCACTGCACCACTCGGAGAAGCTGATCGGAAAGAGAATTATCGGTACACAGCATCAAGCACACGCTGCCTCTGCCATGCGTCCTATTTGAACTGCTCTCATATGACAAACTGCTCCTTGTAGAACTGTCTGTACTTATAAGTACAATCACCTCACTGTAAACTTGCACAACAGTTACAATATTGCACAACCTGAGCCACTTTATAAAGAGTGCATTTACATATGCTGACAATATCATTGTTAAGATGAAATGCA
Organism: Polypterus senegalus; assembly: GCF_016835505.1. Lineage (NCBI taxonomy): Eukaryota > Metazoa > Chordata > Cladistia > Polypteriformes > Polypteridae > Polypterus > Polypterus senegalus. The sequence continues at coordinate 77,064,429 of NC_053169.1, read as the reverse complement.
GCAAATTATGTTTATTATATTATACAGATAAAACTTTAACTTCATTGAAATAATCTATATTGTTAATAATTAAAGGACACGGTGTTGCTACGCTATCAAGGATCTGGCGCTCCACTTACGATTGTTTCTGCCTTGCACCGTATGCTTCACTGGGACTGGCGTGAAGGATAGAATAATTAAACATGTTATACGAAGATATTTCAATGTTCCTTAAAAGTTTTGAAGAATGGGCATTATAACCTTGCAGATGGCTAAACGTCCATTACAGAGCTGATTGTCTGGCGATCGGTTACTTGAAGAAAGAAAAGGAAGGACAGGAATTGGAGGTTAGTACGTTTGAAAGACAAAGTACTGCAGGGGCGGCCTTAGGCATGTGCAAACTGTGCACCTGCACAGGGCCGCCACCTCAATATATATTGAGTATAAAACAGAAAGAGAAAACAACAACACAGCTAAAAACGCAGCGGCAAATTTTGACAAAAGTTAAACGCTTGTGTCAAGAGCACGAGGCGGCTATGCAGTGTCTGCAACAAACGTGGCCATCCGGCGTGCATAAAATACCATATTGATATTGGTGGGCGAAGGAGCCACCGATTCTTTCTTTGCCCAGGGCCGCCACGAGCCTAGAACCATCCCGAAGTACTGCTGCAATAAATTATTTCATCGAAGGTCGCGCACAATCACTGCGCCACCGTGGTCCCATGTTTAATAACGTGCTTTAACTTCTATCATCATGAAAATATCACGTATACATCTCAGTATTTTAGTTATTCAGAGAGCTGTAATATCACAAATGTAATGGATTCTGTGTCCTGTCGGAGGAAGAAAATCGGTTTAAGAAGAACGCAGTGATTCACACACACACACACACACACACACACACACACACTGAACACATAGAAGATCAAATACAAAACAAAGCATTTAACGTGCTAACTTAGTTACGATGGGATTTGAGAAACTAGGTAAATGATTTTAAGATGAAGTTTATGATGTTCTACTTTAATGACAAAATAAACTATGCGATTAAAGTGGAAATTTTGAGATTAAAGTTGACATTTCAAGCTTTTTTCCCCACTGTGTCCCTATTTTTTTTCTTTTCTCTGTACCCTAATAAGCCTTCATACGACACTCTAACAGTGGGCTACGACACGCCTTTTAATGACAAAATAAACTACGTGATTAAAGTGGAAATGTCGAGATTGAAGTTGGCATTTCGTATTTTTTCCCCACTGTGCGCCATTTTTTTTTTCTCTGTACCCTAATAATCTTTCATATGACACTAAGACGGTGGGCTATGACTCGCCTTTTCACGGCGACTTTGATATCTGACAACTTTTTTTATTTCGAGCACTGTGCGACTTTGTGAACTTGAGCTTTCGAGTTTCTCCGACGCGCTGTCACTCGATCAGCCTCCTTTTCTTGTTTATACCACTGTTTAAACCAACAAATAGTACGTTTTTCTTTGCCTCCACTTGGTATTCGCTGAAATTGTTCCATTTTCCCCTCTTGCTTTTCCCATTGTCTTTTCACAGAATGTTGAGCTTAAGGGCTATTTATATTGATTTGCATATTCAAAGAGGCGTAATTCTGGAAGGAGTTGGGGCAGGACAGAAGGCACGTGCACAAGCGTTACTTTTCACGCTGACCGGAATTTATGTAGCGGAAGAACGCGGAAGTTGACGAACACAGAGATTCCTGCATCTGGATTTTTCTGTGCGTAAGCACATTTCGGCTTTTGTGCTTACGTCATGTTATAGTGCGAATTCTACGCACGGCATTATGCATGAGGCCCCTGGTGTTTATGCATTTTTTTTTTTTTTACCAAATAATAAATTGTATGTATGCATAGTAGCTTTCTTAAAATTACCTTCTTAAAAGATTAACTTCAATACTAACAAGATAAAATAACAAAAGCCTTTAAAATATCATATAATAAACATCTTCAAGGTTAAACATTTTTAAATACTAATATAAGAAATTAAAACATTTGCTTGAAATTACTAATTAAAGACGGGAAAATGGAAAGCAAATACAGTGTAAAAATGTAAAAAGTATTTTCATCTTGGAACAAATATATAAAACATTTTGTTGCAAATCTTAGGCAACCCCATCATTAATGAGAAAAGTGAAGACCCCCTCAAAATTGAGTCTGCCATCTGTGACTTATACAATAATACTAAGAGGTTATGCAAGTGTAAAAATAGTATCTCCACATCTTCTTAGCTAGTGAGCAAAGCCTATTAAGAGGCTGGGTTTGGCTAAAGGGCCATATGGAACAGAATACCCATAAGTCAGTGAACAGATCTAATTGTGTACCTCTATCAGAGCGCTCATGTTTTATATTTTGTAGCTGCGTCTTTTCCACATTCCCAAAACTCGAGCAGCTCCCGAGTTAGCAAGGTAGCATTCAGCTTGAGTCAAACGCATAACAAAAGACATTTCTCAGCACAATAAAGTTAGTTTTAAAAATTTAGTGCAAACATAAAAAGGAACAAATCACAAAAACGTTACTGCACACACAGAATAAAAGGCACAAAGAGAAAAAGGGTTTCTTCTACAATCGTAGCTTTTTCTTGTTAAACTTCAGTTACTTTCAATACTTAAAAGTTGATTGATTTCTCTATGGCAGGGGTCTCCAACTCCTGTCCTGGAGGGCCCCAGTGGCCGCAGGTGTTCATTCTAACTTTTTTCTTAATTAATGACCTGTTTTTCCTGCTAATTAACTGGTTTTGAATTACTTTTATGTGACTTGCTCTTAAAGACTCAAACCCCTTAATTGTTTCTTTTTCCTTAATTAGCAGCCAAACAAGAATGAGATACGAAATTAACCAAAATATGACCAGCAAACTGTGTTGATCATACAATATCTGGAAATAAAGAAAGGTGAAGGTCTCAGGAATGCTGATCCGCTCAGGTCCTCAAAACATTTTAACAAAGCTCTTAGCATATATTTCTGAAATTGTTGATTTTCACAATTTCACAATGAGAGCAGCAACAAGCCATGGAATTAAAGAACGGGTTTAATTAACGACAAGAATCAGAGCCTAATTAGGCAACTGGCTGGAGTGAAATTGGTTGGAGTTTGAGGCCCTGACTTCGTTGGTCTTCTGTTGGCTCACTCACTTCACATTTTATTTCTGTTTGGGTGCCTTTTAAGGAAACAAATGAAGCAATTCAGAGGAACGGCGAAGAAATTCAGGGCAACAAATCTTAAAAAAACAAGTCATTTAAAATTAATGCAAAAGAAGTTAATTAGCAGCAAGAATAGTGCACTAATTAAGGGTTAGAATGAAAACCTATAGCCACTGGTGCCCTCCAGAACTGGAGTTGAGGACCGCTGCTTTATGGCAAACTTGAATAGGCTTCACTTAATACAATTAGTATGTTCGGTTTGAAACAGTTTACTCTCCATGCCTTATCAACTACAAGGTAGATCATAAACTGGGACTATTTTATAGAAGTAATTAGAATATTTGGCTCTTGTTAAGAAAGTGGACACCACTTGGTTGTTTCACAATAATTAAGATTAGGTATAAGTAGGTTTCACATTTCTGTTATCATTTTAGCCCTAAAATAGTGACTTAACATCAGGGACCTATTTTATTGACCTTAAGGTTAGTGTTTGGTTTAGGGGAATGCCGTCTCAAGTGGCGTCCGCTTTCTGAACAAGACCCGAATATTCCATTAACAGATTAGCTTGTGGGGTTTATAATAGAACCGTCCATTGTCAATGCTCCAATATATTTAGGCAAACATTAACATAACATAAAAAAATCAATTTAAACACATCTTTACTAAAAAATGGCTCATATGGGTTTATTGCAGTTATAACCAATCTTGAGATAAATGGTGCTCAGTGTATAAAAGGGACATTAAAATAGAGTATAACCCACATTAGTCTCCTTTTATTAGTATTTATGCATTGAAAAGTTGCAACTCCTGCCCTGCTACACTACCTGTAATTTCAGATTGTAGCAGCAGTAGTCATGTGAACAGAGTAAAATTCTTTACATGTATTAGCCACAAACTCTCAAAATCTTTCTAACTTGTCAGAGTGACGTTTGTGTGCAGCTTTATTCTTACATTAACAGTGTTTAAAAAAAAAAAAAAAAGCCATGCGCAAAGACAATAGAAGAGAGTACAGTGTGTTATAGTTCTAAATAGGAATTGCTTAGTCAGTATCTTCTCTGAATGGCCAAAGAACATATTTGAAAACTTACAGTCCAGAAATATTCATTATTGTCTGTCATATAAAAGCACACACAAACGTGTGATTCAAAGAAGCCTGCTGTCCATGAGAGCTGAAAACAGTAGGTGAACAAGTTAGCATTTTAGTGTATTTTAGTATATTAGTGTAATAGATTACCCTATTATAAACTTTTCTGGGACGAAGCATGTTATTTTCAAAGTCATTTTGCATTGCGGAGCGGCACGGTGGCGCAGTGGGTAGCGCTGCCACCTTGCAGTTAGGAGACCCGGGTTGGCTTTCTGGGTCCTCCCTGTGTGGGGTTTGCATGTTCTCCCCATGTTTGCGTGGGTTTCCTCCGACAGTCTAAAGACATGCAGGTTAGGTGCATTGGCGATTCTAAATTGTCACTAGTGTGTGTGTGTGTGTGTGTCCTGTGGTGGGCTGGCACCCTGCCCGGGGTTTGTTTCCTGCCTTGCACCCTATTGTTGGCTGGGATTGGCTCCAGCAGACCCATGTAACCCTGTAGTTAGGATATAGCGATATAGTTCACTTCCATTTATTTTAGCTACTTTTTGTTTTGTTTATCTATGGTATTTCTGAATAATATTTAAAGCTGTTTTATGTCTCTATATTCATTTTGATAATCTCTCACTCATTTGTCTAGCATGCAGATCTACACCATTTGAGCCTATTTTCACCAAAAGATTTTTCACAGGTTTCACCACTTTAACCCCCATGAATGTGATTCAATCACCTGGATGATATGACAGCAGCCATTTATGTGCCTGTATGCGCACCACACATTAGCTATAAGGCAGTGAGAGACAGGCAGTTAGTGACAAGGAATGATTAGGGGGGCCAGAATGACCAGAGACAAGTAGGCAATTTAGCCAGGCCACTGGGCAAACACCCTACTCTTTTTGAAAGATGCCCACAGATCTTTTATGCCTACAGGGCAGAACCTCGATTTTACTTCTCATCTGAAGGACAGCACAGTATCCCCATTACTGTCCTGGGGCACAGGGATTTATACACAGACCACAATGTAAGCATCCCCTGCAGGCTTCACCAACACCTCTTCAAGCGAGTCTGATATCTCTTCAGTGTACACCATCCACCCTGGAGCTCCAAGTACCTGGAGCTGACTTAAGGGACAGTTGTTATTGAAGCTAGGCAACCCTCACACAACCCTAACCTTAAGCTCTAGAAGTCTGAAGTTTGCTCAGTTGGCAGCCATTGGAATCAACTCCCAAATACTTGCTTCCAGGAACAACCCAAAAAGTTCCTAACTGTTCCAGGCCAGACCCAAACATGCTTAATGATCAGGAGGATCCTGTACTGACAAGCAGGGTGTTCAGAAATAAAGCTATTGTTGAAAATTACTGAAAAAATCCTTTAGCTTACATTGTCACAAGATTACCTTGGAAGCTAAAAATTGAGTATTTTGTAGATAAAAGAAAAGATTCTTCATTTAAAATTGTTTGGATTCTACAGCTAAGTTATTTGCTTTCCAAATCTGTTCAAAGTAAATCAAGGCCTGGAATTAAAATACATTTTTAAGAAACAATAAAGTAAACAACTGGGATAAAACCCCAAAGTATCCTTTAAACCGTTGCTGTCTGGATGCCTCAGTCCCTCATCTGAGTTACATTCAGCTTTGCATCGACGACTATTTCTGGCCCCAGCCCTGACTGACTGACTGAAGGCTTTCTTGCTGAGCGGGTCGGTTTCTCTAAGAAAGTGCTCGTCGGCAGATTTTCCCGAATTCATAAAATGGAGATCGCTAACGGGTGTTTACAGTCTTGTAGGTCATGTTATATTCGTTGATTATCAGGTTTGACCAACTTGTTATTTGGTGGCGCGTGTCACCATACCTCCAACAGAAGTTTAGCGTCGTTAGGCAGGCGTCTTCTATCGCACTAAAACGAGATATCACACGAGGAACACTTGCTGCTCTAAAGCTACCGAGTAGACAGATGCACGTACCTCTTTCTCGTGACCCCGCATGTCATGCAGCGACTCCTGGAAGCAGCTACATGCTTTGCAGACTTTCTTCCGCTCGTACAGAGCAACCGGCGTTTTTGTTTGTGGGTGAACCGGAGTTTTGAAGCAGGAGGTGACCAGTACGCTAGTCCGGTGTAAATCATCCATTTCAGTCGACCACTGCCGTAGTCAACGGAAAGTCGAATGAATGAACAGATTCAGAACACACCTCCGTTTGGACACACCCAGGCCGGAGTGAAGCGTCAGTTCGAAACCACTGGCAACAATAAGCAACACGAAAGCACCACTTCCCGTCGTATGGACAAGGGCGTGTTTCAAAATAAAAGCCCTACCGCAACGACACGAGCTGGTCGTTTACGGTTCTTGCAAGTGTGTGGAAATGATGAAGAACAAATTGATGACAGAAGCCGAACGCTTTCCCATGACGCACGAAGCAATGAATGGTGAACGTTTTCTCTAGTTTTATAAAAACACTGTGTGGATTCGCTGTGAAGCACCACTTCTCGCTAAAAAGCTCGGTTAAAAAACTTTTAACTACGGAGTAAAGTGACTGATGCGAAAACAAGAAGTTCGATGTTAACGCTAAATGACAATAGAATTAAATATTTTGGATGTGAGGCGTGTTGGGTGTGACTGACCGATTCTATTGATCGCGACGGTTGATTAGGCTGATGTAGGCGCCTGCTTATGGATTGACATCGCTAAAAAATAAATTGCAATACTTTACGACAAACTTGCATTTTACACGTGTGAATTACGCTTTCACATAATGAACGTAGCATCAAGTACACATCTAAAGATTTTAAATGTGCAGAGAGTTGGAATATCAATAATTTAATTTGTTCTGTGTGGTGATCTATTGCTGCTTGCCGCTGCTGTCAGGTCCAAGTAGCTCGTAGCGATTAAAAACTGGGATGACGTTTACGACGGTCTGCTTTAATGATAAAGTAAACTACGAGGTTAAAGTGAACATTTCGAGATTAAAGCCGAAATTTCCACTTTAATCACAAAATACACGTTTTCACCATGTCCTTTATTTTTTTTTAGTGGCTCAAATACAGCGCTATACATTATGGCGCTGTTGTTAAGTTGCAAAAATAAAAAAGACGACACAAAAGATGGTATGTGAGACTTTTAAAATGTATCGTATCATTACGTTCGGGAACTATTTACATGTGACAGATCCTACCGTGTGGTGAAGCAAAATGCCGACATACAGACGCATTCGTGGTGCTTTTATATTCAAGCGTCGGATATTCCCGATCGTAATGACACGATACATCTTAAGTCTCACATACCATCTTTTGTGCCGTTTCACTGTAGGCATCATGCATTTTTCTTTGAAATCCTCACCTTTACGACGCCATACAGTTTTGAAACCATTAGTTCCAAAAACAGTGATCTTTGTCTCATCACTCCAGACTGTCTTTTTCAGCATAGGCCCTAGCAAATTCTAGGCGTGCTTTTTTTTTTGCATGGGCTTTAGGAGAGGCTTCCTTCATGGACGATACCCATGCATGCCATTCCTCAGCAGTGTGCGCCGTATGGTGTCACGGGAAACGGTCACTCCAGTTTGGCTTTCTACTGCTTTAGCTAACTGCAGTGAACTTGCATGGCGGTTTTCTTCAACCCTTCTCATCAGAAGACGCTCCTGTTGAGATGTTAACTTCCGTGGACGGCCTGGACGTCTCTGTAAGATGGTTGCACTTCCATCCATCCATTTTCTAACCCGCTGAATCCGAATACAGGGGCACGGGGTCTGCTGGAGCCAATCCCAGCCAACACATGGCACAAGGCAGGAAGCAATCCTGGGCAGGGTGCCAACCCACCACAAGACACACACAAACACACCCAACACACCCAGCACACACTAGGGCCAATTTAGAATTGCCAATCCACCTAACCTGCATGTCTTTGGATTGTGGGAGGAAACCCACGCAGACACGGGGAGAACATGCAAACTCCACGCGCACTTACATCTTTCTTAAATTTTTGGATCACTTTTGCTACAGTATTTTGACTGATATCTAATGCTTTGCTGATCTTCTTGTAGCCCTCACCTTTTTTGTGTAAAGTAATGATTTCCTTTCTCAGATGTTTTGACATTTCTCTTCCATGTGGAGCCATTGCTGACAGCATGATTGGGAAGGGCTTTTCTTTGTTAAGTATAGTCACCTGTCTGCTGGGCACCTCTTAAATGAATCATTAGACTCACCTGTGGTTGAATGCCTGTTAATTGGAATTTTGTAGTCTTAAGTGTGGCTTTTCTCCTAAGACTACAATTGGGGTGTACTCAGTTTTTCAACATGGGCTTGAATGAATTTGTTAGGAAAATCACTTTTTTGTGTGTGCAAATTAACAAATCTTGTTTGTAATCAATGGCCGACGTTTGTGGGAGTATTTTGTAGTACAGTATCTCATAGAAAATGTTGATACTGAAAGGAAACTAAAGGTTTTCTGACAAATGTAGTGGGGTGTACTCATTTATGCTGAGCACTGTATATAGCACCCTTCCTATGCCCAGAATTCAGAAAGAACAACAGGACCGATATAACATTGGCTGCAAATCATCCATCCATCCATCCATTTTCCAACCCGCTGAATCCGAACACAGGGTCACGGGGGTCTGCTGGAGCCAATCCCAGCCAACACAGGGCGCAAGGCAGGAACCAATCCTGGGCAGGGTGCCAACCCACCGCAGGACACAAATCATATCTTCACTAAATAAAGATAAATACAGGATATGCAAAATATTAAAACAGAATAAAAGACAATAATGCAGACTGAAATACAACATATAATACTACAAAAAATCTTGAACAAATAGCATAAATTGGGCTAAAAATTCAAACCCTCAGTACCTGGACAGATAAAGGGAGTAAACTGAAAGAAGGGGCAGAATGTCAGGTCTGTTTAATGTCCTCCTAAACAAATGAAGTGAGTCAGCTGATGTGATTCATTCTGGACGCTATATGAACTGAAGGCCCTGCTGTCACCCACAGAGTGCAGGTTAGTGTGGGGGGCACAGAATGAGAGGACCTTAGTGGGCAGTTCAAGAACAGAATTTGATATTCAGTCCTGTAAGACCCAGGGAGCAGTGAAGGTGCAGCAGGATGGCTGGGATGTTCTCGCTTTTGGTGGTGGTCCGTGTCAGGTAGGACTCTTACAGTTGAGTTTTGAAACAGCTGGAGCTGTGATAGAAGATCTGAAGGGGCAGCTGCCAGTAGTGACTTACAATAATCAATGCGGGATGTGATAAAAGCAGGGACAAGATTCTCAGCCTTAGAAAAGGAGAGGAATGAGCAAACATAAGGAATGTGGCACTGGTGGAAGTTTCTTAATGTGGCTTACATGGGTGAAAGAAGAAACGGAGGATTCAAAGTGACACCGAGATTCTTTGCAGTAAAAGATGAGATCATCACCCAGAATGGCTGAAGAGGAGTTTGTTTTCTTAAGTTACACTTTAGTGCCACTTTGCAGGAGTTCAGTTATGTTGCAGTTTAATTTTAAACAGTTTTTCTCTGTTCAGGTTTTAATTTACTTTCACTGAGGCACTTTTAACACTGAAATAGATCTAAGCATCATCTGCATAAAAAGATAAGCTACAAATAACTTGCTCAAGGGGAAGAGCAGAGGATTTCATTTTATTAACAAGGGGAAGTCAGATGGAGGAACTCCTGCGAGAAACTAAGGCACAAGGGTTGCCCTGGACATGACATAAGCTGCATGGCCACAACGCCATATGCAATAACTTACTTTTACACAAACCGGGACAGTAGCTCCTCGAGGGGAAGGTAACAATGCTTAGCACAATAAGAACAAATAAGCCAGAACTCCCACCTCAACTGCTGGCCACACAGAATAGGCCATGGAAGACCTTCACGTTTGTCTAAACAAATGACACATCCTTGGTGCACAATGTGACCTGCATAGGGATAGGAGATTCCATGGCCAGAAATGATAATGGACTATAATGCTACAAAAAGAGGAGTGGAGAATTTAGACAAAACACTAGCAGACCTGGCGCGCTTCGCTGCACGTTTAACCGGCTAGTTTCGGCAGCGGATCGTGGTTTTACCAATCTAGACGTCCTGTCTTTTTCAGATTCTTTTAACCGCCTGGTTTCGGCAGCCAGTCGTCCTTTTGAAAATCTTGAAATCCTGTCTTCTTTAGATTCGTTTAACTGCCTGATTTTGTCAGCGAATCGTTTTTTTTCTAACGTAGAAGTCGTTTCTTGTTGCGCTGGTTTTGGCAGCCAAGCCCTTTTTTTTTTCCAACCTAGAAGACCTATCTTGGGATCCGTTTAATGGCCTCATTGATTGCATGTCTTTCAAGGTAGTTTCAATATCCGTTTCTTGCACGGAGATTTCTCCCTTTTTATAAGTGACTGTGTAAGTACCGCGTGTACTAAACAGCAAATTAGTAAAGGAGAAAGGACTAAACACTAAGGAAAAAGAACGGCAAGACCACGTCAGCTGCAGAGCTCAGCTCGGAGCGAAATTAGTGATGGGTCGATTTTGAACGAATCTTTAATGTGATTCGGGAAGAACGAGTCGTCTCGTGGGAGTGATTCGTTCAGTTGCGCAACTTCCTAATAGTTTCTGTATTGGAATTGATTCACCTGTTTCGAGTTTTCGGGTTTTTCGAGTCGTTTGTTCATCACGTGGCAGCCCTATAAGCTTAACCAACTCAGTCTGAGCCGGAAACAGAATTGACTAGTTCATCTCTCGAGTCTTCGGGTTCGAGTCGTTCGTTCATCTTGTGACAGCCCCATAAGCTTAACCTACGCATTCTGAGCCGGAAACAGAATTGAACGAAATGACTCGAAAAATGATTCGTTCATTTTGCTGAACGAGACTCAAAGGTCCGAGTCGGTAAAATGATCCGAACTTCCTTTGAACGAATCTTTAATGTGACTCGGGAAGAACGAGTCGTCTCATGGGAGTGATTCGTTCAGTCGCGCATGCGCATTTGCGCAACTTCCTATAGTTTCTGTATTGGAATTGATTCACCTGTTTGAGTCTTGGGTTTTCGAGTCGTTCGTTCATCACGTGACAGCCCCATAAGCTTAACCAACTCAGTCTGAGCTGGAAACAGAATTGATTAGTTCATCTCTCGAGTCTTCGGGTTTGAGTCGTTCGTTCATCACGTGACAGCCCCATAAGCTTAACCTAGTATGCAGTCTGAGCCGGAAACAGAATTGAACGAAATGACTCGAAAAATGATTCGTTCATTTTGCTGAACGAGACTCAAAGATCCGAGTTAGTAAAATGATCCGAACTTCCCATCACTAGAGCGAAATGATTTAAAAATGAATGAAATGACGTGAATGGGAGGGGAGATGATCACGTGACTCCCCTACCCGCCTTAACTCTTCATCCCTCCACAAACACACAAACACAGTCTCTCGGATCCCAACTCTCCTTTATATATACAGATTACGCTGGATGCTGGCCACAGGCAATTTTTTCAACATATTGAACATCTCAGAAAAAAATACTTTTGCCACCTGGACAACCTTGAACTGAGACTGGAACAGGGAGGAGGAGAGGAGCAGGGTAAACTGGGACGACATGTGCCAAAGACCCCCACATCTACAGCCATTGTGTCAATTCAACAGTCCAATCCACATGGCACCTGCAGTGTGTTTGAATAGCGAGTGTGTTTGTGTGTCTCATTGTGTGAACTGTTACAATATTGTGTAGAAAATGAAAAAAAAAAAATCAGTTCTGCTTGATAAACAAATAGAATGTGATCTGAGGGTAAAGAGTAAACAGGTTATTTACATTGCTTGTTAAAATAAAGTGACCACCTAATTAAAAAAAAGTCCCTCAATAGTACATACGTAGCAAAAGTGTAATCGTAAGTTGAGATTCAACACCATTATTTTTTCATGCTTCTCAAAGAAAAATTAAAATACAATGTTCGTAAACTACTGCATTTGTGAAGGACTGAAGTGTGGGGCTATCGAAAACTATCATTGAGTGTATTTCAGTAATTTATGTAGTGACTTAGAAAGCCACAATAGTACATTAAAAAAATGGGAGTACAGCATCAAGTCAGTGACACTTGTGGGTTATCGACCTGGTCAGTGAAGTAGCAGAGGGGATTGTTCATCAGTTTCAGCTGCTTTGGTGCACTAGTGGGGGGCTCAACAATGAGATGACCCCCAAAACAGGAATGAATGGTTTAACAGGTGGAGGGAGGCCACTGACATTTTTCCCTCGTCATCTGTTTTGTCACTCGTTTTGCATTTGCTATGGTCAGTGTCACTACTGGTAGCATGAGGTGGACCCTACAGAGCTGGCACAGGTAGTCCAACTTCTTCAGGATGGCAGGCACATCAATACGTGTCATTGCCAGAAGGTTTGCTGTGTCTCCCAGCACAGTCTCGGGGCCATGGAAGAGATTCCAGGAGACAGGCAGTTAGTTACTCTAGGAGAGCTGGACAGGGCAGTAGATGGTCGATTAACCCATCAGCAGGACCAGAGGAACAGAATGAGCACTGCCAGAGCCTACAAAATGACCTCCCACAGGCAGGCCACTGGTGCGAATGTCTCTGACCTCTGACAAAAAGAAACAGACCTCATGAGGGTGGCCTGAGGGCCCGACGTTCTCTTGTGGGCCCCGTGGAGCTTGATTGGCATTTGCCATAGAATACCAGAATTGGCTTTTCACAGATGAGAGCAGGTTCACCCTGAGCACATGTGACAGACGTGAAAGCGTCTGGAGAAGCCGTGGAGAACGTTATGCTGCCTGTAACATTGTTCAGCATGACCGCTTTGGTGGTGGGTCAGTGATGGTCTGGGGAGGCACATCCATGGAGGGACAACAGGCTAGACAATGGCACCTTGGCTGCCATTAGGTATCGGGATGAAATCCTTGGACCCATTATCAGACCCTATGTAGCTTATGTCATGTCCAGGGCAACCCTCATGCCTTAATTTATAATGTAATAATTAAGTTATCTTAATATTATAATCATATAATCTTATATCACTGATTCAAAAGCCAACTGCGTGAATCCTGACACGGACCACCATCCTGCCATCCTGCTGCACCTTCACTGCTCCTGGTGTCTTACAGGACTGAATATCAAATTCTGTTCTTGACCTGCCCACTAAGGTCCTCTCATTCTGTGCCCCCCACACTAACCTGCACTCTGTGGGTGACAGCAGGGCCTTCAGCTTCATACAGCATCCAGACTGTGGACTGACCTCCCAAAATGAATCACATCGGCTGACTCACTTCATTTGTTTAGGAGGACATTAAACAGACCTGACATTCTGCCCCTTCTTTCAGTTTACTCCCTTTATCTGTCCAGGTACTCAGGGTTTGAATTTTTTGTAGTATTATATGTCGTATTTCAGTCTGCATTATTGTCTTTTATTCTATTTGAAGGTTTTGTATATCCTGTATTTATCTTTATTTAGTGAAGGTATTAATATCTTCAATGTTATATCGGTCTTGTTGTTCTCTCTGAATTTTGGGCCGGGTGCTATATAAATTGTGTTCTTAGTAGTATTTTTCTTTTGATGGCCCATCATTTATAATAATAAGTGACAAAAACTAGAGCAGTTCTATATAAGGCAATTAATATATAGCATAATTCAGTGAAGAATATGTATTGCCGTTTTCTTCACATGTTCAAAAATATGAGATTGGCTTAAATGTTTATTCTAAATTGGTTAAGAACAATATTGCACACATGTATAGTACATTTTAAAAAACGTAATCACTTTCATTATTAACGTTTTACTAAACTCTAAAGTGGTGTAAACATTATAATTATACTGTATACTTAAACTATTTTTAATTAACACAGATCTTGATGATTTTAATTTTGTCGACATGTTAAATGGTTCCCACAGACCCGAACACAATGTAAATGTTAATGCTGTATTTCACAGAAACGATTCGTATTGTTTAGTTTGATATATGACACGACGTGATGGCAGAAACCCTCTGAACTTCACAATGATGCGTATTATTTGGTTTCTGAACGGGTCTTTTGACCCGACGTTACTTTCCAGGCTTTGCCGAAACCTTCCAAAAGTAATTTTACAAAGTCAGTCCTGAAACGACAGAGACGTCACTTCCGGGTCTACAACTGCGGTGACGTATGGTGCTGTGGCTCTGCAGGTGGATAGTATTGTGGGAGTGGTGTGTCGCCCAGCCAAAGCACTTCTTCGTTTTCCTGTCTGACGCTATGGCCGTTCCGTGTCTGACACCAGAGGTATTACGGTCTGCAGTTTTACTCTGTTTGAGGCGTAAGCCCCAAAATATAAAGTTATGCCTTTTAGAACGACCATCTTTCTGCTGTCTTTTGTTTAAATGAACTGTTAACGTGTCGTTACATCCTCACAGTTTGTAGGCTTTAAGTAATATTAGTTCATTTAACAAATTATGGTGCTTTGATGCACAGTTTTTAGAGTATGAAGATTCAAATTGTAATTAATTAACTGTTTTTAAGACGCATTTCCACAATATTTTGTATTACTGTGGCTGTGACCCGCTGGGCTGGGTACTTTGGGCAGCTGTTCAAAGCTGATCCTCCGGCTAAGACGTTGGATATCTCTGGGTCCGCGGTTTTTGAGGCTGATCCTCCAATTAGCTGTGATCCACCCAGGTGGTGAACCAGCAGAGGGTAGGGAAGGCTGCAGGGATCTGTGGTATCCGGGGTGAACTTCTCCAGGGTGGTGGTAAGGCTGTCCTCCTGGCATTGCAAGCAATCTTTGCTTCCATTTGGGAGACTGGCATCATACCAACTGACTAGGAAACAGGACTTGTCGTCATCAACCATCAACTGAATCCTGGCACGGAGGGTTCTCATGAACGCAAATACCGGTAGAGTTTCTTTGCAGCCTTTCCCAATTTTCATAAAGCGTTTGACTCAGTTGATCGAGCTACCCTGTGGGACATCTTTAGGGATTGCAGGATCCCCTCAAGGTTGCTGGATATCATGGCCGGCCTGTACATTGGTACTGCGAGTGCTGTGCAGAGTGAAGGCAGAACTGTGTTTTTTCCCCCAGTTGACTCTGGGGTTCATCAGGGGTGTGTTTTTGCTCCTAGTCTGTTAAATGCTTGGATGGACCGAGTGTTGTGCAAGGTCGTGGGGTATCTGTTGGTAAAGAAAGATTCACGGATCTTGACTTTGCTAATGATGCTGTGATCTTTGTGGAGTCAATGGAGACTCTGATTGGGCCTCTCGAAGAGATTGAATGAAGAGTCTGAGTGTAAGGGGCTAGCGAATGTCCTGGATAAAAACCAAGATCCAGGCCTTTAATAACCTCTTGGGCACAGCCATCAGCAGTGTGTCTGTTTGCAGAGAGAGTGTCGACCTTGTCGAGAGGTTTACTTACCCTGGCAGTGACATTCATGTCTCTGGTGACTCTTCCTATTAAGTCAGTAGACGGATTGGGAGAGCATGTTTGGGTCATTAGCCACTGGAAAGGAGTGTGTGGCACTCCTGATATCTAAGCAAAAGGATGAAGGTCCAAGTCTTTAGAGTCCTGGTGCTTCCTGTCTTGTTATATGGTTGCGAGACATGGAGGCTATCCAGTGACCCGAGGTGAAAACTGAATTCCTTTGGTACTGTGTCTCTCCTGAAAATCCTTGGGTACTGTTGGTTTGACTTTGTGTCGAAAGAGGCACATTACCTGCATTGTGAGGGAGCATCGGTTACGGCACTCCAGCCATGTGGCATATTACCAAAACCCGAGAGTGATCCAGCTCGTGAGATCCTCATTGTTGGGGACGTGAGTGGCTGGACCAGGCCAAGGGGTCACCCACGTAACACCTGGCTGTGGCAGATAGAGGGTCATTTCTGGAGGGTGGGACTGGACCGCGTGTCTGCCTGGGGGGTTGCCAACCGGGATCCATAATTGATCCTTGAAGGGAAATTTGTCCTTTCACATTATCTATGGGGGGGGTCTGTGTATTTTACCAAATTATTTATGTTCAAGTCTATCTCATATGCATTGATTGTAAAGCTAGTACTTATTTCTTTATTCTGCTATAAACCACCATTAGCTTCCTCTTGTTATCAAATAAAGTATCATTGTTTAGTGAAATCATTTACCTTCATCCACTCTTGCTTTACCTGCAACCTCCAACTAATTTAAATCACCCCCACTTCATCTTATCTGTGGTTTTCACAGTAATTATTTTTCCTATTAAAACTGTGATAAAAGGTAAGTTATATTTTGGAGCATCATTTTTTAAACCAAACATTTCAGAAGTAAAATAAAAAAGTGCTTTCTTTAGCAGATCAAGTTAATCTGTCCACACCTGCAAACAGGAGGAGACGGGGTGACAAACTCCTTGCTCCGCACATCTAACTATGCAAAAGCTGATAACGGCACATGGGCGGGTCTAAAAGCCTAACCCTGTCCGTGTATGTGCACGCCCCTCTAAACTTTGCCCTGCCCCCCTGAGCTCAGTCTCCGCCCCATCCTGTGACCTAGACAGAGGAGCTACTCACGTGACAGTTTGTTCACACTTGAGAGTTGCCTGTAATTTTCAAAAGCAAGCATAATTTTGACAAGTGCAAGCATAATTCATGTGTGAAATGTAAATTTGTTGTAAATTACGTCATATTTGACAGTGATCTCGCTCCGTAACTGCTCCCTTCAGGGGAAAGCCGAATCAACATTTATAGGAAATCTCCAAATGAATTTGAGTGCTAATCAGAAAATCTCTTATCAAGTAAAATCCAACATCGCCGTTTGTTTCACATTTTGATATGCGTCTGGAGTTCGGAAGACGACTTTAAATTGCTTCCATCTGCACAACTGAGCTACCTTGTGTGCACAGCACGTTTAAAATCAGACCACGGATTTTCAATGATGTTCAAGTATAGGGATTTGTATCACCTTGTGTTTCTTGAAGTACTTCATATTACATTTCAAAGTGTGTTTTAGACGGTTATGTTGTTACTTTTTAAGCTCCGCCCTCCAGGATATGTGATGTCCTTCAACTGTTCATATTTAGTGGAATCTAATCTTTCTCGTACTCACACAATGTTTTCTGAGCCACTAGCTGCCACACATCCCCAAAGCATAAGAAGTGTGCCCTCTGTGGTCAACTGGCCATAGAATTAATCCATGAACAATGATAGTGCGGAGGTCCATTTATGTAATCTTTTTCAAATTCCCTATACGTGTACATAATCCGTGTCTGTATTAATTCTAATTCAGTACTTGGTACTTTGTAAAAATGTATACTGGTATTTTACCTCAACGCAATGAGTGCTACACACAAACTGAATCAAGCGGAGTTTGCGATGAATCGTCCATTGGAATGAAAAACGTAATGCACTACAAGATGTATTTCAACAGAGTGTAGCTCACTAACTACTAGTTTTCCTGTTGCCTGTTATATAACATTTGGTATAGGATTATCAACAGCAGGCATAATGTTTGTAATGCACCATCAATTTGAATGAAAAATGCAATGCAATACATTCCAATAGATGACACACAGCAAGCACTGACACTGAATACACTCCTCTGAATGTTACTGCTGGGTGGAAAGAAATCAATTATTATATACATAGTTGAAGTATACAGTCAAATATGTCCTACTTCATAAACCAAAGACAAATCCAGGGCTAATCATCCTCATTTTTACATCCCATTATACAGCTTCAAAATGCAATGTAGTTCTGGCCTTCAATAGACAGCTCTCCAGAATTACTATACAAATTAATGTTCATTGTAAAATAATCACAATCAAAGGCAACAAGTTACAATCTGGACTAATGATTGCTTACACAATAAAAGATACAACACTGATTTGAAAAGAAAAAAACTACAAATTAGTGCCAGATGTCACAAACACACACCAACTTTCAGTCACTGTCTCTTATTAATGAAGCCTATTGGGCTTTATATCTTTATCATTACTTCCCGATTATTGAAGAAAGAAATGGATCACTTTGAAGGCGCACACACACAAATAATGATTTCAGAGTTCAGGTAAACAGAATGAGAAAATTCAGCTTGACATACAGGTAAAGAGGTAACATTATATTCAACTTGTCCTTACACCGGTGGAATAGACAGATACTTTTCAGTATCCTCTCCAGACAGAGGAGCAGCTACAGCGACAGACTGCGGTGACTGTCACCATCCTGCTCCACTGACAGACTGAGGAGATCGTTCCTCCCCCACACTATGCGACTCTTCAATTCCACCCTAGGGGGGTAAACATTAACATTATACAAAGCTATTGTCTGTTTTACCTGCATTGTTATTACTCTTTAATTCTTTAATTTAATTTTTCAGCATGCTGCTGCTGGAGTATGTGAATTTCCCCTTTGGATTAATAAAGTATCTATCTATCCTTTTCAGTTGCAAGCTGAATAACTAAATAATCACCAGTGTATTTAAGCCGAAACAGAACCCAGACTGAATATACACATTTGCCTATTTCTAGCAACTCAACTGAAATTAAACTGATTTATGTTGCTTTCTATTGTAAAATAAACTTCAAAGTAATATTTTACTCATTATTAAAAAGATAAAAGTTTTGCAGAATACTAATAAAAAAACAACAAACAAATTGCATACCATATACACATCCATTTACTAAAGCCTGGTATTCCTGATCAATGAGGGTAGAACAAGGCCACTGTGATTAGTGCTACAAGTGGTGTTACTTACGGTAACTATACATTTAAATAAAAAAGGAAAAATCTATAAAAATTTTCTCAAAACCAAAAAGGAAGATATTCAAACCCAGATGGTATTTACTTTCAAAATGTTTATTAAATTAAGCAATTAACACAGATACACAGCCTAGAGACAGTATAGGAGGTATTTGGTTTTAGTCCATAATATTTCACTCCGATCTTAAGCTTGGCCTGCTGTACAAAACACCAAGTTCTTCGATGTTTCTCTGTTTATTGAAAATGGCAACTTTTTTACCGTGCGTTAACCTGTGGAAAGATGGAGAAAAAAAATTTACATACATACAAAACAACATTTAGTGCCTTTACATGCACATTAGTAACACTTTCACCGAAATCTGATTGTTAAAATGTCATGTAAACCAGTTAGACCAACTGGGCTGTTGGTCTGTGACAAACCTGGTTAACAAGCGTACATTTGTCCATGAGAAACTGGTCATTTGGCCACATAAACCATTAAATCAGGTTAAAGTTAAGTATTC
This sequence comes from Polypterus senegalus, assembly GCF_016835505.1. NCBI lineage: Eukaryota > Metazoa > Chordata > Cladistia > Polypteriformes > Polypteridae > Polypterus > Polypterus senegalus. Next base: position 77,045,060 of record NC_053169.1, on the reverse strand, counting down.
TGTAGTCTGCATATGCGTGCTGCACTCTGTTCACCTGCTTAGCTTCATACATGCTTGGAGACCATTCTTTCAGCAGCCACAGGTAGAAGTATTCACAAGATCAATTTCCTAAGGCAAATGCTCAGGCAATCGCATTCTCTCTTCTTCTGTTTGACATACACTGTCTCAGCATTTCAGAAATTTGCTAAATCAGTGTTGACAAGCCGAATGTACAGTGTACAATCCCAGGAGCAGATTTGGGTCAGTAACAGATCTCAAGTGTCCAGACTCTCATCTTCTAGAGCTGGCCCCACCCAATCCCCTCCAACCTGGCCTATAGACTTAGGCTTCCAGTTCCACATCCCCAAGAGCCCAGCCCTGCTTCCTCTCATTGTGCATTCTGACTTGCATTGACAAATGAGTGAAATCTCCATGGGGGACTGCACCACCTCCCTACAACTATTCCATCAACACATACTGTATGTGGAAGTAATGGCATTACAGGGGGTCTTCGGGTTACAACGTCTCGACATACAACATTTCGAGTTTACAACGCTCACTCCCATAAAAACTTAAAATTGAGACGCAAGTGTTTCGGCTTACAGCGGTAGCATCGTACTTATCGACTACTAGTTTGGTTGCGTGCGGTAGAAGAATACACAGTAACGCAGTGTATGAAGAAGGAGTTGGCAAATTACAGGGTGGGCCATTTATATGGATACACCTTAATAAAATGGGAATGGTTAGTGATATTAACTTCCTGTTTGTGGCACATTAGTATATGTGAGGGGGAAACTTTTCAAGATGGGTGGTGACCATGGTGGCCATGTTGAAGTCGGCCATTTTGGATCCAACTTTTGTTTTTTCCAATAGGAAGAGGGTCATGTGACTCATCAAACTTACTGGGAATTTCACAAGAACAACAATGGTTTTAACGTAACTTTATTCTTTCATGAGTTATTTACAAGTTTCTGACCACTTATAAAATGTGTTCAATGTGCTGCCCATTGTGTTGGATTGTCAATGCAACCCTCTTCTCCCACTCTTCACACACTGATAGCATCACCGAGGAGAAATGCTAGCACAGGCTTCCAGTATCCGTAGTTTCAGGTGCTGCACATCTAGTATCTTCACAGCATAGACAATTGCCTTCAGATGACCCCAAAGATAAAAGTCTAAGGGGGTCAGATCGGGAGACCTTGGGGCCATTCAACTGGCCCACGACCAATCCACTTTCCAGGAAACTGTTCATCTAGGAATGCTCGGACCTGACACCCATAATGTGGTGGTGCACCATCTTGCTGGAAAAACTCAGGGAACGTGCCAGCTTCAGTGCATAAAGAGGGAAACACATCATCATGTAGCAATTTCGCATATCCAGTGGCCTTGAGGTTTCCATTGATGAAGAATGGCCCCACTATCTTTGTACCCCATATACCACACCATACCATCAATTTTTTTGTTCCAACAGTCTTGGAGGGATCTATCCAATGTGGGTTAGTGTCAGACCAATAGCGGTGGTTTTGTTTGTTAACTTCACCATTCACATAAAAGTTTGCCTCATCACTGAACAAAATCTTCTGCGTAAACTGAGGGTCCTGTTCCAATTCTTGTTTTGCCCATTCTGCAAATTCAGTGCGCCGATCTGGGTCATCCTCGTTGAGATGCTGCAGTAGCTGGAGTTTGTAAGGGTGCCATTTGTGAGTAGCTAATATCCGCCGAAGGGATGTTCGACTAATGCCACTCTCCAGTGACATGCGGCGAGTGCTACGCTGTGGGCTCTTGCTGAATGAAGCTAGGACAGCCACTGATGTTTCTTCATTAGTGACAGTTTTCATGGCAAATCCAACACTGAACCAGTTTCACGAAACTTAGCAAGCAGTTTGCTAACTGTAGCATGGGAGATGGGTGGTCTCGTAGGGTGTCTTGCATTGAAATCTGCTGCAATGACCCGGTTACTGCGTTCACCAGACATCAACACAATTTCTATCCTCACGTGTTAACCTCTGCGACATGTCAATGAATGTAAACAATGAGAAACTTGTAAATAACTCATGAAAGAATAAAGTTACGTTAAAACCAAGCACACCATTGTTTTTCTTGTGAAATTCCCAATAAGTTTGATGTGTCACATGACCCTCTTCCTATTGAAAAAACAAAAGTTGGATCCAAAATGGCCGACTTCAAAATGGCCACCATGGTCACCACCCATCTTGAAAAGTTTCCCCTCCACACACATACTAATGTGCCACAAACAGTAAGTTAATATCACCAACCATTCCCATTTTATTAAGGTGTATCCATATAAATGGCCCACCCTGTAGTTTGGTTGTGCGTGGAGGAAGTGTTCCGTTTGTGCTGCTTTGTTTGACGACTTTTTGGCCCTTATCATGGCTCCTAAATGAAAGTCAGAGTCTTCAGATGGTTTGCTTCATAGAAGAGGAAAGGCAACAAAATGGAAGTGAAATTAGACATTGGAAAGAGATCAGAAGGAATAAAGGTAAGGAATTTTGTTTTACATTCATTTTTCTGTCATTTTTTCTGTTACTACAGTACAGTATATTTATGTCCTTTTCCTTTTTCTGGGTCTTAGTTGTGTTTTTATGTTCTAGATTATGATTTTGCAAATGTGTTAGGATAGGTAAGTGACTTAGGCTAGGGTGTGTTTCGACTTACACCAAAATTCGGGTTACATCATTGTCGTAGGAACGGAACTGTGTCATAACCTGAGGACCCCCTGTATCAGAAAGTGGGAGCTAATCCCCTAACAAAAACACTGAAGCCAGTGACACACCTAGTATCAAGTATTATGTAGTCAGACTGAGTAACCTACCAAAATGTTTTTTTTTTTTATTGAAGACAAAATATCTGGATTAATATCATCAAAGCAGCACTGGGTGTAAGGCAAGGTTGTTCCTTGACATTCTTCAGTCATACAGCCAAGGAAAAAACAGTATGCTGCATGCAATCCAGTAACAAACTTAATAAGTGTCTATTTAGATTTAATCCAGCTATTTACTATAAATAAGTTCAAACAGTGAGATCAGGCGATGCAGTGGCCAGAGCTCATAACACGAATCACTGTTGGCACAGATTTAATGTTACTTCACCACACATGATGAACTAAACATATTTCTAAAACACAACAACATTTTCACATGCTTCATGCTTGTTTTTAGGTTCATGGCAGCCAATAATGACATATAAACCTTTTTTATACTGTTTAATGACATTTGAGCACCTGGGAAAGGGAAAACTCCAATAGTGCACCTGCCTATGTAAACACAGATTTTTAAGAAACCAGGTTACTCAACTTATTCCAGTTTTGTGTGTGCTTCTAAAAAGCAGTGATTATTAGCAACTCACAATGTGGATACAGTTAAAGGAAGTTTACTTTAAGATAAGGTTAGGCTACGAAGGATAGGAATACATTTTTATATAGAACCTTTGTAATCTTACCATAACTGATCAATATAAAGAGAACATTACATAAAAATAATTATACAGAAAGCATGAACTAGGTTTCCACTGTAAAATGCTAAACACTTGCTAGTAAATAATACTCACCACATCGTCTATTTTGAGAATGCTACGTACAGTCTCAGTGGCCAAAGTCAGTGCACTGATGGAAACCAGCAGAGGCTGCACAACCAGCTCCTCTAAGATGTTTGAAATGCCTCCCTGTAACATAAAAAGTTTTAAACAGTGTCTTAGTTCAGTATTTTCAAATATTGTCCAATAAAGTAACCTGAGGGAGCAATTAGAAATAAAATTTCACCTGGGGCCATGGGTCTCTTGGTTTCTTCTTTCAAAAAATTATTACAATTATTTCACACAGCCTACTTTGTGTTAATGTCAATCTAAAAATGAACATGTACTTGTTTATGTTATGTATGGAGATCAAAGTTTTCCTTATATTATGTTCTATTATTTCATTCGAACTTTAATTTTCGGTTACCATTTTCCAGTGCAAGTAGATAAAGCGCCTGACCCAAAACATGTTAAAAGCTAGCTCAGTAGCACCTATGTGCTCCCCAGAAGTGTTTGGACTCTAGCACAGATAATAGGGTAGAGAAGCCAGTTTGGTATGTTGCCACCACAAGCCTCACCTGGAAAAACACATGTAGATTAAAGACAATATACTGTGGCGTGACAAATAGTTACTGTCTTTTTTATTAAACAAGAGAGCACAATACTAATAGGTTTCCCAACTTTACTACACAACTTCATGAAACACGAGTCTAAAACTCCCCATATCCCACATCTCCATCATCCAAAGTTGTGCATTGGCAACTTATGGAAGCATACTGCTCTCGGAAACCAGAATGGTGAGATACCACCTAACTTAAGATGAAGAATCTTTTCAAATAATTCTGTACATTGTATATCAATAGTTACTATTTTAGGGGTGGAGCTGAAATTTTAAATAACCATTTTTAGTAATTTTGTTAGAGGTATAATAATAAATTTGTCCTTTTTAATAAATACAAATGATCTGTACCAATCTTCTGTAAGTAAAATGCTGTTAACTACCAATTTAAAGGAATACTCTACTCAAAAATGATTTTATATAAGTTACCTATCCCCTGTATTGAGAAATATTACATAAGAGATTGTCAACAATGGGACTCATGGAAGGGACTTTTTTTTAAACTGAAGATAGGACTCTTAACCAACAAATAAATGAAAAAGTCCTTCTGTGCATTAGAGTTTATGGTTTACATAACCCCTGATAACTTAAAAATTATTTAACAACATTTTACCAAAAAAAAAAAAAAAAAAAAAAATAAATAAAAAAATAAAAAAATATATCTCCTTTTTGAATGTTTTGGGCTAGCAACATGAGTAAATGAGAGATTCTCTCCCCTCCAACCATACCCCATTTGAGAATCTTTCTTATGTTGTACTTTCTCCAACATAACTTTTTCTCTGCCACCACTATAAAGTGCACAGGGTAATAACAAACATAAAAAAAAAAATATTGGGTGGAGTAATCCTTTAACGCAAACAATAGACTACTTATCGTTTCACAATGGTGATTAGAAGTCTACATTTGTTAGACTGCAGTCAATGGTTCCCTATTTAAAAAAAAAAAAAAAAAAAATAGAAAGTGCAGCACAAGAAATATGGAGTTTTAAAGCAAAATACAACATAAAATGGTATTCCAGCACTGCGGATAATTTAATCCAGATTCTGAGTGCTTCTTTTTTGAAATCTTACTTTTTAAACCAACAGCTTTAAGCACTTCTTTTAGCAGGTTTATAAATAATGAATCCTGGAGCGCCTATAGATTGAGCAAGATGTTTAAGCCACAGATAAAGAATCAAAGGGTAAGAATCATCAAGGATTGTAAAAGCCATTTGCCAGTTATTTTAAGTTATTATTTATTGAATGTTTGCCTATATATTAGTGCATAGTCTATGGGAGGTTCTTATACCCCCCATAAATTGAAAAGAATTGGTATATTCTAACTTTTTCTAGCCTCTCCGACTATAGATTAGTTCAGTTAGTGACTGAGGGCACACTGTTTTAAACCGTGCCTTAACATGTCTTATAGCATGAAAGTTAACATGCCCTACTGAACATGCAGTGACGTACATTTAGAGTGTACTTAAGGTGATGTAAAGCATCTTTAAGTATAGAAACAACTGAAGTTTGACAAGAAAAGCGAAGTTTAGAAAAGAAGCATTTTTCGCCTTTTATTCTACGTGTATAAACAACCTTCTTTCTTTATTCTTGTGTGGACTATTTGTTCTAAATTTTCACTAAATCTTTTAAAACAAACGTTTGGACTGAGAGATTTCTTTTGGCATGAGTTCCACCCATACTTGATCCTGCCTTACGCACCAGCAGCTACTATGATAAATGGCAAAACCTGCAGGAAAAAATAATCCTGCTAGATGGATAAAATATCAAAACAGAAATTTCATGATTATTCCTTATAAAATAGTTTTAATTTCCCCAGATTCACTTTGTTGGGATATGGGCATAAAAAGGAATATCACCTACAGTAAGGAAAATTCATAATCCTTAAGTTACAAGTTAGCTTGTGGTTCTGTTGGGTAATTCTGATAAAAAAAAATCCACATCTACATAGAATCTGGGAGGTCTACTTTTCCTATACCAACCTATCCTAAAATACATATCCTAAAATCAGTCTACAATTTTTTTGGAATAAATGAGAACTTGCACTGAAATAATATCAAGAACTAGGTATTGTGTACAGCACTAAAAGTGTATATGAAAGACCAAAACAAATGATTATTTTTTATATTCATGACTATTGTCATTTTTACCTTTTCTATCCACCAACCTTCAACCTTTTGTGCTGGAGACTGATTAGTTAACATTTGATTCTAATTATTTTACCAACTGATTACTTATTGAGCTAATGGTTCTTATGGTTTACTTGAAATAATAAAACCACAAGAACCAACACTGAAAAATTAAGAATTTAAACATTGACAGTGCTAAACAAAAAACACAATCATACCAAGGTCAATTTATTAAAAAAAAAATTAGATTGTCACCCTATTAGGAGAGTAATCCATTTATCTCCCTTGATAACCTACCTTCCGAACATTAATACCAGCAGTTTTTTCACCCTGTGAATGTCTGTTTCTCAGTTCAGTGACAGTAGATATTGGATTCAGGCCAGCATTTTCTGCAAGAGTGGATGGAATGACTTCAAGGGCATCACCATAAGCTCTAACACAGCATGCCTCCATGCCACTTAGTGTTCGAGCATATTCTGCCAAACGCAGAGCCAGTTCAATTTCTGGAGCTCCACCACCAGCAATCAGAGCCCTGTCAAAATAAGAATTATACTCTGCTTATGGAAGTTTAAAATAAAAATAAGTTGTAGTACAGTGCATCCAGAAAGTATTCACAGCGCATCGCTTTTTCCACATTTTGTTATGTCACAGCCTTATTCCAAAATGGATTAAATTCATTTTTTTCCCTCAGAATTCTACATACAACACCCATAATGACAACGCGAAAAAAGTTTGAGGTTTTTGCAAATTTATTAAAAATAAAAAACTGAGAAATCACATATACATAAGTATTCACAGCCTTTGCTCAATACTTTGTCGATGCACCTTTGGCAGCAATTACAGCCTCAAGTCATTTTGAATATGATGCCACAAGCTTGGCACAACTATCCTTGGCCAGTTTCGTCCATTTCTCCTTGCAGCACCTCTCAAGCTCCATCAGGTTGGATGGGAAGCGTCGGTGCACAGCCATTTTAAGATCACTCCAGAGATGTTCAATCGGATTCAAGTCTGGGCCACTCAAGGACATTCACAGATTTGTCCTGAAGCCACTCCTTTGATATCTTGACTGTGTGCATAGGGTCGTTGTCCTGCTGAAAGATGAACTGTCACCTAAGTCTGAGGTCAAGAGCGCTCTGGAGCAGGTTTTCATCCAGGATGTCTCTGTACATTGCTGCAGTCAGCTTTCACTTTATCCTGACTAGTCTCCCAGTTCCTGCCGCTAAAAAAACATCTCCACAGCATGATGCTGCCACTACCATGCTTTACTGTAGGGATGGAATTGGCCTGGTGATGAGCGGTGCCTGGTTTCCTCCAAACGTGAAGCCTGGCATTCGCACCAAAGAGGTCAATCTTTGTCTCATCAGACCAGAGAATTTTGTTTCTCATGGTCAGAGTCCTTCAGGTGGCCTTTTGGCAAACTCCAGGTGGGCTGCCATGTGCCTTTTACTAAGGAATGGCTTCCGTCTGGCCACTCTACCATACAGGCCTGATTGGTAGATTGCCGCAGAGATGCTTGTCCTTCTAGAAGGTTCTCCTCTCTCCACAGAGGACCTCTGGAGTTCTGACAGAGTGACCATCGGGTTCTTGGTCACCTCCCTGACTAAGGCCCTTCTCCCCTGATCACTTAGTTTAGATGGCCGGCCAGCTCTAGGAAGAGTCCTGGTGGTTTCGAACTTCTTCCACTTACTGATGATGGAGGCCACTATGCTCACTGGGACCTTCAAAGCAGCAGACATTTTTCTGTGATCTTCCCCAGATTTGTGCCTCAAAATAATCCTGTCTTGGAGGTCTATAGACATTTCCTTTGACTTCATGCATGGGTTGTTCTCTGAGCTGAACTGTCAACTGTGGGACCTTATATAGACAGGTGTGTGCCTTTCCAAATCATGTCCAATCAACTGAATTTACCACAGGTGCACTCCAATTAAGCTGCAGAAACATCTCAAGGATGATCAGGGGAAACAGGATGCACCTGAGCTCAATTTGGAGCTTCATGGCAAAGGCTGTGAATACTTATTTACATGTGCTTTCTCAGTTTTTTTATTTTTAATAAATTTGCAAAAACCTCAAGTACACTTTTTACACGTTGTCATTATGGGGTGTTGTGTGTAGGATTCTGAGGAAAAAAATGAATTTAATCCATTTTGGAATAAGGCTGTAACATAACAAAATGTGGAAAAAGTGATGTGCTGTGAATACTTTCCGGATACACTGTAAACAAAATACATACGCAATAATAAAAAAAGTTATACATTTATTACAATATAGTATTATGTAGTTCAGTTACAGTTCCTTGCAGAGCATGCTTATCTCTTCAGTATACAACCAAGAAAATGGGTAGGAACAGCTACAGTAGTTTAATTTAATGTGTACATTTTCCAAGAAGACACTCCAAAAAGCCATACTGGAAAGTGTTTTAAAGTGTAAGGAGGGCAAGGCCCCCCATTTTAGACTTAATTAAGTATTTGGTGTCATGCCAACTTGGCTCATCACCTGAAGAACTCAATACCTACTCTCAAGGGTGATACTGGCAGCATCATGTTATGGGTCAGCCATTCTTTAGCAGGTGGGTTTGGTCAGAATAGAGTTGAAAATGAATTGTTAACTATATCAAGGTATTTGAGCTTAAAAGTAAAATATTATTTTCATATTTTGGTAAGACAACAATCCAAAGCATGCTCAACATAGTATAGTCAGAACCTGACTCCTCTAAGGAGTGACCTGTTATGAGGAGATCACCCTGCCATTTCACTTATTGTAGCTTGTAGTTTTCTGCAAGAATTATAGGATAAAAATTGCAGCATCTATGTGTGCAACTGTAAGCTGATAGAGATCTATTTTGACACTCGATATGGCACCTGCCTATCCACCCATTGTCTTTTTCATGGTAAAGCATTAGCTAGCTGCCTACATGAATCTATTCAAAAGCCATCGGTCCACTTCTTAATTGTATGCATACATGTAATGACTGGTCACTTCATGCCAAAAGGTCACATTTTTTTAATGTTTTTGCCACATTTCATTAAGTCAGCAGCTGCAGTGACACAACTCTGAGGGAAGTTTGGCAAACTTTGCAATACATTGGAGGTATTTTTCATCATGTATTTTTATTTTGTTAGAGTGCAATTTCCATTTTTCAGTTTTCAGGTGGACAGGTGGACTCCAATTAAGCTGCAGAAACATCTCAAGGATGATCAGGGGAAACAGGATGCACCTGAGCTCAATTTGGAGCTTCATGGCAAAGGCTGTGAATACTTATGTACATGTGCCTTCTCAGTTTTTTTATTTTTAATAAATTTGCAAAAATCTCAAGTAAACTTTTTTCACGTTGTCATTATGGGGTGTTGTGTGTAGAATTCTGAGGAAAAAAATGAATTTAATCCATTTTGGAATAAGGCTGTACTTTCCGGATGCACTGTATACATTTTCTCATGTTTGAAATTTTTGATATGTAACAGAATTATACTGTGCATGGTCTCATGTTGTCTTAAGTTTAGTTCTAGTACAATGAACCATCCCTTGTATTATTCAAGGACTGTAATTTAACCTAAAGTAGGCTTAGTGTTGGGGGTGGGGGTACACCCTACTGGATTTTTTTTGATATTTTGACTCATTTTGGGCAAAAACCACAGATGCCAAACCTGCAAATAAGGTGGGCCAGGAATAAATCCATGACTATTATGAACTATGATTTCAATACCATTCACTATAACATGCAATGCACTGTAAATGTTACTGTAAAAATGTTTTGACAAAAAGGCAATTTACTAATGTGCAAACAAGAGACAAACAGCAAAACAAATACTCGAATAAATATTTAAATACAATATCTGCTGCTATTCTCAAATTTCAAATGTCCACCAGCTCCTTTATTAAAGAAGTGCACTAAATGAAGTATGTGTGGAACACAGGGCAATAGTAACAGTGCAACAAAAACAGTAACAGTAAAATCTGTGTGAAGAAATCTGGTGGCATTTGTAATATTTTGTCCAGATAAAAGCAAGCTTCATGACACAACATAGCAACCTCGTTCATGACAATGTTGTACAGCAAGTGAAACTGAGAACTGTAACATTTCACCTTGACAAAATAAAAAACTGATTGTGCTTGCACATTGTAAAATGAAAAACATTTTTTCTGGTAATTTTAAAAGTGCTCCATCTTTGTTTAATTAAAATGTTTTTCTTAATTTTCACTTTAGGTTATTGTCAAAAATCGTATTAACAGATAACCATTTTATTTTTGATACATTTTGCAGGTTGTTTACATTTATCAGCTTCTTTTTGATTTTATCCTTATTCGATTTTATTTTACAATGTGTAGTTAAGACTTGTCCACAAACACACTCACTTCAAAAATGTAATTCTCTTACAAAAAGAAAAATAAAAAAGATATAATTGGAAAATATACTCTTTTTGCTTCCAGACTAATCAAAAAGGAAATTTAATAACCTCACCTTTTCTTTACTAAGCAGCGGATCACACATAGAGCATCATGAATGGAGCGCTCAGCCTCTTCAATAACAAGTTTGTTGGATCCACGAACAACAATACTAACCGTTTTTCCAGGATTAGCACAACCAGTAATCTTAAAGAAAGTAAGAATACAGATGGTAACAAAATTAGTGTAAGATAAGGGACTCGTTAAGAGAAGATAAAAAAAAAACAGAAAAAAAAAGAAAATTACTCTGATGGAATGACTGATAAATTTGTTTTTTAAAGCGTTGTCAAGTTAAAGCTTGTTTTATTAAAAAGTGGTTCTTTCAAAACAAGTTCAGAGGTTCATATTAAAATGCCCAGGTTTTCACTGCTGGCAAATTTCACAATAAATATAACATTTCTGTTCTTTTTTAATGTATCACCACCTCACTAAAATGAGCACTTTAAATGAAGAGGATACCTCAACAAAGGAAACGGATATGGCAAAGAACCTCCTTGGAGATATAAAATAAACAATGACTTTGTTTTCACTAACACAGAAGAACAACGTTTAACTCAAAACTCCCCCTTTTCTTGGTTTGTCAGTTCTTGTTCTAGCCATTGATAGTAAAGAAAGGCTAAATGCTAAACTTTATTTTAAACGAGGATCAATTTCATATTAATTGCACTTTCTGGTTCTAAAGGGTCTGCACACTTGTTTTTGGTATATTTCTGCATTCACATTCCATGGGTTACTTGTGGCTTACAGATTTCATTGAATTCCAGTTATCCTGTATATTTGATGCCAAGCAATTGCCCACTGAAGCAGCATATGCAAGTATTTAAGAATAAGGGCCAGGATATAAATGCCACACGATGAGTACGCTTGCAGATGCTGTTGCCTGTATACTTTATGTAAATCTGAAGGATTCCAACAGGTGGCAGTACAAGACCTCAACATGGTGATAAAACAATGTTCATTTTCTCTGTGTCTTAAATTAATGGAAGAAAGACAGTGAAGATAAAAATTCATTGCATTCTAATGCTGTTGCAAAAAAAAAAAAGCTAAAGCAACACAGAAGATGGTATGCGAGACCTTGTATTGCGAATGTGAGAAATGAAGAAAAGCGCCATGAATACTTTTGTATGTCAGCTATCAAGTTTGAGGATTTGCTTCACCACACTGTACACCACACCACACAACCTACAAACAAAGCACACACATCGATCCTCTTGGAGCTACAATGCGACTTGCTGTCACGCTGTGTTGTTATATTGCAAATCCCCTCTAATTTTCTTCCAATTCACCTTGCACGTTTCCACATCCACTTTTGATGGCAGCTGTTCTGATAGGCATGTCACTATGAAGGCGTTTATAGCAAATAATGATGCTGACGTCATGTACCAAAACCTGAACACAGACGCATCCCATTTAAATTTTTGCTGGTACAGCAACTTGTGCATGCATCATGTTAATTTCTGACTATGTACTCAGAGGACACATCAAAAAGCAATGGAAACATGTGGCAGCTGTGAAGCATGTATATAAACATTCTGAGCGTCAAGTATGAACCCAGCCTAAGGGTAATGTTCAAAGTGGCAAAGAAAGTTTGATACATGACTGACAAGAAGTGAGCCCCTGCTTTTCTGTCCAAAAACTAATTCATTTTTTGAATCAATATTCATACCGTGGGTGGCCAAGCAAGGTGAATGCTTTCGTCAAATAGGATTAGTTTACAGATATCCCATCAGTGTTAAAAGGTGAAACACATATATTGTAATACACAAGCAGGCATTTAACACAACAAAAGCAACCTTTAAAGCTAAGTAAGCATTTCCTTAAATTTTTGCTTACAGAGATCCTTATATATAATTTGATACTACCTGTATGTATGGTGTTCGCGTCAATACCCCATATGTATGGTGTTCGCGTCAATACCCCATATGTATGGTGTTCGCGTCAATACAAGTTAGAACCAGGCAATGGGACTCTGCCTCTGTAGTTAGAACATAACGTGGCAAACGCGGACGCAGTATTGCAATGCTTCAGTGACGCCGCTGGATGGCCGAGTATAGCAAGTTGGTGTTGGTTCGAGCAAATAACAGTAAGTTCGGTTGGTTTTTGGAACGTTGGTTTGGTGGGGCGTACTTTCCAGGACTAACATTGTCGACTGACTTAAACCCTTTGCCAGCTCCGGAACCGTAAGTAATTTAGAATGTATCGCCATTTGCTTGGTACATCGAAATCCATCTTTGGGCAGTTCGGTTTTGGCATCCGTCCTTCTGACATCTATTGGAAAACTGAGTAATGATGGCTGGGTATTAACAACAGTCAATGTTTAAATTTTAGCCGATCTCAGATCTAAAATGACCACGCCAACATAATTATTACTCTGACTCTGATTACAGTCGTAAAATACGTTTTGTTTTGAAAATTTGTTTGCTGGAAAAAAATCAAATGAGGTGCGCTGAAGAGCCGAGTTCACGTCTTGCAGCCCAGTTTAAACAGGGAGCTCTTCAGTACATCAGCCGAAAAGGTCCATTTTAAGCACAAATCAGTGCCATAACAAAATCATTTCAAGGACTTAAAAAAACAAAATTCTTTGCAGAGAAAATATGGATTTCACAAACGTAGAATTTGTAGCCCAATTCGATTTGGCTCCCAGTCGCTAGAATATAGTCATCAGTTATCTATCAATGGTCACAGGAAAGGTACTTGACATCGGGCAATAAAGATATCTCATGCTTACAGTACTGGGAAGTTTTCATTCAAGTAGCTTCACTAACATCCTCTAGACTGCAGCTGTGTGCCCAAATGCATCTCAGACAGGAAATTAGTTAATACTTTAATGTTTTTAGAGGTGCCCACATGACTCTCCTTCAGAGTCATCTTGACCACACTGACTAGATGCGAGATAACCATCCTTTATGATGTAAAATGTCATTTCCAAATACATTTTTCATCTGTACACTGGCTTCCAACCACTGTAGTCATTAAAAAAATTTTCTTCTTAAAACTCTAAAAAGTAGGCAGTGAATTTTGTTTTTCATTGGGACCATAACCAGCCACAGTCTCACCATGTAACACAGTAACTTTCACGGTACCACCTGCTATGTGATGAATCATGCTGTAGGAGTTTTTTCCATATTTGTCACTGTAAAATGCATAATTTAGATGTACTTTACATCTTCTTGGCTCTACATTGTTTCAACCTTCAACCACAGGACTCTTTATTCCAAGTGATTTGGGCCATAATACTGCTACTAGATGCCTGGTCTCAAGTGTGCTCGATCAATTTCAAAGTCACAGGGATGCTGGAATCTATCCATGAAGCTCAAAACAGAAACCAAACTGGAAGAGGGTACCACTCCATCACAGGTTCACTCACACAGATACCTACACTTGCTCTCACACATGATCTTTGGGGAAATGGGTGGAAAACTCAAGAGTACTCAGTGGAAGCCTCATGCTTACACAGGATAATATGCAAACTCCACACTGACAATGGCCAGGCAATATCTGAACCTAGAAACCTGGATCCATGAAGATGCAGGACTATCTACTATGCTACCTTGTTGCCATGTGAAGATGGCCAGAGCCATCAGATGTGCAAGGCAAAATTAGACATTTGATATTCTAAAAGCAGGCAGAAATAATATTCTAATCAGGTGTTTCATTACAGACAATGGAATGAGAGAAGCAAATATAGAATGAAGAACAAAATGGAATAAACATACAGCATAATAAATTATTTTTATTACCACAAACAATTTTTTATTAGCTTTGTGAAAGCCAGAGTGCACAGCTGGTGCTAGATTTAGTCATTGCTAGTTCAGATAAGAACAGAGCTATTTCTAAAGCTTGCGTATTTCCTTTAACTCAGCCAGATTTTACTATAATCTTGCATTTTTTAATCCAGCGAGGGTGGAGAAATAAACTCAAATCATCAACATGCTTTCAGGAAGCTACATATTAAACAAGGAAGAACCTGAAGATCACCAGCCAAGACTTCTTGCTTATTTAAATCTTATGTAGTAACTTCAAAGAAAATTGCAGAATTAAAGCCTATTTATTCTAAGGGGGTGCTTGCAATACGTTAAGAATTGGTAAGCTTTCTTCTAAAGTTTAACTGTACTGTTATTCTTCAGTCGTACTAACAGAAAAATATCACAGATAAAGGATTGCCATTGAAATGCATACCTTGACAAGCTTGCCCGAGCCTTCTAAGTTCACTTCTTCTGTAAGATCAGCTGAACCCAGCATCTCAGGTGTAAATTGATCAATATGAGCAACAGGTTTTGTTCCAATTGTCTAAAATTACAAAATACACACACATATTAACTTTCAATACAAATGTATAAAACTATATTAAGAAATAAATCCCTTTCAAAAACACAAGGGAGACAGACCCCGTATGTGTAAAAGAGGTCACTGATCCATCAACTGAATTTCAGGAGCTTAAATATCCATCCATCCCAAGTTTAAGCAAGATACTATATAACAAAAATAAGAACATTAAAAAAATAAATAAATAACCAACCTTGCATATAAATTCTATATCATCTCGCTCAATTTCTTTAATGACCATAATCTTCATCTTATTTAGAAAGTGAAGTGCTAAATCACTTAGAGCATCCCTATAGCAGGTGAAAAAGGAAACAAAAAAAAAACAACAACACTAAATCACTTTAATCTTAAGTTACATTTATAACAGAGTTTCACCAGAGTATTTCTGATATTAAAACATCCAAGCTTATGTTTTGTTTAAACAAAGGCATAAGGAAACAAATCCTTTAAAATGAAATGAGACTCCTATTTTGTGTCTATGGGCTGGTTTATACTTCACGCTCAGAATGCGTATGCACACGCATCATATCATGGCTGCCACTCCTTCCCAGCATCCATTTGACGTGTCCTCTGAGCACGTCCTCAGAAATTAACTTGACAAGTGCACGAGTTGCAGTACTAGCAAAAAATCAGGAGGCACAGTGTGTTCAGAGTCTCTGTTTACAATCAACATGACAACAAACCACTTTGTAGATCCTACAGGGTCTGTTTGATGAATGGTTTGTTGTGGTGAAGCAAAATGCTGACATGCAAATACATTTGTCTCACATACCATCTTCTGAGTTTTTTTTTTGGCACCTTCACAATAGCATCAGAATATAAGGCAGCGTATTAGAGCTACAGAGGAAAAAAAATTAGGGACACAGTGAAAGCGTCTATTTTGTGATTCAAGTGGAAATTTCAACTTTATCCTCGAAATTTCCACTTTAATCTCATAGTTTATTTTGTCATTAAAGCAGACCCTCAATGTAATCTTAAAACTGGCCCAGTTGTTAATTACTATGTGCTTTTGGGACTTCCTCCTGAGCGGACAGCAGGGGCAAGCAGCAATTTTCCACACAAATTAAATGTATGATATTCCAGCTCAAAGCATATTTTGAATCCTTAAGATGTATACTTCACATCACTTTCATGATGAAATGCATTGAAGTATATTATATTTTACAGATAAGTCAACTTAATTTAAATAATGAATACTGTTAATAATTGCATATTTTAGGGGTTGCATGGTGGCAATGCAGCAGTGCTGCTGCCTCACAGTAGGGAGCCATGTCCCTGGTGTTCCCTGCCTGGAGTTTGCATGTTTTTTGGGTGGGTTTCAACAGTGTGCTCCGGTTTCCTTTCAAAGATATGCAGGATTGGGGATTTGATGATGCTATAATGAAGCTAGTGTATGTGTGTCTTTACATTCACCTTGCGATGAGCAGACCAAACCCACCCTGCAAATCCAGGAATTGTTTCTGCCTCACCCCCAAAGCATGCTGGAATGTGCACATCCCTGGATAGATGGATGTAATCATTAAAAATCCATCCTTTTCAGAGATATTGTGGCAAGGTGTCCTCAGAATTTAATGGATGTTTCAGACAATTCACAACACAGGGAAGTCTAACGTTTTCTCACCGTGATATCTTGCACTGCCACCTGTTGGAATCTTCCAGATTTACGTAAAGAACACGCTCAAGTATAAACAGTATACCGCTGGCGTAAGCAGTACTGTCTGCAGGAACACGTGTCGCATGAAGTATAAACCCGGCCTTAGAATATGACCTGTATGAGGGCATCCAACTGTAAATTTTGAAACTAAAAGAAATTTGTTCTGACATATTACTCTCTACCAACGCAGCATAGCCAATCAGACACTACATCTTATAACCTGATGCTATGTTATCCACAGATTATAGTAACACTTAAACACAACATAAATAAAATTTATAAAATACCCAGATATCTTATTTATACAGTTATTCATTACAGTGCACTTGGTTAATGGCGTTTGTTTTTTCCCTTAAGAATCAATGGGATTTGCTGTAGATCTAGCACCTGCAAGTCATTTATAATATGTACATTTACTG
Organism: Polypterus senegalus; assembly: GCF_016835505.1. Taxonomy (NCBI): domain Eukaryota; kingdom Metazoa; phylum Chordata; class Cladistia; order Polypteriformes; family Polypteridae; genus Polypterus; species Polypterus senegalus. The sequence goes on along the minus strand of NC_053169.1, from coordinate 77,027,967 downwards.
AAGTTTAAGACGCCGATTAGGAAACTAAAAATATTTTAACAAATGGGGGCAGGAAATACATTCTACATTTTCATGTAATCTGAGCAGTTATGGATACATATTAAAATAAACAGTAAATACAACTTTAAATTACATGTAACAATTATAGGATAAAATGAACACAAATAAAGCACAACTAAATTGTAAAATCATACAGTACAGCAGATGAGCAGTGTGAAATACAGTATGGAAAAAAATTAGGGTTATTATAACTGTTACAGAAGAATGGAAGAATACATTTACAGTAAAGTAATATTAAATGCTAGACAGAAAGGGAGTTGTTAAAAGCACTATGAATGAGTTTGATGAGAGTATACACATAATTAGGAAAGAGATTAAGATTCAGTTTGAAAATTAAAAAGTTGACAATCAAACATAAGAAAACTAATACTGATGGAAAAAATAAATTAATAGCTTGAATGTCAAAACGGCGGCATGGTGGTAGTGCTGCTGCTTTGCAGTAAGACCACCTGGATTCGCTTCCCAGGTCCTCACTGTGTGGAGTTTGCATGTTCTCTCTGTGTCTACATGGGTATCTGCCAGGTGCTCCGGTTTGCTCCCACAGTCCAAAGACATGCAGGTTGGTAGGTGCACTGGCGATTCTAAATTGTCCCTAGTGTGTGCGGGTGTGTATGTCCTATGGTGGGCTGGTGCCCTGCCCGGGATTCGTTCCTGCCTTGTGCCCTATGTTGGCTGGGACTGGCTCCAACAGACCCCCGGGACACTGTGTTAGGATATAGCACGTTGGATAATGACTGACTGAATGTCAAAATTTTTAATAGTGGCCAAGGATTGATTATTCCCCGTGTACATATTAAGGTTTATAATACAGTAATCCCTCGCTATATCGCGCTTCGACTTTCACGGCTTCACTCTATCTCGGATTTTATATGCAAGCATAACTAAATATATAACGTGGCTACTTCGCGGGTTCTGCGGACAATGGGTCTTTTTACTTCCTGTACATGCTTCCTCAGTTGATTTCATACAAGAGACGCTATTGGCGGATAGCTTAAAAGCTAACCAATCAGAGCACACAGTTAAGTTCCTGTGTGCTGAATGCGGTGTTAACCAGGAAGTCTTGTCTTGCTCATTCAGCATCAACGTGTTTCCCTGTGTAAAGAGTCAACTTTTGTGCTCTTTTGTGTTTATCTTTGTGCACAGTCAAGCCCTTCATTATGGCTCCAAAACGATCTGCTCCTGCTACTGCTTCAGGGGCTGTGCCCAAGTGCCAACGGAAGATGTTAACAATTGCCAAAAAGGTAAACATTTTGGATTTGTTGAAGGAAATGAAAAGCTACACCGCTGTAGGACGCCATTACAGCATCAATGAGGCTACGATTCTTTTTATTTAAAAAGTAGGAAAGGAATATACAATCTACGGCCGCAGTGTCCTTTTAACCAGGGTGCAAAATGAGTTGTAAGTGGATGTGTAATGGAAGGATTTTTCTAAAGAGAGGGGGGGATCAAGAGAGCAGATGGGCGTTGGTCGCTCAGCGCAAAAACCAGCTTCAAGAAGGAAAAGTACTGGGAATATGGCCAGAGGGTCATGCTGACTTGTTTTTCACTTCAAAGGGCTTCACTACGCAATTCTTATTTTTGTGTGCCTCCTGGTACCAGGTGTCGTCATCATCAGGACCAAGTGCAAAACAACACCGCGTACCGTGGAAAGGTGTGTGTGCTGAAACTAATCACTTCTGTATACACTGCTTACACGTAAGCCGCTTTGGGCAAGGACGCTCAATTAGTATATAAGGGAAGGTTCCGCCCTCAGTTTCTTTGGAGGCTCAACCGTGGGGACAGCGCGCACCGCCCGGTAAATTGGAAGGGCAAATAATAAGTTGATCCTCTGACAAGACTGACAAGCGGGCCCCCTCAGTCTACTGGTCTGGGATGATGGCTCTGTGCCTTTTCATATGTTTGTAAGTATTGTTTTGCTTTTGTATGTCTGCATTATATTGCATTAGATGTGTTTGATTATTATAATTAATTAAGTAAATAAAATAGAAGTATTGGACCTCTTCTCTCTGATTCTTTGCCTACTTATGTTCATATCCCTGGAACCATTTTCCCGTAACAAAACAGGATGTAATAAGGCAGTAGTCTGGATGGAATCTGCTTTAGGGATTTGGATTGAAGACTGCCAGAAGAACAACAACGGCAGTGCTACAATCGCCTGAAGTGGCTCCTTTGGAAGAGGTGTAACGCTCTCCTTTGTTGTGCAGTAAAATTAAACTCATCGTTATCGGTCAAGTCATCGTGTCATTGTTGGTGAGTAACCATAATTTTCTACTTACAGTACTTAGTACATGTACGTACATTTAGTGTCACTGTACACAGTACGTATTTATTGTTGGTGGTCTGTCTATCGTAATGGCTGTAACATATGTGTTATCGAAAACACTCAATATCTTTAAAATAATATTTAGGTTTTACTGTATATAAACAGTGTGTTTATATACATAATTTCAATGAATCTTACCTAATATCTAAGAGAATACAAAGGGTTTATGCTGTATAACTGTGCAGGGAATATTTATAAACAGTGTGGGAGAGTTTATAAGGGCTTAAAATATATAAAAATAACCATACAAACATATGGTTTATAATTTGCGGATTTTCACCTATCGCAGGGTGGTTTGGAACGGAACCCCCGCGATCGAGGAGGGATTACTGTAAATGTTTATTAATTTGTCAATCAGAGATTTGTGTATCGCCACGACTGCTGAAGGCCTGTGCATTGGAACTAGGGAGTCCTCTACAGCGCATCTTCAACCTGAGCCTGGAACAGGGGAGAGTCCCGAGACTTTGGAAAACATCTTGTATCACCCCAGTCCCAAAGGTATCATGTCCTAGTGAGCTGAATGACTTCCGGCCTGTTGCTCTGAATTCACATGTGATGAAGACCATGGAGCGGCTGCTGCTTCACCACCTGAGGCCACAGGTCCGCAATGCCCTTGACCCTCTGCAGTTCGCATATCAGGAGAAGGTGGGAGCAGAGAATGCCATCATCTATATGCTACACCGATCCCTCTCCCACCTGGACAGAGGCAGTGGTGCTGTAAGAATTATGTTTTTGGACTTCTCTAGCGCCTTCAACACCATCCAACCTCTGCTCCTTAGGGACAAGCTGACTGAGACGGGAGTAGACTCACACCTAGTGGCATGGATCGTGGACTATCTTACAGACAGACCTCAGTATGTGCGTCTTGGGAACTGCAGGTCTGACATTGTGGTCAGCAACACAGGAGCACCGCAGGGGACTGTACTTTCTCCGGTCCTGTTCAGCCTATATACATCAGACTTCCAATACGATTCGGAGTCCTGCCATGTGCAAAAGTTCGATGATGACACTACTATCAGAAGTGGGCAGGGAGGAGTACAGGAAGCTAATCAAAGACTTTGTTAAATGGTGCGACTCAAACCACTTACACCTGAACACCAGCAAGACGAAGGAACTGGTGGAGGATTTTAGGAGGCCCAGGCCCCTCATGGACCCCGTGATCATCAGAGGAGACTGTGTGCAGAGGGTACAGACCTATATAAATAGGTGCAGCTGGGAGTGCAGCTGGATGACAAATTGGACTGGACTGCCAATACTGATGCTCTGTGTAAGAAAGGTCAGAGCCGACTATACTTTCTTAGAAGGTTGGCATTCTTCAACATCTGCAATAAGATGCTGCAGATGTTCTACCAGACAGTTGTGGTGAGTGCCCTCTTCTACGCGGTGGTGGATGTCTCACGCCTGGACAAACTTGTTAAGAAGGCAGGCTCTATTGTAGGAATAAAGTTGGGACAGTTTAACATCTGTAGCAGGGCGACGGGCGCTAAGCAAACTCCTGTCAATCATGAAGAATCCACTGCATCCACTTAACAGTGTCATTTCCAGGCAGAGGGGCAGCTTCAGCGACAGACTTTTGTCACTGTCTTGCTCCACTGACAGACTGAGGAGATCGTTTCTCCCCCACACTATGTGACTCTTCAATTCCACCCGGGGGAGTAAATGCTAACATTATTCAAAGTTATTGTCTGTTTTTTACATGCATTTTTATTACTCTTTAATTTAATATTGTTTTTTGTATCAGTATACTGCTGCTGGATTATGTGAATTTTCCCACGGGATTAATAAGGTATCTATCTCTAATTATGATTAAGTAGAGCATTTAAAATTAAATTTGCAAATGTGTCATTTGTTGAGATTGGCGAAACAAAACAAAAAAAAAAAAAACAATTTTACACCAGGAAAAAGGCTAGAGTCTGAACACTCAGATTTTTTTTTGTTTTTTACCACACACCTTTTATGTAAAAACACTTGTATTAGAAATTCAAGATAACAACTCTACATAGATGAGAAGGTGATCAAGAAGCTACACTTGAATCAACCAAAAATGGATAATATATTGAGACAAAACAATTCTTTGTATTAATGGGTCTGGTAACTGCTCATCTTCTGGAGCTCAAGCAACATTAATGACATTTCTGCTAAACCTAATAACTACATTCATCCTGGTCTATAATCATGTCATTAAGAGTTGCGAGTTAGTAATGCGGTTAAATGCTTGCTCTTGCATACAGTTAATCCATAAAGTATTCACAGCGCATCACTTTTTCCACATTTTGTTATGTTACAGCCTTATTCCAAAATGGATTAAATTCATTTTTTTCCTCAGAATTCTACACACAACACCCCATAATGACAACGTGAAAAAAGTTTACTTGAGATTTTTGCAACTTTATTAAAAATAAAAAAAATTGAGAAAGCACATGTACATAAGTATTCCACAGCCTTTGCCATGAAGCTCAAAATTGAGCTCAGGTGCATCCTGTTTCCCCTGATCATCCTTGAGATGATTCTGCAAGTTAATTGGAGTCCACCTGTGGTAAATTCAGTTGATTGGACATGATTTGGAAAGGCACACACCTGTCTATATAAGGTCCCACAGTTGACAGTTCATGTCAGAGCACAATCCAAGCATTAAGTCAAAAGAATTGTCTGTAGACCTCCGAGACTGGATTGTCTCGAGGCACAAATCTGGGGAAGGTTACAGAAATATTTTTGCTGCTTTGAAGGTCCCAGTGAGCACAGTGGCCTCCATCATCTGTAAGTGGAAGAAGTTCGAAACCACCAGGACTCTTCCTAGAACTGGCCGGCCATCTAAACTGAGCGATCGGGGGAGAAGGGCCTTAGTCAGGGAGGTGACCAAGAACCAGATGGTCACTCTGTCAGAGCTCCAGAGGTCCTCTGTGGAGAGAGGAAGGAACCTTCCAGAAGGACAACCATCTCTGCAGCAATCCAGCAATCAGGCCTGTATGATAGAGTGGCCAGACGGAAGCCAGTCCTTAGTAAAAGGCACGTGGCAGCCCGCCTGGAGTTTGCCAAAAGGCACCTGAAGGACTTTCAGACCATGAAAAACAAAATTCTCTGGTCTGATGAGACAGATTGAACTCTTTGGTGCGAATGCCAGGCGTCGCACGTTTGGAGGAAACCAGGGACCGCTCATCAGCAGGCCAATTCCATCCCTACAGTGAAGCATGGTGGTGGCAGCATCATGCTGTGGGGATGTTTTTCAGCGGAAGGAACTGGGAGACTAGTCAGGATAAAGGGAAAGATGACTGCAGCAATGTACAGAGACATCCTGGATGAAAACCTGCTCCCGAGCGCTCTTGACCTTGGACTGGGGCAACGGTTCATCTTTCAGCAGGACAACGACCCTAAGCACATAGCCAAGATATCAAAGGAGTGGCTTCAGGACAAATCTGTGAATGTCCTTGAGTGGCCCAGCCAGAGCCCAGACTAGAATCCGATTGAACATCTCTGGAGAGATCTTAAAATGGCTGTGCACCGACGCTTCCCATCCAACCTGATGGAGCTTGAGAGGTGCTGCAAAGAGGAATGGGTGAAACTGGCCAAGGATAGGTGTGCCAAGCTTGTGGCATCATATTCAAAAAGACTTGAGGCTGTAATTGTTGCCAAAGGTGCATCGACAAAGTATTGAGCAAAGGCTGTGAATACTTATGTACATGTGATTTCTCAGTATTTTTATTTTTAATAAATTTGCAAAAACCTCAAGTAAACTTTTTTCACATTTTCATTATGGGGTGTTGTGTGTAGAATTCTGAGGAAAAAAAAATGAATTTAATCCATTTTGGAATAAGGCTGTAACATAAAAAAAATGTGGAAAAAGTGATGTGCTGTGAATACTTTCCGGATGCACTGTATGTTGCAGAGTAGTTGGTGGATACTACAACAAGACTTTTTGTATATTCAAAAAAATACTTCATGAACTGTTATTGTGCACAATTCTTTAATAGTTTCCAATATGTTAACATTTCAGTCTGAACAGTATATTAATTTATACTACCGGTATCAACCGGAAACTTCCGAATTTATAATTATATGCTCATATACTTTTATGGACATTCCTAGTTGAACTTATCCAAAGGTTGTTATTGGGCTGTATTTGCCTGCTCTGTAACTGTCAGATTTGGAGAAAAGAAAACAACAAAAAAGTAGGTCTTTACAGATTAGACACACAATGATGAAATTTGTTGCAAGACAATTAAATATTATTCAATATGATTACAGTTTAAGTTGCTTTGTTCTTAGGTTATTAATCCTAACACTAATGTACTGTAAACTCCTATTTATATTTTCACTCTGTCATCTGATAAACCACTTCTTCCATGGTCCAGTGAATATATTTCCTTTGCATTCCTATTTTCTTGCTACTTGTTTTTAGATACAAATATTAATAAAATCTGTGTAAAGTTATTTTCATCAAAAATATTGAAAATTAATGTGTAATTAGAAACATTGATAAAAACTGCAGTTGTTTAAATTCAAACATAGTTGCAAGCATGACAACTGTACCTCAAAATGGACTTTTGAATCAGCAGAACATTGCACCCAGCCTTCTTAATTTGCTTTATTAAATTCAGAATGTAAGCCCTTTCTTCCCGTAATACTCTGTCCATCTGGGCATAGTCAGAAACAACAATCTGGTTGTCCATCTAAAGGAAGAGAATATACATTATTTTAAAAAAAGTGCACTCATACATCCAAATACTGCCACATGCGTAAATAAATTAAGTAAATAAAATGGTACAGTATAAAGAAATTTAAAAAAGTAAACTATACTTGCATCTGTTTTTGGAGCCGATAAGCAGAACTGAATCAATCCAATCTTTGCCTTTTCAACCCGAGTAATACCAGAGCTGACGACTTTCTGAGTTAAAACCAGTCCATCAATCAATTCACAATCATCTATGGTGCCACTACAGAATAAAAACAAAACATTACAATACATATTATAATATACATTCACTCTCTGTCACAGCCACACAGTTTTGAAATGTATCCAATGGCAGTAAAATGCAGTTTTAATTTAGTCATAATTACCCCAACTTCTTCACAATTTTGATATCTCGAAGGTCCACACTGGTTGCAGTTGCAGGATCTATCACCTTCATTACTGCATTGACACTGATGGGTGCAAGAAGGCTTGAATACTGGGAAACAACCTGAATTTAAAAAAAAAAAAAAAAAGTTGACTTTATCATAACTATTTTTAGTGGCGAGAGTGTGTGTAACTTCTTATAAAATGATATAGTAAATATTGATGACATAATAAAAATTTAAAGTAAATTCGCAGCAACACACTCAAAAGTGGTAACATTAATGATAAATATGTTGAGAACAAAGAAAATAGCATACAGTGGCAAAAATACACAGATAATTGGACAAACATACTTTTCAAACTGAAGAATTTTGGTCAAATTACTCAAAACCACAATGCAATAAAAAATAATTTGTATCCATTAACTTTCTAACCGAATCATCCGCTACAAGTTTATGGGGCCTAGATATTTCTCAACAACATAAGGGATGAATCAGCCCTGAAGTGTCAGTTCATTGCAGGTCACACACACAAAACCACACTAACATGTAAGAGGCTCATCACCAATTAGCCTAACAAACAACTTCTAGATGTAGGTGGAAAACTCAACACCGAAAATACAAACATTATACATTCAATGCCCAACTCAGGATACAAACCCATTGTGTCACTATATTTAATAATACACTGGTAATAAAATGTCTAAATTGCTCACCAACAGCTAATTAGCCTGCCAGAAACAAATAACCTTTAACTTTTTTGTAAATCTATAGCAACATGGACCGATTCCAGAATAAAAACTCTTTATTTAGGCAGTTATTTTACATTTACTTGGCAGATGCTTGTATCCAAAAAGACCTTACAAAAGACATTAGGCAAGGGAAGGTTTGTCAAGCAAGGGCCTGAGCACACAGCAAGTGTAATAGCACAGGTAGCACAAATTTATCTCCATAATTGGAGATGTAATAACTAATAATTTACATTCATAGATTACAATCAATACCACAACTCAACTTAAAGAACAAATTCACCAACAATATAAAATATCGCAGAGCTGATATTGTACGCATAAATGGTCATAACTGGAACCTATTTTACTTTCTAACCGAATCATCCGCTACAAGTTTATGGGGCCTAGATATTTCTCAACAACATAAGGGATGAATCAGCCCTGAAGTGTCAGTTCATTGCAGGTCACACACACAAAACCACACTAACATGTAAGAGGCTCATCACCAATTAGCCTAACAAACAACTTCTAGATGTAGGTGGAAAACTCAACACCGAAAATACAAACATTATACATTCAATGCCCAACTCAGGATACAAACCCATTGTGTCACTATATTTAATAATACACTGGTAATAAAATGCCTAAATTGCTCACCAACAGCTAATTAGCCTGCCAGAAACAAATAACCTTTAGCTTTTTTGTAAATCTATAGCAACATGGACCGACTCCAGAATAAAACTCTTTATTTAGGCAGTCATTTTACATTTACTTGGCAGATGCTTGTATCCAAAAAGACCTTACAAAAGAGGTCAACATAATTAAGTGACATTAGGCAAGGGCCTGTTTGTCCAGCAAGTGTAATAGCACAGGTAGCACAAATTTATCTCCATAATTGGAGATGTAATAACTAATAATTTACATTCATAGATTACAATCAATACCACAACTCAACTTAACATTGAAAAAATATATCTTTTCAAGTTCTATTTAGTCGACACAAATATCTTTGGTTGGAATGTAAGGCGAATTTACTCTTTACATTTCTATGGTGAAGAAAACTTTATGCAATGATGCCTACATTTAACTTACATTCCTACCAAAGACATTTCTGTCGACTAAATACAAATTCCTTCTATTAAAAATTTAAATAGAACTTGAACAGATACGATAGTTCATAATATTTACGCAGCACTACACTAAGTGCACGTAAGTGCAGGAGTCATCCGTTTTAACAAGCAGCATATTGCACTGATACGAAATAGCCTGCCCATTTAATTATTTAGGAATGGATAGATAAATTAACATTTTGTACAAATAATGTTTTTCATTTTTCTTCCTCGATGGATTCTGGCACCCCCAGCAACAGCTGCTCGCACTTTAAAGGAGATAGATATATATAAAGGAGATATATATATATATATATATAGATAGATATAGATAATAGATATATAGATAACAGTGACAAAACAATTACATTCATTACATTGACAATCATGTTGTTTTTTTCAAAATGTTTTCGTTTCTTTTTCATTACTTCTTTAACACACTTCTCTGCTGCAAAGCGCAGGTATTTTGCTACATATGTATGTGTGTATGTACAGGTATATATATATATATATATGTACAGTATATTTATCTGTATGTGTGTGTATATATGTATAGTATATATATCTGTATATATGTGTGTGTATATATGCGTATATATGTAGATGTGTATATGTATATATCTGTATATGTGTATGTATATATATATGTAGATATGTTTATATGTCTATGTATACATGTTTATGTGTGTGTGTGTGTGTGTATATATATAACAGCAACACTCACATCAGTGACAAAACAATTACATTAACAATCATGTTACGTTATTTTTAAAATGTTTCCTTTTCTTATTCATAACTTCTTTGACACACTACTTCTCTGCTGCGAAGCGCGGGTATTTTGCTATATGGAATAAACAGCATGTTTTTTTCTATTTTGGTAGAGACTCTTGTGGGTTTGGCGATTTGTGTATATATGGTGATTTAGGTTTGTGGTGATGATAAAAAAGTTATCTACTAGTCTGTTTTGCAATTCAAATTTAATTTTGGAACCTTTCTGAATTAATTTTAAGTTTGTTTAAATAATAAACTAAAGTATTCAATTAATTTCAAGGAGGAGGTTATTATAAATAGGACACAAAATTTAGTTAACAGGCAATATAATGCAGAAATGAAAATTCAGCTTTGCTTTAACATCTATGCATGAAACTTAGCATAAAAGCAAAAAGCAAGTTTAAACATGAAAACTATAAAGTAAAGACAAAACAAGAAGTTAAAAGTAAAATGAACAATGAAAATGCATTTTTAGAGAAATGCAGGATTTCATTAGATATAATTAGATTCTTTACATTTTTTCATGCGCCAAGCAAATGGAAACAAAACTTGGCTAGGTTTACCGAAAAAAATCTTTGGGCAATTTTGCCCTCAAATTTGACAAACAAAGTAACACCATTGCTAAAGCCTGTTTCTATCACCTCAGGGTATTAGCTAAAGTCAAGCTGTAGCACTGCCACATAAGTAAAATATTATTACCATATTCTTCTTATGTGAGTTGTATTGTACCCTGTCTGTTTTTTTGCGTGCTGCTCGTTGTGGCGGGGTTTCTGCTCAGTTTCAGGTGGGGGAGTTTTCCCAGTTCAGAACTGCGAGCCGCGACATGGTGATTGACAACATTGCCATTCTTGGGCAGGATTCTGGTTGGTAGCAAATGAATGGTTGGACCGTCAAAATTAAACCAGCATGGAAGAAGTAATCAGGAGGAAAGCCAAAGAAAGTTGTGACAGATACTATCAATGCAGGAGGGAAAAAATAGAAAGATCACGCCCACTGACTCTTGGTCAAGGTTAGTGAGGAGGCCATTTGCACGCTGTCCATATGCCAGGCTTACCAATTTCAGAGGGTGAGACTTAAAACTTCCTTTTACTTTCAGGATAGTGCGGTCTTCAATTTTCCTCTAGTCCATTCAAATCTGCCTCTCATCTTCCGACGTTTCCCCATATATACAGTGTTGGTACGGGCCGTCCTTTATTGTTTTTTTGATTTTTAATTTATGTATATGTGGGCGGGAAACTGCCCAAGGTGACTTAATTTAATTGATGTTTTGGTGTGAACGAAACATGTGTAACTGCTCCGTAAAGTTATATCTATCATTACAAAGCTTTTTCGATCTGTAAATGATTTTAAAAAAATTATATATATTTCACACCTTTCTGTTTCTCCAGCTTGACTAACAAAACTCATTATACACTGGAGTCAACCAGTTACCACTTGCTCATCTACAATTAGTTAAGAACACTGCAGCAAGTCTCCTAACGGGCACACAAAAACAATTACATCACATCAATTTTAGCCTTTGTTTATTGGCTTCCAGTTTGTTGCAGTATTGATTTTAAATTTTTTATGTTTAAGTGTCTGAAAGGTTTATCTTACTGAAGTCTTACACCCTTATCTTCCTCGTGGTCACTCTTCTGATCAGATGCTACTGGTCATACCGGGGTATATACCTAAGCTCAGGGGTGACCATGCCTTTGAAATAGAGTTGTCACAAAATGCACTGTTAACGTGGCAAGATAACTTTGGTTTGTGAGTGCAGGAATCATACTTATTTGGGGAGGAAAAACAAGAAAGAAAAACACATTCACATGCTTGCATTAGTGCCCCTTTTACGTAATTATGGAATTAGTCTAAAAACATGCATGATTTCTGCATGCTTTGAAAGCAAAATGTTACATATCAAATGAGGTGTAATGTTTTGCCTTGTATTGTCACACATTTTAAGAGGGGGATAAAAATGTAACAACATTAATAACTTTTGATAGCATCCTACACAATCTCAATAAACGAAAGGAGGTTTTTCCTCTTCATTTGGAATGTAATAAGCATAATTCTACAAATGGCTACCAATTCAAGCATCTGTCACATACAAAGGACTGTGGGAGGACTGGCAATGTAAACAACAGTTGCAGCAAGAAAACACTGACGCAAGATTCAAGCAAACTCACTACTTGGTTTTTCCACACCAGCGATGACTTGAGTTGCTCCACTGCTTAATACCAAAGTAAAACATACTTAGGGTTTTTAATACTTCAAAGGAAAAGGAACATCACCCTATTAAAAATTATATATATATATATATATATATATATATATATATACTGTGTTAACATAGCTGCGTAAACACCAAAACAAATGGTGCAAAAAAATAAAACTGCATTCCTCACTGTTTAATATGAACCTGCAAATGCTGAATTTGTCCCATTCAATTGGTTTTTGAAGGCAACCTACCATTCATTAGTATAACCCATAAGTTAAAGCACCCATGAAATAAATGAATGGTATGTTGAACAATGTAATGCTACCTCAATTATAGTAACGACAGCCAAAGTAATTTTCTAATTCTGGATTTGTACTCAGGGATAAGCAAAAACAAAATGTGATCACTCACATAAGAAACATCAAAACAAAGGTTATTTAACAAGAGTTCTAAAATAAAGGTCTGACAAGAAACTTTAAAGTTGTGACAAATGTTGAAAAAATAATAAAACACGAGGAACAGATTTGGAAGATTAAAGCATCATGAGTTTCAGACATTTGAAATTTGAATTATTTTGACTCATCTGTTAAATATACTTCTCAAAAAAATTAAGGCAGCACTTAATCATTACAGTCTATCACCTAGTCAATTAAGCTTCAGGGACATCAAATCTGTCCAGTCAGGAAGCAAAAGCGAACATGAATCAACTTCATTACAAAAGACAACCCCCAAAAAAGGGAAAGGTTTTGCAGGTGATGGCCACAGGCAACTGCTCTCTCCATTTCCGTCCTGACTGGTTCTTCTCTAGTTTTGCATTTTGCTTGTGTCTTTGTCACAACTGGTAGTATGAGGTGGTACCTGCAGCCAATTCAGGTGGCACAGGTAGTACAGCTCCACCAAGGTTAGCACATCCATAAGTGTTGCTACAATGAGTTAGCTGTGTCGAGAGAGCGTGAAGGAGATACCCGGAAAAGGGCTGTTACACAAGGAGAGCTGGACAGGCCTGTACAAGGCCATCATCCCAGCAGCAGGAGTGGTATCTGCTCCTTTGTGTTTCTGACCAAACTGACAGCAACAGACACCATGCGGGTGGCATGAGGGCCCGATGTCCTCTAGTGAGACATGTGCTCACAACCCATCATTGTGCAGCTCAATTGGAATTTGGCAGAAAATACCACAATTGACAGCTCCACCATTGGCGCCCCATTCTCTTCACAGGTTCACGCTGAGCACGTGACAGACATAAGAGTTTGGAGACGCTATGGTGAACATTAAGCAGCCTGCAACATCATCCAACACGACCAGTTTGGCAGTGGGTCAGTGATAGTCTGGAGAGGCATACCTTGAAGGGTCACACAGCCTCCACATGATAGGGAACGGTACCGACTATAGTTAGGTACTAGGATGAAATCCTCAAAGCCACTGTTAGTGCTGGGAGGTATACCGGTTCATACTGAAAACCGTTTTTTTTATTTTTGTTATGATATGGATTTTTCTTATACCGCAATAACCTAAATAGCCTAAACAACATTCAGAATGTGGCGCAACGAGAAACTGTTTAAAGGGGGGCCTTTTTCACTGCTACACCGCTAAACACGCATGCAACGGAGTACACGCGTTAGTGGAGGTATTGAGCAGTGAAAATAGACAAGGAACATTCAGAAACTGAAGTTGTAGCAGACTATAAAGTTGAGCATGAGGAAACAGAAGAACTTTTGCCGAAAAATGGAGCGGTGTCTGTTGTCGGATATACTTTGGTTTTAAAAGGCTGGATGTGGACCAAACAACTATTTATTGCAAATGTTGTCTTCAGAGGCAATTTGTTGCACCACCTTAGCCGCAAACATGCTCTGGTGTACCATGAATCTATGGAACTAAGATTGGCACCTCCCACGTCCTCAGGTAAAACTGAAAAAGCTAGAGGACACTCAAGTCAGACGTCACTTGTAGATGCGTTGGCTAGAGGAACTGCCTACAACAAAAAAAAAGCAAGCAGTGGATCGAGATAACCAACGCCATTACAATCCCTATAGCTAACATGTCAGTGGACAGAGATTGTTAACATTAACAGAAAGTGCAGTTGGTTTACAAAAAATATTTACTATTTATTCCTTTTCTAAGACATGTTCAGTGACAAGCACCTCTGGATATTTTAGTAAGTCTAAATGCCTCTTTGGATGATTGAAAATATGTTGTCAAAATTATCGTTTAAGTTGTTGGCAAAATTTGTTCAATAAAAAGGTTCTATATTTTGACTGCAACTGTCATGCAGTGTGATTTCTTCTCTTAATTAGTTCCACCCCCTTGAAAACTATGACTTTACGGGGCCATGCAAACCTGTATTAATACTTGTGTGCACATTAAAATATTTTTTTTGTACAATGTACAATTCTCATGACAGTGGAATAGGTCATTCTTAGCCAGTCTACTGCAGTAAATACAGTGGAAAATGAGGTTAACATCCACTCATGCATGGGGAAAAAATACTGTTTAATACAGTGAAACCGGTATAATTTTGAAAAATACCGTGATATAGAATTTTGGTCATACCGCCCACCACTAGCCACTGTCCAGCCTTAGACCAGTGCCTCAACTGGCCAGAGTTTGTAGGCAGTGTCTGGATAACAAAGGCATTGATGCCACTGACTGGCCTGCACATTCCCCAGACCTGAATTCAAATGAAAACCTCTGGGATGTTATGTATCAGTGCATCCAATACCGCCAAGTAGCACCTGAAACAGACAAGGAGTTCACAGAAAGAGATCATCCAGGACCTCCAGGACTGCCGACTTATCAGGAGCATACCCAGACATTGTCAGGAGTGCTTACAAACACGTAGTGACCATACACATACTACTGAATCACATTATTAGTTGCCATGTTGAATTCAAGCAAGTTGCATCAGCCTGTGATTTCAGTTTTTGGGTGTGATATTGAATCCAGCCCTCAGTGAGTTGGTGATTTTGGTTTCCACTGACCATTGTTACATCATTTTGTTCTGAACGAATTACATATTACTTAATAAAGATTTTCCACTTGAATATTTTGTTAATCGAGATCTAATGTGTGGTTCACTGACAAACCAGACATTAAAAGCATATTGCTACAAAAACCGATTTAAAGAGTTTGTTTAAATGGAACTTTTAGTACCTTAGAACTAAGGGAAGTACTGGCACTATTCAATAAAGAATCTCTGTCACTCAGTTCCACAGGATGGCTCATAGCAGTCAAAACTTCAAGGCCTTTATCAAGAGCTTTCTGAAAAGATTCTGAAATAATGGTAGGATGGATACCTGAAATGCAAGATACAGATTGTCAAGCAAAATTATATAAAAATTACATAAAAATAAATCAAATTAAAAAGGCCCAATGTTTACCTTTCTGGAGCAATTTAGCACAGGCATCTAATAAAGAGCCAGCAATGACAACAACAGAAGTAGTCCCATCACCAGCTTCAATGTCTTGTGCTTTGGAAAGTTCTACCAGCTGGAAACAAGAGGAAAAATGCTAAATTTTGAAAATGCTGACATATTCAAGATTTACAATGAATATACAGTACATTAAGGCAGAAAAAAAAGACAGGTAGTTGATGCAACAAGCTTCTATATTTATGTATGATATCTCAGGTCCATCCTTAAAATATCTATTTTATTTATGTACAGATTCTCTTGGTCCCAACATAACTTCATTTCAAACAACTTCACAATTACTGATCAATTTCACTAGTTGGTTGTAGTCCTTTTTCAAAGTTGTATGATATACTTTTGTAAGAATTTATGAAATGTTTGAATTTTACCCAACCATGCATACTACACTCTTTTCAGTTATTTGAATCTTTATTAACCAATTTCCACAAGTGTCTTAGAAGAATCAAGAAATTGTACATTCACAGTATACTTACACATAAAACATACACATATTAGTTAACTTATTAGACAATGTTGATATTCTATGCAGAATTCATGTACTGACATACTAGAGGCAGAAACTGAACAACATCTGTAATTTTGTTTAGTTAAAGACAGATTTTTGTAACAAAACCTGCAGCCAAAGGAGCCTACAAGGCCAGAATCTGGAAAACCACTGCTCTGGCACATATTGAATATTGGACAAATGAATACCTACCATCTTAGCTGCAGGATGCACAACTTGCATTTGTTTAAGGATGGTGGCACCATCATTTGTTATGGTAACGTCACCTTTTCCATCCTGTATCTAGCGGGAAGAAAAAAAGAGAAAAACAAAAAACTTTCAGTAGATAGACTCTGAAAATAAAATACTGGGTATTTATTACATAGCAACCATGAGTTGACCTTAAATAATGGAAGCCCAACAAGGCTCAAGTGAGCAAGCATAATGAAGGGAATTAGTGCAGTGAATCCCAGCTATTATTTTAAAATAAATTCTTCTTCCAAAGGCTTAGTGAAAACATCACCTCTGTATTCAAAAGACAAATTGTTACTTAAACTATGGTCTTGCCTTCTAAACACGGCAGCTTAGCAACAGCCACACCGAGACTCACAACTTGTTAATGATGTGCATCAGGACATCTGTATAAGGAAACATTTCCTACACAGGACTATTAGCTCCAAAAAATAGAGAAACCTTCAGAATTTTGATTTGAAAGGTAGTAGAATAATCATTAGTTTTAACTTTTATGCAGTTTTTGCATTTCCCCAAAGTAAGCTGGAGCTAACAAACAAAACTATTTAGCACTGAAACTGAAAACTACACTTCTGATGGAGAATTGCAGTCTAAATACAAAATAAAAAAAAATTCACTGACATGCAGTTCCAAAAGCATGTAACAAGGATAATGAAAGTCTGACACTGTCAGATTTCTATGTTATTTACATGCTTTACAGCAAGGCTATTCAATTAAAAAAAAAATCAGTTGGGCCACATTTTGAAACCAAGAAATTTAGCTGGGCCATTTTCAGCAGCCAGTAAACAGAAGGTAATGATGAATTTTAAACCAACATAAATGAATGTATTGAAAAAAGTCATGTTTATTCAATGTTTCCATTTTAAATTTGGTCACATCTGACATACGCAAATCAAAGTGCAAAACATTTAAAATTGACAAAAAAATCATCAAGTATAATAAAAATAATTATTTACCTTTATATAGTACTTTACTCACTACTTCAAAGCACTTTGCAAACTCTTCGCTGAAAGGATCTGGGACACGAACCTATAGTCTGCTTATTGCAAGGCTGGGGCACTACCATTACGCTACTGTCATAGGTGTACTGTGCTGCAGAATATTGTACTCGATAGTTTCAAATTACAGACACAAAATTTCCGAAATCAAAGATTATTAACAGAAGGTTAATAATGAGGTCTCTGCATTCCACAAAAAAAAGTGTTGTGTAGTTCCATAAAGCAATCAGTGCTTAATTTAATTTGAGTCTTAAAGAACATTCCAAATGTTTGCATCTTTTTATCAAATGCAGTCTTTCTAATATGTTCTTTGCTTTGAGTGTCAATAGCTGATCATCATCCTCCTAACAGCCATGAATCTGCATGATCGAAGAGTGTGAGTGGAGGGCCTACCAATCATATGAAACAAAGTGCGGAGACAGTGTTGGTTAGTAACACATCGTTAATTGCAGCATCAACTAAATTCACTAACTGTAATAATAATGCAAGCAATTTATTAACACACCTTGTAATAGGTCCACAGGTTTTTAAAAAGGCAGAATTAAAATAAATCTATTCCATCCATTTGATCTTTTCTACTACAACGTCACACAAAACAAAAGCCAAGACCATCATGTGCAAGGTATCAATTGACCCTGGGCAGGACATCAATCCAGAGCATGCTTACATACATGCCTGCATACTTCCTTAGTGTTATCAAATAACATAAATTTACATTGCTAGAAAGAAAAAGAGTACTCCAATGCAATCCAATGTGTTAACTGCATTGCATTTGCATGTGGTGCATTTAATTTCGGCAGAGTTTGACCAAGTCATACTTAAAAACATGTCAACCAAGTGATTGAATGATTTTCACTATGGCACTCAATTTTCACATCAGTTTAAAATGCATATTCCAAATAATTCATTCTCTGGATAAGGATCTTGACCATACATTGTTGTTCTCTCTCTCTCGTTAAATTAATCTTAGCCTGAATGAATCTATTAATTTTTTACATTTAAGATTTTTAATTTAAAGATTTACCAATGTTGTTTCTTGTCCTAGTGTGTGTATACAGTGGTGTGAAAAACTATTTGCCCCCTTCCTGATTTCTTATTCTTTTGCATGTTTGTCACACAAAATGTTTCTGATCATCAAACACATTTAACCATTAGTCAAATATAACACAAGTAAACACAAAATGCAGTTTTTAAATGATGGTTTTTATTATTTAGGGAGAAAAAAAAATCCAAACCTACATGGCCCTGTGTGAAAAAGTAATTGCCCCCTGAACCTAATAACTGCTTGGGCCACCCTTAGCAGCAATAACTGCAATCAAGCGTTTGCGATAACTTGCAATGAGTCTTTTACAGCGCTCTGGAGGAATTTTGGCCCACTCATCTTTGCAGAGTTGTTGTAATTCAGCTTTATTTGAGGGTTTTCTAGCATGAACCGCCTTTTTAAGGTCATGCCATAGCATCTCAATTGGATTCAGGTCAGGACTTTGACTAGGCCACTCCAAAGTCTTCATTTTGTTTTTCTTCAGCCATTCAGAGGTGGATTTGCTGGTGTGTTTTGGGTCATTGTCCTGTTGCAGCACCCAAGATCGCTTCAGCTTGAGTTGACGAACAGATGGCCGGACATTCTCCTTCAGGATTTTTTGGTAGACAGTAGAATTCATGGTTCCATCTATCACAGCAAGCCTTCCAGGTCCTGAAGCAGCAAAACAACCCCAGACCATCACACTACCACCACCATATTTTACTGTTGGTATGATGTTCTTTTCTGAAATGCTGTGTTCCTTTTCGCCAGATGTAAGGGACATTTGCCTTCCAAAAGTTCAACTTTTGTCTCATCAGTCCACAAGGTATTTTCCCAAAAGTCTTGGCAATCATTGAGATGTTTCTTAGCAAAATTGAGACGAGCCCTAATGTTCTTTTGCTTAACAGTGGTTTGCGTCTTGGAAATCTACCATGCAGGCCGTTTTTGCCCAGTCTCTTTCTTATGGTGGAGTCGTGAACACTGACCTTAATTGATGCAAGTGAGGCCTGCAGTTCTTTAGACGTTGTCCTGGGGTCTTTGTGACCTCTCGGATGAGTCGTCTCTGCGCTCTTGGGGTAATTTTGGTCGGCCGGCCACTCCTGGGAAGGTTCACCACTGTTCCATGTTTTTGCCATTTGTGGATAATGGCTCTCACTGTGGTTCGCTGGAGTCCCAAAGCTTTAGAAATGGCTTTATAACCTTTACCAGACTGATAGATCTCAATTACTTCTGTTCTCATTTGTTCCTGAATTTCTTTGGATCTTGGCATGATGTCTAGCTTTTGAGGTGCTTTTGGTCTACTTCTCTGTGTCAGGCAGCTCCTATTTAAGTGATTTCTTGATTGAAACAGGTGTGGCAGTAATCAGGCCTGGGGGTGGCTACGGAAATTGAACTCAGGTGTGATACACCACAGTTAGGTTATTTTTTAACAAGGGGGCAATTACTTTTTCACACAGGGCCATGTAGGTTTGGATTTTTTTCTCCTAAATAATAAAAACCATCATTTAAAAACTGCATTTTGTGTTTACTTGTGTTATATTTGACTAATGGTTAAATGTGTTTGATGATCAGAAACATTTTGTGTGACAAACATGTAAAAGAATAAGAAATCAGGAAGGGGGCAAATAGTTTTTCACACCACTGTATACACACAGGGAACTTCAGTTTCTGTATTACATCTTGCCCGAAGAAGGGGCCCGAGTTGCCTCAAAAGCTTGCATATTGTAATCTCTTTAGTTAGCCAATAAAAGGTGTCATTTTGCTTGGCTTTTCTTTGCTTTTAGCTAAGTCACATATGTACGGACATGAATTAAAATGCAATATACTTTTGTATTGCATTTTAAACTGACATGTAAATGGTGCTGCATAGTGAAAAACAATCAACGATTTGGTTGATATGTTTTTAATTTCGACACAATAAAATTCAGCCCAAAGCCAAAATTAAATGCACCATGTTCATATGCAATGCATTACAATATAGTTAACATACTGAACTGCATTTCATTTTGGCACGAATAATCTTCCATAGTATGACAAACTCCTGCAAAAACTGTGTAAGGAATCAATTTCATACAGTGACTGGGTTAGCAACTTACCGCAAGTTCTTACAGCTACAGTAAGCACAGCGCCTTTAGACTGGCCCCACACAGAAATCTTTAATGGTATTCAAATTGGTCACTAGCTAATTTTCACAGACTAGTCAAAACAGCTTGATCAAAATCCATTAGGAATGATGCTGTTAGTTATTGTAATACCACTGCTTGAGTAACATACACCTCATACACTTTCTCCTACAATCCAGCCATGTAGGTTAATTTAACTGGCACCTGTAATTAAACCATAAGTTAATTGTGGGTAACGTACCTAGGATTAGACTGGTATCCATAGCTCAGGGGTGGTTCTTTACTTACACTAAATGTATTTCCTTTATTCACTTTTGTAACAGAAAAATAAGAGCTTGGACAAATGGATAGATATACTGCAGGAATTCAGAATTTGCATTTTTTTTAAACCCTCAAATATTAATCCAACAAATAGAAAGCATCTGCATATAGAGTTCAAAACGTTTCCCTATTAAATAATGCCACTTATAAATATAGTAAATCAAATACCATTTTATCCATGCCCTTTGGGCCAAGGCTTGTCCTGATGGCATCTGCAACAGCTGAAAAGTAGCAAACAGAATTTCGTGTAAGATAATCCGCATCAAAACTAAAAAATAAAGAAAACGTCATATCTACAAGTACTGTATACATAAAGACATTCTGAACTATAAACTACACAGATTATTAAATTATTAGAACTTAAATTGACGTTAAGTGCATCTTTGAGCCAATGTGAAGGACTGTCAACCTGAAGTCAGTTTTCAAGTTCACATTTTCACTCCCATTCAAAAGGCCAATGAAACAACGCAGCACTCCAAGTGCTGAGCGACAGTACAACTCACTGGCAATTCAGTACGTCTAAACGAGACGTCCAAAATTGTATCTACTTCTGCTCAAACTCAAAATTTCTACTTCTGACTGCCATTTATGAGTAACTACCACAGAAAAAAACGTCGAAGTACATCACAACATAGAACAGTTCAACACAACTAAACTTGACATACTTACCTTTGCCTGCTGCAATATTACTAAACCTGATCTGAGCTGGCTTGTCTCGGTCAACATAGGCACTTCTTTGACTTTTTCCATTAGTCATCCGAGGAGCGGCGATTTCAGGCATGATAATCAGTTCAGCTGCAGCTGCTTAGTGCGATGAAAAGCTTTTTTTTAAACCCTCAATAATGTGTAATAACCGTTTCCTATACAAAGAGCATCCAAAAGGTTGGATGGGTTTGGATTACTTTTCACGATTTCACCGAGGCAACCGAAGAATAGCAGAAGCTTCCAGAACCACCGCCTGTGCGCACACAACGAAAGGACCCAAACAGAATATGGCGTGTAAAAGTGACGTCATTAAGCAGTTTATAAATATGCCGTATTAAAATGTGCACCTTTTTCAAGGCAGCGCATTTATTTATCAGTTTTACAAGTGATAAATTTCAGTTTTAGTATATTTGTATTTTACTAAAAACGAATATAATGAGTTTATTGGTTTTTTTTAGATTGTTGTTTTTTCCCATAAAAGGCGGTTTAGGGCGCAGCAGTGGCAGTTTCCATGTTTCCTATTTTGGGTTATGACTCAAGAACATCTACATACATACATACATACATACATACATACATACATACATACATACATACATACATACATACATACATACATACATCCCAATGTGTATTTATTTTATGCATTATTTTAATGTTGCAGAGCCTTGCTATAATAAATCGAGTACAAAACGGAAGCCTATAGTGAGGAATAGGCACACGCCTTTTTTTTCCAAGAGTGTTGTGTGCCTGAGCGCTGCTGTTTGACATAAACTGAAAGGTCTGGTCTACACCAGGGGCTCTCAAGTTTAGTCCTGGTGTGCTGCTGTGGCGACAGGATTTAATTCCATCCTGTTTCACAAATCAGTGGGTTACTGTAACTGCGTTTTTTTTTCTTTTCTTTTCTTTTCTTATTCCGCATTCAGAAAAGTGCTTAAGTATGATATTTGCATTTAGAAGAAATTCAGAAATGTGTTTTCTTTGTCATAGTTTCAAAAACTTGACTTTCTTTTGCCATTTTTATTTAAATTCACCTTATTTCTGTGCTTTTTAAATTGCATACAAATACTGGCAACTAGTAATGAGCAGTGCCGACACAGGTGCAAATAATACCGAATGTTAACACTGAGTGTCTGCTTCAATGTTACATTCAATAGTGTGCTAATCCTAATCTTAATAAAATGACAAGCACCTGTGTATCTATATGTCTGTCAAGTTGCTATGTCTCTTCTATAATCCATTTGGTATGGAATTTGTGAAAGCAGTGCTAATATTTGTGATGCAATATGACAAATGCTGTGCATTTAATTACTGCAAATATTGTATTTGTGATGTCCCATTGGTTGAAATGATAAAAGCAATGCATTTTATTACTACCAATGGTTTGTCCTCTGCGGTGGGTTGGCACCCTGCCCAGTATTAGTTCCTGCCTTGTGCCCTGCGTTGGCTGGGATTGGCTCCAGCAGACCCCCGTGACCCTGTGTTCGGATTCAGCGGGTTGGAAAATGGATGGATGGATGGTTTGTCCTGCTCCATCTGTTGGAATGACAAATGCAATGTATTTTATTACTACCAATGTTTGTCCTGCTCCATCTGTTGGAATGACAAATGCAATGTATTTTATTACTACCAATGCTTGTGATTAGCCACATTGTATGTGTAGCATTTTATTGCTCCAAATGTTTTCTGATGCTCTATCATTTGGAATGACATATGCAATGTATTTTATCGCTACAAATGTTTGTGATACCCCATTTGTTGCAATGACAAAAGCAATGCATTTTATAACTAACAATATTTATAATGTGTGATCTGTTGGAGTGACAGATGCAATGTATTTTGTTACTGCCAATGTTGTGACACGTCATCTTTTAGAATGACAAATGTTATGCATACTATTATTACAAATGTCTATGATGTGTAATCTGTTGGAATGACAAATGCAATGCATTTTAGCACTACCAATGTTTGTGATGCACCATATGTTTAAATGACAGATGCAGTGCATTTTATTGCTTATAATGTCTGTGATGCTTCATGTGTTGGAATGACTACAAATGTTAGCAATGTGCCATCTGTTGGAATGGCAAATATGATGTGTTTTATTACTACATGCATTACAAAATACATTCCAATAGATGGTGCACTGCAAATATTAATGTTAAAATCTATGTTGATTACTTAGGTTTCAGCCCATCTTAGATGGTAGCACAGCTAGTTGGTAATATAAGGCTTAACAAAGTGGTCCATGAGTTCAGTCTTGCAGATTACAGTACTTTAAATGTAATCACCTTCTGCTTTTAACTGAACTTCTGTCTTTATTAAACAAGCTGCTGTTTACTACTTTCTACCTTGTTTTATGTCAATCCAGAAATTACAAAATGGGTTTGCTAATTTTTAGGGGACTGTAACAAGCATTTGTGCATTTAATATTAATTAATGTTCTTTTTATTGCTTTTTAAGATTGCTCTCTTCTTTATGTTTTGCCCATTTAAGCCCCTTTTTTTTACTAATTAGCTAATAAGTGAATTTTATACTGAAATAGCAGCTTCCCTTTTGTATTCAATGTCATTTGCACCAATTCTGCCGTGGCTGATCCCGAGCCCAGCTGAGAAAGTAGGAGGGTTAGGCGAGTGGCCAGCAACCCCAAAAAAAATATACTGCTACAGAAATGCCAAGAACTACAAATACTATAGTCATGAAAGATGATGGACCTCCAGGTGGAAGGTGCATGATGCCAGAAGGTGAAAGCCAGAGTCATCTGGAAGCTGTCAGGCTGACGACCATCACCTCCAGCAAGACCAAGAACAATGTACTAAACCAGCAAAGCAGCACAAGTGGCTGCAGAGATAAGAAGATCTGGCCTCACCATCCTCAGAATCAGAGATGAACTAGTTCTAGACAGAGACAGCTTACTTCCAGAGAACTGCTGCTGTTTTCATGACACAAGCAGGAGAACGTGCCACACACTCATGGTGTGGCCTTGATGCTGTCCAAGACAGCACAGGGAGCACTCATTAGGTGAAAGACACATGGCCCACGGATCACGATAGCCTCCATCCAAACAAATGGAGAAAAGAAGATGAGGATTAATTTGGAAGTGATTCAGTGCTACACCCCAACAAGCGACAGTGGCGAGGAAGAGATAGATGATTTCTACAACAGACTGCTGACTATCGTCCAAGATTGACCCAATCATCGCTATGGGTGACTTTAATGCCAAGATTAGCATCAACAACAGGGGTTATAAGGAGATCAAGGGACAGCAAGGTTTAGTTGAGATGAATGACAATAGGGAGAGTTTCGCCAACCTATGCACTACGAGCAACCTCATCATCAGAGGGACCTTTTTCCATCACGGAAGAATACACAAGGTGACTTGGGTGTCACCAGATCTGTTGACGGAGAACCAGATCGACCATGTGTGCAACGGTTGGATGTTCCAGAGATATCTTCAGGATGTACACGTCAAGAGAGGAGCAAATGTTACTTCAGACCATTGTCTCCTTGTAGCGTGGTTAAAGCTTAAGTTAAACAAAAACTGGTCTGGAGGTCCCAGCCAATGCCAGCAATACAATACCACCCTGCTGAAGGACAACAACAAGCGAGAAGAATTCAGTATCACCCTCTCCAACAAGTTCCAAGTCCTGCACAAGCTGCTGGAAGAAGAGACGGTTAATGAAAAGTGGCAGAGAATGAAAGGAGCAGTGATATCAACATGCCAAGAAGTGGTTGGCCCAAAACACATAACCACAAGTAGTGGATGTTAACAGAGACACTGAAGAAAATAGAAGAGATGAAAACAAAGAAGGCAGCAGTGAATAATAGTAGAATGAAAGCTACAAAAGCCAAGGCCCAAGAGGAATTTACAGAGGCAAACAGGAAGGTCAAACTCAGTATCAGGTTCGACAAACAAAGCTACATAGAGATGTTGTAAAAATAGGCTGAAGAAGCAGTTCACCATGGCAAAACGCAGGACCTGTAAAACAATATTAAGAAGCGCTAAGGAAAATATACAAAGACAGAGAGAAAGGCAGTGATGGTACAGCAATACCAGATGAGGAGAGGCAGAAGAACAGGTGGGTAGAGCACTTTGAGGAGCTGCTAAACAGACCAGCACCCTCTCCCCCCCAACACACCAGTCACTCTTCCACCAGCTGCTGATCTGCCAGTAGACTGCAGTGCACCCACGAAGGAGGAGATCCGCAGTGTCATCAAGCAGCTAAGTGATTGCAAGGCTGCAGGACCCAACATGTTCTCAGCAAAGGTGCTGAAGGCTGAAATGGAAACCTGTGTGGAGCAAGACATGGGAAGAGGAGAAAGTGCCAACAGAATGGCAATCTCAGTTCTTGCTCAAACTACAGAGGGATAACACTACTGTCCATCCCAGGAAAACTGTTTAACCACATCCTGCCAAACAAGATGAAAGATGCAATAAACCTGCAACTCCAAGATCAGCAGGCTGGTTTTGGCAAGGACAGGTCCTGCATTGACCAGACTAAGCATAATTTTAGAACAGTCATTGGAGTGAAACTCATCTCTCTACATCAGCTTCATTGACTATGACATGGTATTTGACAGCATGGATAGGCAGACCCTCTGAAAGCTACTGAGACACTATGACACTTTGCGGATGACTTAGTCCTTTTTCACATTCCCAACAACAGATGCAGGAAAAGACCAGCATCGTAGCAGACACCTCAGAAAATCTGGGCCTCAGCATCAACAGAGATAAGAGTAAGGTGGTAAAGGTCAAAACAGTCAGTGCAATGCACATCCTGCTGGAAGGAGAGGCACTAGAAGAGGTAGACAACTTTACCTACCTTCACAACATCATCGACAGACAGGGTGGGACAGATGCTAATGTTAGAACCCAAATCAGCAAGGCAAGGGCAGCTTTCCTTCAGCTGAAGAATGTATGGAGATCCTTTGAAATCAACGCCAACATCAAGGTCAGAGTCTTTGACACTATTGTGAAGCCTGTCATACTTTATGGAGCCAAAACCTGGAGAACCACTGTCACCACCACAACGGGAAGTTTTCATCAACACCTGCCTCAAAAGGAACCTCAAGATGCGCTGGCCAGACAAGATCAGCAACAAAGACCTGTGGCAATGAACTAAACGGCAGCCCGCTGAAGAAAACATCCTTCAAAGATGCTAGAGGTGGATTAGACACACCCTCTGCAGGCCTGCAACCAGCATGACAAGAGTAGCCCTCACCTGCAACCCACAAGGGAAGAGGAAGAGGTATTGTCCAAAAAATACTTGTCACCGTGACCTGGAGGCAGACATGAGGAGGACTGGCCACACATGGGGACAGCTGGAGAAACTGGCTCAGGACTGAAAAGGCTGGAGGGAGCTGATTGGCGGCCCATGCAGCACACAGGACCACAGGCAGAAATGAGATGATGAGATGTTATTTGCACCTTTGTCTGCACTACTCATCACTAAATGTTAGTATGTGGATACAGTTATGGGAGTAAACACTGCCAGAAAAGGTGAATTAAAAATATTAACCTTCTTTTACGATATTGTTTAAGAAATGGCAAAAATGCAAATTTCTGAATTTGTTTATATGTGATATACTAACACATATTTCTGAATATAAAATAAGAGAAGAAAAAGACTAACTAAACACTTAATTCATTTGGAAGTAAGACTGAACCATTTATTTAAGAAACTTGATAGAATTGAAATCTGTAGTCACAGTGTTACCCCAGATCTGAACTTGGAATCCCCTGGGTTGGACTATTTAATATAAAAGAATGCATTATAATTAGAACACATCTTACTAGTTCCAGTTGCAAACACAACCATTTCATTGTTCCCTAAATCTAAATGAAGTGCTCATATATGAAGTGTGTTGGCAATGTGTGATGATAAATTTTGCTAATTCTTGACAATAGACACAAATTGTGATTAGAAATGAAAAAAAAAATCTGTAGGCTAAAATGTAACATTAGTTTAACCTTGCTGAAGTTAGACCTCAATGCTATCCCCCTATATGGTTTGAGCATGTGGCGCTGTCACACTCTCAGCCATATCAGCTGTGGCACATTACAATAAATCAACTGCTCTAAAAAAGAATTTATGCAACCCAGGCTGTTAGAAGTGGTGTTAAGTGTGGTAGTGACCCCATTCCTACACTGTAACAGGCTGGCACGTCAAACACAGGGTGTAGGCATGAATGAGCAGGAAAAAAATGGTCTGCTCAAGGCCTGTCTGCATAAAAGCTGCTGCAACAAAACAAACACATTTATATGAGGTGTGGTGCTCCTTTAACAAGAGCAAGGCCAAAGTCACAGAGCAGGCAGACAGACACAGGCTAGTGAATAGAAAGCAGCAGGCTGGCATTAAGAGAATACATCGGTATACAAGTGAAGGAGGCCAGAAATGTGCATACACACAAAAAAATCTAGATGCATAAGTCTGTGCGTTCACCAGCTTCCACGTTCTTCCACTCCATAAATCCCAGAGTGAAAAGTAATGTACATGCGCACATCTGCTGCCCCACCCAAACTCCTCCCAGAATTACGTCTCTTTGAATATGCAAATCAATATAAATACTGTAGCCCTTAAACTCAGCATTCTGTGAAAAGGCAATGGCAAATGCACAGGGGAAAATAAAAGAATTTCAGTGAATACCAAGTGGATGCAAGGAAAAACGTACTATTTGTTGGTTTAAACAGTGGTATAAACAACAAAAGGAAGTTGATCGAGTAACATAGAGTGCCAGAGAAACTCAAAAACTCAAGTTCACAAAGTCGCACAATGCCCGAAATAAAAACGTCGCCGTGAAAAGGCGTGTCGTAGCCCACCGTCAGAGTGTCATATGAAGGCTTATTAAGGTACAGAGAAAAGAAAAAAATAGGGACACAGTGGGAAAAAAGCTTGAAATGTCAACTTTAATCTCGAAATTTGCACTTTAATCGCGTAGTTTATTTTGTCATTAAAGTAGAACATCATAAACTTAATCTTTAAATCGTTTAATTTACTAGTTCCCCAAATCCCATCGTGACTAAAGTAGCACATTAAATGCTTTGTTTTGTATATGATCTTCTATGTGATCTACAGTATGTGTGTGAATCACTACATGCTTCTTAAATGGGCTTTCTCTTCCTCCGACAGGACACAGAATCCATTACATTCGTGATATTACAGCTCTCTGAATAACTAAAATACTGAGATGCATACTTGATATCATTTTCATGATGACAGGAGTTAAAGCATGTTATTAAATGGGAACACGGTGGCGCAGCGATACTGACGAGCTTGCGCCCTGACCATAAATTGTTCATGCCTCCCACAAGATGCTTGTTGCACCGCGCACGACCTTCGATGAAATAATTTATTGCAGCAGTACTGTCTCTTTCAAACGTACTAACTCCCAATTCTTGTCCTTTTTCTTTCTTTAAGTACCCAATCGCCACACAGCCAGCTCTGTAATAGATGTTAAGCCATCTGTGAGCCTAGAACGCAGATTCTGCAAAAGTTTTAAGGAACATTGAAATATCTTCGTAGTACATGTTTAATTATTTTATCCATCTATCCTTCCAGTGTCGCGCCAGCCCCAGCAAGAATACATCGCGAGACAGCAACAATCCCTGAACTAGCTATTGCTGCGTCACTGTGTCCTCACATGTTTAATTATTAACAAGATTATTTAAATGATAAACATATTTTGCTGCATTTCATCTTAAAAATGATATCGTCATCATATGTAAATATAAGCTTTATAAAGTGGCCCAGGTTGTGCAATATTATACCTGTATCGCAAGTTTACAGTGAGGTGATTGTACTAATAAGTACAAACAGTTCTACAAGGAGCACTTGATGGACTGATTGAGGGCGTTTATAGTTTTTGGGATGAAACTGTTTCTGAACCGCGAGGTCCGTACAGGAAAGGCTCTGAAGCGTTTGCCATGAGAGCAGTTCAATAGACAGCATGGCTGAGGCAGCTTGTGCTTGATGCTGTACAGTATACGGATAGTTCTCTTTCCGATCAGCTGCTCAGAGTGGTGCAGTGAGAGTAATATGGAAAAAGATGGTCCGCTGTGGTAACCCCTAACGGGAGCAGCTGAAAGAAGAAGAAGGTGCAGTGAGAGTAACAACGCTAAAGTAGCTATGGTATTTGGAATAGTTTAGTCATTTCGTGGACCATTATATTGTTACAGGTTAATTAATATCAGATGCCTTAAACTAATGAACAATATGCGGTTCATTTCAGTGTATATGATAAAGCCGTGGCAGGGATGTGGATCTAAAAAAGAAAGGGAAACCACACTGGAAGAAAAGCACTGCTGGCCAAAAGCGGCGAACTTGCGTAAGCCAGGGTTTGAGTTATATGTGCATGGCTTTACACCAAATTTAGGTTTTATACATCGCGATTTGAGCGTGGAAACGGGAGTACGCAACATTTTTGTGCGCACGCACCATTTATACATGAGGCCCCAGGAGTGGTAGGAAAATTAATTAACCTGCATATTACCTCACATGTTGTAAATGCATTAAACGTTTTGTGCAAAAATTCAAGAAGTGGTTTGTTGTAATGTCCTTAAATCAACAATATTGCAAAGCTGCCTTTTCCCAGTAGCCATAAAAATGTAACATTACCAACAATTTCATTTTGTCTGACAGCTAGTGATCATGTGACATACAAAAATTACTATGAATATTATTCCTTCTTTGTCAAATCAATATCTTTTTACAAGTTCATTGATGTCTAGCATTTCCAAAACATTCCACCTTTCCCAGAATATGCCTGCTGATCTCTGCCTGAGTGCCATCTTCTTCCAGCCCCTAGCAAGTTAGGGCTGCTCACAAACTCTTCTAAATCCTGGTGTAGTTAGGGGTAGTTGCCTAAAATAGGAAAACTGATAAAATACTGTTACTACTGAGAGCATAGAGCAAATTTACATCACTCTGAGATATTTGAGACGGTTTTGACCGTTATCCTACTCTGAGATGCTTGATAAATATGAGCACTGCTTCTGGTTTTGGAACTTGACTGAGAAGTGACCTGTCCATGTAATTTAAAGTCACCTCAGGCCCAAAAAATTAGGAAATTGTAATCTGGGGAAAAGTTAGTCAGAAGGTTCTCTAGCAGGAGAAGCAGGCCAGGGTTATGAGAGAGATGGGAGGTGAGGTAGGAGAATGTAGTGATCATCTTCATCGGGAGAGGAATTAGATAAGTTGATACTTGATGATACTTGGATTAAGACCTGTACAGGAATTCCCCCTCCTTCTGACTTCAACTCCCCAACTGAGGTGTGGCAGCTTCTTTTATGTTTGACCCGGGAGTACTTTCAGTGCCCCAGCTTTGCACAGCAGAAGAAATAATGGGTCATGTGGAAGCTCCATAAAATAGGTAGGTTTTCTCTTAGCAGCACCCTTTGGTGGTACCCTAGTAGTCCAGCAGGGTTACCCACCTGAAGTACAAGTCCCATGCAACCATGCAGGTGTCCAAACTGGAACCAAGCCAGAGAAACACTTCTACCTGTTATACTTAGGGGTGAACTGTTCCTGATATTCAGCTTCATCCAGTCCATCTATTTTTCTTTCTCCCTGTCTAGGAAAAGGAATGGGAGCCATCCCGGCTGGGCTGTGCCTCCATTCACGCCATCCATCTGTTATGGTCACCGCGCCAGGTAAGGAAATCCTCTCCATCCCTATTCTGAATGCCATTCCATTCACTAGGTTAATTCACATTTCCTGATTGTAATGCAAGACACAGAAAAGTGACTATAGAGAAATAAGAAGCTGTATAAGAAGCTGAAGATTAAGAGGTGACATGATTGAAGTGTTTAAAATTATGAAGGGAATTAGTACAGTGGATCGAGACTTGTATTTTAAAATGATTTCATCAAGAACACAAGAACACAGTTGGAAACTTGTGAACAACAACAACAACAACATTTATTTATATAGCACATTTTCATACAAAAAAATGTAGCTCAAAGTGCTTTACAAAATGAAGAATAGAAAAATAGAAGACACAATAAAAAATAAAAATAAGTCAACATTAATTAACATGTAATAAGTAAGGTCCGATGGCCAGGGTGGACAGAAAAAACAAAAAAAAAAACTCCAGACGGCTGGAGAAAAAAATTTAAATCTGTAGGGATTCCAGACCAAGAGACCGCCCAGTCCCCTCTGGGCAATCTACCTAACATAAATGAAAGTGAAGGGTAAATTTCGCACAAACAGTAGGAAGTTTTTCTTTTCACAAAGAACGATAGACACTTGCAATAAGCTACCAAGTAGTGTGGTAGTCAGTAAGACGTTAGGGACTTTCAAAACTCAGCTTGATGTTTTCTTAGAGGAAATAAGTGGATAGGAATGGCGAGCTTTGTTGGGCTGAATGGCCTGTTCTCGTCTATAGAGTGTTCTAATGTTCTAATATACAGAAGGCTAGCAGGGAATGCCCTCCATCAGATTGTGAATAAACACATTTTTTGCACTATACACCGTAAATCAAATGAAGCAGTTTTTGGAAAGGGTGTTAAGTCAGGAGAGCATATTGTCCCCAACACTTTTCAATGTGTGTGCCAAAGCAATGGTGAAAGAAGCCTGAAGAAGAAGAAGATCTTGATTGGAAGTTGACAACAGCATTCACTAGGACAATGAATTAACAACAAATTGAAGTTAATAGGCTAAATTAAGAATCAAAAGATTTTGGAATAATAGTAAATATACAAAAAGACTAAAGTGATGAAGCTACCTAACAGAGAAGGCAGAAATAACTGTTGAAAGTGAAACATTACAAGAGGTGGAGGAGTTCCACTACTTAGGTAGCTTTATCACATCAGATGGCACTTGTTGTAAAGATTTCAGAACTAGAATTGGAATGGCTAAAGGAGCATTTAGAAGGGACATTGTGTAAAAGAGGCATAAAGAGACGTGAGGCTTTTGAAATTTGGATTTGGTGAAAAGTGATGGAAAGAAAAACAAATGAAGAGGAAAGTCAAGTAGGAGAAGAGCATGAACTCATACTAGCAGTCATGAAGAGGAAAGAGTTATAAGGAAGACAAAGAGGAAGGTAAAAGATGACAATGTTCATAAACAAAGGACATATGGGCAGAAATAAGAAAGCAGCTAAAAAGAGCAAAGTGGAAGAGAAAATTAGCCTCAAACCTGTCTAATAATATCACCTTAATAACACCTTCCATTAATTCACCTGTGAAGTATGTTAAGCTTACTGGCCTATAGCTGCTTGTCTCTGTTCAATCACCCCTTTTATATAATTGGATAATACTCATTGTTTTCCAGTCCTTAGAAATTTCCCCAGTGACTTTCAAAAAACATCCATTTTTACTCCTACTATCCTTGTAACAGATGGCCAGATAGGTTTTAAGAGTATGTCCTCTTTATGTTCATTCTATAAAAAAGATGAAACTATCCATTTATTTTATGGCTGTTCCATATCAAAATAATTTGGTTAGAGGTTGCTGCTCTGTTATTTTTATGTTTCAAAATCTCTAACAGATTTCTGAAATTATGATTTTTGTTTCATATATTGAAACAAATGATGCTTATTTGATAAAAAAAAAAAACTTCACAAAGCCAGAATCCTAAACTGAAAGTCTAATTTCAGACTGTTCCCTCGTGATGTAGAGTCCAACCTTAGGTTTATAACTGTTAAGTATGTGCAATTCTAATCACTTTACACATAAATATGTGCACATTGTTTATTTCTCATTTTTGTTATATTTGTATTTGTGCCTTGTTAGCATCTTAACATTATTATAATTCTTGATGCATGTATATTTGTCTTTTTTATGTCTGTTCCTGTAACACTGCAACTCCCTTTATGATTAATAACATTTTTATCTATCTACCTTAAAAAGGTCAAAGCCAATAAGTAGCAAAGCTGACAAAACTTATTCATTACTTAAATAAGTTACAAAGAAGGCATTTATCAGACTTTTTATATTGTTACTTTTTGCTGGTTATATACGTGTATGTATTTATAATTAATTGCTATTTTATAACTGCTGTTATTGCCATTGGGGATTTGCCTTTGTCACCACAGCTTATCATCAGACTCGTATTTAGAAACTTAAAAAATGAAGTCTACTGTATATTTAAGTACAATACTTTTATTAATTATATATCTATCTTATGTAATTATTCATTATTTGTGTTTTATTTATTCATTATTGTTCTTATCTATTTTAATTGTTTTCTTGGCTCATTACCATTTCTTTGACATCTTGTAAAGTATTTTAACCTTTAATCTTTTAAAAACACAAATAATTTGTTGGTTTATACATGTGGATAAACCACGATAAATCTATTTTCTTAAGTAGAGTACACTGTTTCACTCTTGTTCATTCTCTAGAGCATATGTGTCAAACTCAAGGCCCGCGGGCCACATCCGGCCCGGTGTGTAATTATATCTGGCCCGCGAGATCATTTTATATATTATTGTTATTAATGGCCCGGGGATATGAAGCGCTGGTAACACAATAAACTACAGATCCCATAATGCAGCGCTTCAGCTGCCTTGCCGAACACTTACCGCATTAATCAAGACTAGCTTATGATGCTGCAAGTTATTGCGAAGCTAGCCCACACGATGACAAAGAGAAAAGTTGATTCTGAAAATAGAGCCTTTAAAAACCGATGGGAGGCTGAGTATATGTTTACTGACATTGCCGGTAAACCCGTGTGTCTCATTTGTGGAGCTAATGTGGCTGTAATTACAGAATTTAATCTAAGACGGCACTATGAGACAAAACATCAGGATAACCTGAAAGACCTGAATGCAATGCAGAAGATACAGAAAGCAGAAGAGTTAAAGAAGAATCTGACACTTCAGCAGACGTTTTACCGTGCAAAATCACAAAGTGATTTCAAGTGAAGCTCCTTTTATGGGAGACACAAATGCACCAGTGCAACTTGCCCCACTTTCCCTGTTGCCAAGTAATGTTGAACCAAGTCGGCACAACGGTGTTCCCAAATATGCACTTTGCTGATAAACTGAGCGCACTGCGCACTGAGTTTGCACGGCGCTTTGGTGACTTTGAAGAACAAAAAAAGAATTTTGAGTTGTTTCGCAACCCATTTGCCATCGATGTGGAAACTGCACCTGTGCAGATTCAGATGGAGGTGATTGAGCTGCAGTGTAATGGCACACTGAAGGCAAAGTACGATACTGCACGGCCCGCACAGTTTATTCACTCCATTCACGCAGAAATGCTCCAGCTCCGTCTACATGCGGCTCGAACCTTGTGCATGTTTGGTAGCACATATCTGTGTGAGAAGCTCTTCTCAGTCATGAAGACTAACAAAACAGCACACAGGAGTCGCCTCACTGATGAGCACCTGCAGTCCATCCTGAGAATCTCCACAACACAGAACCTCACAGCAAACAGAAACGAACCTGTGGCCAAAAAAAGATGCCAGGCGTCCAGCTCTAAAATGACATATGAGCAAAGACAACTGAATGATTTGATTTGTTATTGCTGAAAAGAACACATTTTATTTATATTTCCAGGTTTTCTTATGCAGCATGTTCATATTTGAATTTGTATAATTTTGACAGGATATATTTTTATGGAGAGCAAAATCTTTTGGGATATTTAAAATTTAAGTTTATTTTTTATATAAAATTACAAAACAGTAAAGAAATTTGAATGTTTGTTCTTTTAACGTTTACTTTATTTCTAACTTGTATAATTTAGACAGGATATATTTTTATGGAGAGCAAAATATTATAAGTTATTTAAGGTCTGAGTTGATTTATTCCGGAATAATATTCCTGTCTGTTTTTATTCATATTTATGTTCAAAAAAGTTAAGTTTTAAAGTTTTAAAAGTTTAGTTTTAGTGTGTTCAATAAATGTTTATCCTGTTCGGCCCGCGACCTAAAGTGTGTTTTGGATTTTGGCCCCCTGTGCAATTGAGTTTGACACCCCTGCTCTAGAGTGAGTATATAAATAACTCAGACCACTACCATTATGTTTGTAACTCTCTGTTTACTGAACAGCCTTGTTTTCTTCCTTAACAGTGCCACATACTAAAAAAGTCCGTGCTACAACATGAATCAAATAATCACATTGTTACATCCTTCCTTTTTTTTTTTCTCTACTAGTGCAACTTCACACCATATCTCCATACATGAACGCATTTACTGTCTGAACATACTAAAACATTAACAGTCCATATGTAACTTAAGTAACATAGTCTTTCAAATACTGTAGTCTGGCACTAATCCGACCTGATCTGGTAGTAACAGTATGTTTTGTGTCACCAATTGGCCGAGTACAGTGATCCTTTGATCTGCTGTTCTCAGCACACTGTTTTTGTTTTATGACCAGGTCTTGATGGCCAGTGTGCTTTAGGTACCCTCTGTTCCTCCTCAGAACACCACCACTGTCCAGTTCAATCTTATATGACCGTTTGTTGACCGGTTCTATAACTGTTGCTTTCTGCCAGACCTTTTGTGACTGTGTTGGCTGTACTCTTACTTGATCACCTGGTGTCAGTGCGGTCATGTCTTTCGCGTGTCTGTTGTATTTCACATAGCAGTAAGGTTTCTCTACTCTGCAATAATGCTGCACCAAGGCCCGTTTCCGAGGCATCACATTATAGAACTAGCTGTTCCTTGAGGCTGTAGTAGCGCAGTACCGGTGCCTTGGTTATGAGGTCTTTTATGTTCTTGAAGGCTTGTTCATGAACCTCACACCAGTCCCACAAACTGTCCTTGTGTGTCAGTTGTCTGAGCACTTCACAGTGATCAGAAAGGTGTCTGCAAAACTTGGACAGATAATTTACCATGCCCAGAATTCTCTGTACACCTTTCACATCAGCTGGTCTTGGCATTTCTTATAAAGAAACAATATCTCTCAATGGTTTCATTTTTGAGCTTCAATTTTGAGTTGCAGTGTTGATCAAAAGCTTCTATTAATAACTTCACTGTGCTGCCCTCCGTTGATGAGCCCAGTAAGGTTTCACATAACTCACTACCAGGTAGTAAAAAAGTTTTACTTTCGTGCCTTCCGACGCCTCTGCCAAGGTCAAATCCAGAGCCAGCTGAAATTCCTCTTTCCACGCCTTCCATGTCTTTGCCAGATTGCTTGAATCCAGCGTCAATGTCGGCGGTGGTTTTAGTCCAAGTGTGCAATCCATCTTGTCCGACGAGGATCGTATCAGCGCGTCAGGATTCGTATCTTCACTAGCACGTTATTTTCTTTTCCCCCGGCGAACTTCGCGCTGCACGGCTAAGCACTAAAACAAGACACGTACGCGGTCAGGGAGAAAAGAAAAACAAAATCTCGCCGTTGCCACCATGTTTAACTCTTGTTCATTCTCTAGAGTGAATATATAAATAACTCAGACCACTACCATTATGTTTGTAACTCTCTGTTTACTGAACAGCCTTGTTTTCTTCCTTAACAGTGCCACATACTAAAAAAGTCCGTGCTACAACATGAGTCAAATCACATTGTTACATACACCGTTTCTAAACGGTTATATTTGAACTTTTCCATTTTGGCTCAACCATCTAATTTTTTATTCTCCGGTATTACAAAAATTCCAGAGAGTCCAGAATTCTTTGTATGCTAATTAAAAATAAAATTGACGGTGATTTTTTTTTTTTTAAGATATATGCATTTTATTTACAAACGTGTAATTTAGCAACTACTTAACATTGTGGGACGCCAATCTAGAAGTGCGCATGCGAAATTGTGTCGCCGTTGTAAGTCAATGAGCCA
The DNA here is from genome assembly GCF_016835505.1 of Polypterus senegalus. Lineage (NCBI taxonomy): Eukaryota > Metazoa > Chordata > Cladistia > Polypteriformes > Polypteridae > Polypterus > Polypterus senegalus. Next base: position 76,990,669 of record NC_053169.1, on the reverse strand, counting down.
CGTGACGTGACCACGATCACATGACAGAATCCGGACATGGCGGAATTAGACAGTTCAAAGTCTTTGACTGGTTTATTGAATGGAATTACACAGTCGGTGTACTATAACAACTCGGAGATTACAGAAGAACTCTTGAAAAATGAGCTTTACCCCGGTTTATCGCAAGAAGAGTTTAAAGCACTTCTGGATAAAATGAAGGGAGTGCTTAAGGTGAGTTTCTTTGCAACTCTGTGCCCGTTATGTATCACTTGTAACTTCAATGACATATTCTTATGTTTTTATGCGTTGATGCGTATATTGTACTGAGAAGTAACATATATATAGAACAGATTAACAAGAATAATAAGAGAAAGAGGCAGCCGTATCACGATGATCAAGTTAGTGATCAGATAAATTCCGTTTATTGTTCACAAGTGAAAAATCTGCAGTTTCAGTCGGCGATACACAAACGAATAGAGCACAACTAATTAGTAAATAAAATATGCCCAATCCACAATAACACGTAACACTTTAACTACTAGAATATTGAATCTAATAAGTAGTTGCAAAAACAATTGTAATGTTTCCAGCAGCTGTAAAAGTAATTTCTGAGCAGTGTAGTCGCTGTTGGAGGGAAAGCAGACTCTGCCCCTTGTTTTTTACGAATATTCGAGTTGTTTGTCTTCAGACAGATAAGTCAAGCTTTTCTTGGGTAATATGTATGGTCCCCAAATATCTTGGTCGTGTTCATTTTTGACCACAAATCATATATTCATTGAAGATCATATTTGCAGCTAGCAATATACAGTGCCTTTTAAGTGAAATGATAGTGCTTTAATTGTTTCAAGGTGGATATTTAACATTTTACAAAAGCTTAAGAAATGTTATAATAACACTAACCTCCTTCAAATACAAAGAATTACAAGAAAGAAACCTTCTGATATGACTAAAGGTTAGGGAGCAGTCACAGTGAGGTATTATAACTGCATTTTGCAGTTGGTGTAAAGAAGCCCTAGCAGCAATACTTGACACACTTCTGTTGGAGAAGTTGTCGACTATAAGTACTCAAGAATACCATTTCATGGATTGGAGGTGCAGTATTCTACATAATGGCCATAAATGTTGTCATCTTTCTCAATTCCTCTGCTACCTTGAGAGTTTGTCCTATGAGTGAGTTTGCCTCCTTAATCAGCTTGTTGATTCGGTGGGCATCTCTTTAGGTGATGTTACTGGCCCAGCACAACACAGCATAGAGGATTGCACTTTTTGTCACAGAGTTCTAGAACAAGTAAAGGATTTCTCTGCCCACAATAAATGAATGCAGTCTCCTAAGAAAAAAGTGTGCTGTATCCTTGTGTAGATGTTCTGTGCTACTAGACCTGTCAAGCATATCACTTTTGTTGACCCCCAAGTACTTGTAGCAGTGCACCACTTCTACATCCACACCTAGTATCTATCTATCTATCTATCTATCTATCTATCTATCTATCTATCTATCTATCTATCTATCTATCTATCTAAATACTGACTGGGCATAGAGGCTGTTTGGTGCAGCAAAAATCAATAACTGGTTTCTTTGTTTTGCTAATGTTAAGTTGCAGACAATTCTCGTTGCATCAAGAAACAAAGTTTTCTTCCTGAGTAATAAACTCTCTGTCATTCCCCCCCATATCAATACACCCCATTACTGCAGAATCACCAAAGAACTTCTACAAGAAATATGGCTTGATTTTATATTACTAGTCTGTGGTGTACCGTGTAAACAGAAAGGGAGACAGAACTGTTCCTTGTGGTACTTCAGTGTTGCTTACATCCATATCACATACATACAATATCAGTAGTTCTAACTCACTTGTACACTCATCAGCCCAAACAATGTTTCCGTTTTAACTAAAAAACTAGGGTGTTGTACCGTGTTAGCCATAATGAATGTAGAGAAAAGCCAAGCAAAATGACACTTTTTATTAGCTAACTAAAAAGATTACAATATGCAAGCTTTCGAGGCAACTCAGGGGATTACATCTTGCCTGAAGAAGGGGTCTGAGTTGCCTCAAAAGCTTGCATATTGTAATCTTTTTAGTTAGCTAATAAAAGGTGTCATTTTGTTTGGCTTTTCTCTACAACTAAAAAGCTGAAATTTTGCAGGATGGTACATCTATGGTAGTTGCTGTCCAGTACGATCTGATGTTTTAATCAGGCTTAAAAAATGATACGTTTTTCTGGTTTTTGGTATTGTGTGTGAAAATTTAAATAAAGGAAGTCATGTCCTCTGTTTCTCAAGTGCAACAATGACAGCTGTAATATTGTAAAGGACACTGACAAGCATTGGCATTTTAGGACAGATGTGTGCACAAATTCATTACCTAAATGGAGAAAAAAATTACTAGAACATATTGCAGAAGAGTAACTGAATTATTTAGAAGGGCTGCATTGAGCAGGTTCCCAAATCTTTGAAAAGCTAAATTATTTGATGAAGCTGAGTTTATTCAGTTTCCGTATTATACTTCTTTGCTTTTTGTGGCCTTGTCTTTGTATCCTATTACTTGGTAATTACCAACTTACAGAATGATTTCATATGGAAAGGTGAGTGTTTGATTTAGGTCAACACGCATTTCCTAATGCCTGGCTGTGTTCAGCAGGCATGAGTAGGGAGGTGAGGGTTTGGTCCCCTGTTTCTCCCCTTCCTAGATGAAGGATGTTCATACAGTGGGGAAAATAAGTATTGAATGCGTCAACATTTTCCTCAGTAAATATATTTCTAATGGGGCTATTGACATGAAATTTTCACCAGATGTTGGTAACAACCCAAGTAATCCACACATACAAAGAAATCGAAACAAATAAGTCCATAAATTAAGTTGTGTAATAAAGTGGAGTGACACAGGGAATAAATATTGAACATGCTTGCTGAAATTTACTTAATACTTAGTAGAAAAGCCTTTGTTGGTAATGACAGCTTCAAGACACTTCCTGTATGGAGAAACTAGCTGCATGCATTGCTCAGGTGTGATTTTGGCCCATTCTTCCACACAAACTGTCTTGAAATCTTGGAGGTTCCGGGGGCCTCTTCTATGAACTCTGATCTTCAGTTCTTTCCATAGATTTTCAATTGGATTCAAGTTGGGTGATTGTGTGGGTCATTCTAGCAACTTTATTTTATTTCTCTGAAAGAGTTCTCTGAGAGTTTCCTTGGCTGTGTGTCATTGTCTTACTGAAATGCCCACCCTCGTTTCATCTTCAGCATCCTGGTAGATAGCAAAAGATTCTTATCAAGAATGTCCCAGTACATTTCTCTGTTTATCCTTCCTTCAATTATATGAAGTCTGCCAGTACCATATGGTGAAAAACAGCCGCACACCATGATGTTCCCACCTTCAGCCATCATTGTTGCAATGGTGTTTTTGGGGTGATGTGCAGTGCCATTTCTCCTCCAAACATGGTGTGTGCAATGACATCCAAAGAGTTCAATTTTGGTCTCATCTGACCAGACTATATTCTCCCAGTATTTCATTGGCTTGTCCAAATGTTGTGCAGCAAACTTTAAACGAGCTTCAACATGCTTTTTCTTTGGCAGTGGAGGCCATGGCCGTTGAGTGCATTACTTATTGTTTTCTTTGAAGCAACTGTACCTGCTAATTCCAGGTCTTTCTGAAGCTCTCCGCGAGTGGTCCTTGGCTCTTGGACAACTCTTCTGATTATTCTTTTGACTCCTCTGTCAGAAATCTTGTGAAGAGCACCTGGTCGTGGCCAGTTTATGGTGAAATGATGTTCTTTCCACTTCCGGATTATGGCCCCAATGGTGCTCACTGGAACATTCAGAAGTTTAGAAATATGTCTGTAACCAATGCCATCAGTATGTTTTGCAACAATAAGGTTGCAAAGGTCTTGAGAGAGCTCTTTGCTTTTACCCATCATGAGATGCTTCTTGTGTGACACCTTAGTAATGAGAAACCTTTTTATAGGCCATCAATTAGGACTAAACCAGCTGATATTAATCTGCATTGATAGGGGGCAGGATTGCTTTCTAAATACTGACAGATTTCAGCTGGTTTCTTGGCTTTCCATGCCTTTTTGCACCTCCTTTTCTTCATGTGTTCAATACCGTTTCCCTGTGTCATTCCACTTTATTACACATAACTTAATTTATGGACTTATTTGTTTTGATTTCTTTGTATGTGTGGATTACTTGGGTTGTTACTGACATCTGGTGAAAATTTCATGTCAATAGCCTCATTAGAAATACTGTACATTTACTGAGACAAATGTTGATGCGTTCGATACTTATTTTCCTTACTCTATGTGGCTCTGACAATGAAACTTAACCTGATTGTTTCCATGTTCCACAGCTTGCTCCATGTGATTTTTTTCCATTGCTCTTTGCCATCCCACCTCATCCAGCACTACCTTGTTGGACCTGGGAGACAGCTCTGGCACATCTGGCTGCTTCCTCCTGGAGGAGCACATCCCCCAGCACCAGATGCCAGCGTTCATTTGGTGTATAATTTTGCCATGTGGGTGCTGTTGGCCCCAAACCAAGTCCCTCTCTGCTATGTTGGACTTGTCCCAGTGTCTGAAGGCAGGCTTTGCTTCTGCCACTACCAAAGCTGCATCCCATTTCCTTCCTGTCAGTAAGATTGGCATGGCGTCTTCTATGACTTCTATGGACTCTTTGATTGTCATATCCAGTCTTACTTTGGAGCATTTACACTCTGCCACAAGGCTTGATATAGGTAGAGAGGGGGCTCCTTTCCCATAAAGGCCTAAGCTGCTGAGGCATCTTGGTAGTCCAAGCCACTTCCTCACTTGTGCACTTACCAGTTCCTTCAGCCATTTGGTATGGGGTAGTGTGACCTCGTAGATGATAATTGGCCTAATGAGGCAGGGCAGCAAACCAAATTGGAAGCACCATAGCTTTAGTTTTCTGGGAAGAGCAGTGTTAATTTTCTTAAGGCCAATAATTGTGTCCTGCCTGAGTTGTTCCTCCTGTTTGTGATCTTTGAAGTCTGCGGTGTACCAACATCCAAGGCTTTTGATGGGCTCCTCAAGAATTGTTGTCAATGGCTTGTCATTTATGCAGAACCTCTCGTTGGTGAGCTGGCTTTTAACAATGGAGATGCTGCGGGATTTGGTGGGTTTTATCTCCATTCGTACCCATTTGATGTTTTCCTGGAGTTTATCCAGCAGGTGTTTGGCGCATGCTTTTGTTGTTATAATTGTCGTCATGTTTTCCATGCATGCCCTGATTGGCAGAAGACGTAGCCCATTTTTCAGAGATTTCCCTCCAAACACTCACCATAATGCTTGTATGATAACTCCATTGCCATTGTGAAGGGGAGAGATGGTGCAACCCACAATTATGCCAGTCCCCAGCTGCTGCTATGCAGTGGTGCTGACCTGTGTTGCTATGCAGAACTACATGTCCTGGAATTAGGCTTTGACCAGCTTTGCTGTGCCCTCGGGGACATGGAAGAGGTTGAATGCTGCTCACAGAATCTTCTGTGGAACAAACTTGAAAGCATTGGCAACATCTAGAAAAACCACACAGATATTTATTTTCCTTTATGGCTGTCAGCACCTGATGTTAGTGTGTTCCAAACATCCTGAAAAGCCACCTATCCCTGCCTTTTGCGCTGAGGCAGTGTTGAAGTTGTTATTCTGCAAGAACACTGAGAGTCTTTGGGCTGTAATATTGAATGTCTTTCCACGTTCAGGAGACAGATCTGGCAGAACTGATTAATGGTTGATCAGTTTTTCTCCTTGGGAATCAGGATCCCTTCTGCCCTTCGCCATGCCTTTGGTATGATTCACTTTTTCCACGTCACCTTCATTAGCTTCCTTATGTACTTCAGGATGCCGGGGGTAGTTTTATAAAACCTCTACGGAATGTCATTGTGCCCAGGGGCTGATGCTGATCTAGCCCACTTTACTGTACTCCCAATTTCACTCCTTGTAGGAGACCTTCTGTAATCTGGTGGTTGGGTTGGTGGCTTGTTGCCTGGAATGGCGATTAGTTTGCACATTCTTCTTATGTTGCTTCCTCAGACTCGCTACTATTCATAGTGTTGCAAAACACTGCTTAATGTCACCCAGTAGTGCCTCGACACCTTTCCGTTCCACTTCTGTGGCCTTCTTCCACTGTTTTTTCAGGCTCCTTCTTTCTTTCACGAGTCTTCCAATCTCCTGCTGTCTCCTGGAATTGAACTGGGCTGATGGTTTCTTCTGTGCCCTTGTGTTCTTGATTTTCACCCTGAACCTCTTCACTCCATGAGGTGTAAATGATCTCTCCCATTTTCTTTCAACATCTCCTTTCAACATCAACCTTTCTAGCAAATGGACAAGGTCTGTGTTGATGGTTGCCCACTCTTTTTTCTGGCATGATTTGGGCCATAGGTTTTGAGGCTTTCTTTCATCCATCCTCCTTTCCACTGATGGCTGTGGCTGGATGGGCTCTGGACTCATAACCACTGGCGTATTTGTACCTGGTTAAGCTTTGTCTTGGGTTATGATATCATGTGGGCTGTAGTGCTTATCCTGCCACTGGGCATCATGCAACTGATTTGACCTACCTCTGAGGAAGTAGTGGTTCAGTGCAAGGCCCCCTCGTTCAAGAACATTTGCATTTGAAGATCAATCATTTTTTTTTTGTTTGGGATTAGTGCTACATGTCCACTACCACATTTTAGTGTCCTGTTGTGTCAATGACTGGTGAGATCCTTTTCCATACTTTAACCTATTGTCTAAATTGAATCTACTGGGGTTCAGTAGAGCAGAGTCTTGATAGTGCTATCAAAAAGTGTGCAAATTTGGGCTAGGTCAACTTTTATTCTAGTTAATGCCTGGTTTTGGATTCAGTCTCACTTTTGTTTAGACTTGGTCTCAACCCACCTTTAGACTTGATCTTGACTCAGTCTTGACTAGTTGTGGTATTGGACTTGTCTTGGGCTGCAGTTTTACAGTGCCTTAATGGACTACCATGATTTTTGGGTCTTAAAGCATTTTAGAGATTACACTACAGAGATTTGAACATCTGAAATTAATTTTAGGACATTGTTTTACATTTTAACTTGATTTTCTTTTTTTTTTTGGTATCGGTTTCAAAAATTGCCAGAACTCCATAATAGCATAAAAAAATTATACACTGTTCTGTTGTACATTGTGCATGTAAGCTATTGTTGCTGAATGTTGTAGTGTTTAATGAGAAAAGTTCTACTCCAGGCTTCATTTCTATGTATATGTTAAGGTGTCCTTTTCTGAATATTATTGTGACAATTTAAAAGGACTAGTCATATCAATATTAATATATTTAAATATAAAATTAAGTAGTCAAGTACAAAAACATATTTTCTATGTAATATAACATTATTAATACTAATTTATTAGACTGAACCTTTACATTTCTTTTGCCCATTGCTTTCAAAAATGCTTGCCACATGGGGGCAGTCTTTGCTGGAAATTATTCTGTTATGTGTAAAGTACAGTAATACAATACTGTATTTAATATAAGGATTTGAGAAATTTATAATAGCCTCTGTATGATTGTGTTTAATGTCTAGTGGAATTATTGTTTGAGTAATGGATTCAGGAGGTATTAACAATCAACAGAAAAATCCTTTTTGCAAAAAAAAAACAAAAAAAAAAACATGCAGGGTAGCTGTGAGTTAAGCTAATTTATCTTTTGAAGAGCTGTGTATAACTTTTCAAAGCAAACTTTTATACAGTCCAGTGATTGTTATGTCTTAATGTTAAAACAGCAGTTATTTCCAGTTAAATTATATTATTAGTCTTCTTTCTATGTAGCTCAAATCTGTTTCAGGTTGCATTAATTAGGCATTAGTTCAGAATCTAATGACCGAGGAGCTTGTCGTTTTTTCTTCCACCCTACTATTTTACAGATATTGAAATCAAAGACATGATTGTTTTAGTGAGTAACTGGAATTTCTTGATGCTTGTTATGTCATATAGGTGAATCTTTTTTTGATAGTCATTTTCATGACTAGCAAATATTTCAGGGAAACTGGTGAATTATTATCATGTGTAGACACCAAGATTTTTATCTTATACAGTGCCTATCACAAAAAGCACTCTCTCAGAAATGCAACATAGTTAAAGGGATTGATGTTAAATAACAGCATAATCATGAGATCTGCAGTACAGTCAGGGAGTGTCCTAGCATCAGGCCAGAGTAAAAAATGTTTGTGTATGTGAAAGCTAAATAATAAATGGCACCAGGAATTCATCTTTAGTAGGGAAAGTTAATTATTCATGAATACTATACTTCTACTATACTCGTAATATGCCTATTCATCTATGCTTTTTCTTTAAGTAGAGGAATACATTGTGTAAATACTCAATACAAAATTACTTTAAGATGCAGTTTAGAAATTATGGTGAGTGGGGTTTCACAGAATTATACAGTCTAATATTTTTACAGACTAGGAGGAACATATGAATGGGATTTGCTGAGCTCTTCACATCAAAGCATTTAGGATAACAAGAAGGACACCATTAGAATATATAGGTATTCTTGCAAATCTATATTTGAAAAGCAGTAGAAATAGAAGTCACTTTGACTACTGGGATAAATTTGTTTTAAATATCTTAGTAATTTTTATGATTACATTTTTTCTGACTTAAAAAGCTCACTCCTTGACTTTATGCCTTGTCACACAGTTTTTCCAGTGATTTTTAAGATGCAGACTTCATTTGCACAACATTAGCTGGGCAGGGGCTTATCCACCATCATCCTGTGACTAGGTTGTGTAGTTTGAAATCCTCAGCAACTCAGTTCAATTGGTCTTCTTTCTCCCCCTGACAAAAATCAAGCAGTTTTGATTTCATCTTAAGTTGTAGTGGCAGGCACCGTGTATGGGAGAGCTGAAAGTGCAATGAATGCAGTGTAGCCCTAAATAAACAGGGGAATAGCATGTTTTAGATGTCACATGCTAAAGAGGAGCTCATATAGTCATATGAAAAAGTTTGGGAACACCTCTTAATTCTTTGGATTTTTGTTTATCAGTCGCTGAGCTTTGAAAGTAGCATCTTCCTATTAATATATGACATGCCTCATGGAAACAGTAGTATTTCAGCAGTGACATTAAGTTTATTGGACTAACAGAAAATATACAATATGCATCATAACAAAATTAGATAGGTTCATAAATTTGGGCACCCCAACAGAGATATTACATCAATACTTAGTTGAGCCTCCTTCTGCAAATATAACAGCCTCTAGACGCCTCCTGTAGTCTTTGATGAGTGTCTGGATGGAGGTATTTTTGACCATTCTTCCATACAAAATCTCTCCAGTTCAGTTCAATTTGATGGCTGCTGAGCATGGACAGCCTGCTTCAAATCATCCCATAGATTTTTGATGATATTCAAGTCAGGGGACTGTGACGGCCATTCCAGAACATTGTACTTCTCCCTCTGCTTGAATGCCTTTGTAGATTTTAAGCTGTGTTTTGGGTTATTGTCATGTTGGAATATCCAACCCCTGCGTAACTTCAACTTTGTGACTGATGCTTGAACATTATCCTGAAGAATTTGTTGATATTGGGTTGAATTCATCCGACCCTTGACTTTAACAAGGGCCCCAGTCCCTGAACTAGCCACACAGCCCCACAGCATGATGGAACCTCCACCAAATTTGACAGTAGGTAGCAGGTGTTTTTCTTGAAATACGGTGTTCTTCTTCCGCCATGCAAAGCGCTTTTTGTTATGACCAAATAACTCAATTTTTGTCTCCTCAGTCTAAAGCACTTTGTTCCAAAATGAATTTGGCTTGTCTAAATGAGCATTTGCATACAACAAGTGACTCTGTTTGTGGCGTGAGTGCAGAAAGGGCTTCTTTATCATCACCCTGCAATACGGATGTTCTTTGTGCAAATTGCGCTGAATTGTAGAATGATTTACAGATACACCATCTGCAGCAAGATGTTCTTGCAGGTCTTTGGAGGTGATCTGTGGGTCATCTGTAACCATTCTCGCAATCCTGTGCATATGCCGCTCCTGTATTTTTCTTGGCCTGCCAGACCTGAGGTTTAACAGCAACTGTGCCTGTGGCCTTCCATTTCCTGATTCCATTCCTTACAGTTGAAACTGACAGTTTAAACCTCTGAGATAGCTTTTTGTAGCCTTCCCCTAAACCATGATACTCAACAATCTTTGTTTTCAGATCTTTTGAGAGCTGCTTTGAGGATCCCATGCTGTCGCTCTTCAGAGGAGAGTCAAAGGGAAGCACAACTTGCAATTGACCACCTTAAATACCTTTTCTTATGAGTGGACACACCTGTCTATGAAGTTCAAGGCTTAATGAGCTAATCCAACCAATTTGGTGTTGCAAGTAATCAGTATTGAGCAGTTACACGCGTTCAGATCAGCAGAATTACCCAAATTTTTGCACAGCCAGTTTTTTACATTTGATTTAATTTCATACAACTAAATACTGCTTCACTAAAAATCTTTGTTTGGAAAACACCCCAGTACTTAGATGTTCCGAGGAAATAAAAGATATACCACTGTTATCTTTTTTTGTTGAAAGTAAATTATTATTCAGGCTGAGATCCCAAACTTTTTCATATGACTGTATGTCTGATGTCTCATATTTTATGTACCACAACAAAATGGAAGAAACAAAAAAGGAGGAATGTGATTGTGGCTGAACTCGTTCTACCTGCAAAGCATTTGTACAGCATCAGTGCAGTCAGGCAGCATATATTGGCTGTCAGAAAAAGAGGCAAGCTCTCAGTAGTTTAAAAGTTCCAAATTACTTTGCCATCCCCTGAAGTATCCTCAACTGACAGGATCAGCAGCTGCAGTCATCATGTTTGACATCCCCTTCAACTTGAAGTCATGTGATGTGATGCCAGCTTTATTGGTTAGATAACATTAATAAATAATTTTGAAGCTGGGGCAAGGTAAAGTGGAGTAGCATCTTGCAAGTTATTATAAAGGTCCTTGTTGATTACTGTATAAAAATGTGTACTTTTAAACTTGGGTGTCAAGACTAAAGGAATTTGGTTATAAATTATTTTTTAAGTATTGCTTTTGAACTTACTTGTCATTTACAGCTAGCCAATTTCTGGGCATTTTTAATATCTGTAACCTTTCAAGTTCCATTCTTGCTTTTGAAAACTGTTGGGCAATTCACAGTCTTGGAGACTCAGTCCATTATATATCTATCATTTGGTTAAGTTCCATTAAGACCAGCATATCATAGGTAAAGCTGTCATGTTTTGTCTTTTTTCTGATAAATAAACCAGCTTCTTCAAGAATGTGCCAAAATGATATATTCCCGGGAATCTTACATGGTCTCCATCTACCAATCAGTCTGTTTACCAGAGAAACCTGGTTTTTAAAATGCCATGTAAACCCTTATTCTGTTTAGAGAAACTGGGTTATTGGTGTTTGAGAATCCAGGTTGACATGTGTTGATTTCTGTGTGAGCAACACAGTTATTTAGTCATGTAAACCCTTAATTGGGTTACAGTTAAGAATTTCACTCCTTGCACTGTTTAGCCACTGCATGTTTTAGCTTCACACATTCTTCCAGCAGCCTTGGTGTAGGAGGTGGTGAACGCATTCACAAAGGTAAATTTCCTCAGGTAAATACTGAGGCAATTACATTATTCCTTCTTATGGCTAAAATTATCTATCTCAATATTTCAAAAATTGCTAAATTTATGTTGATGAGCTGAACATACAGTGCTAAGCTCAGCAGTCCAATCTTTGGAGCAGTAAGGTAACATGTTAAAAGTAACATGCATTAAATAATCCGATTAACCTAACTCAATACTTATTTTACTGAAGTAAAAATACCTGTGTGATTATTATCCCAGCAGCACTGGGTTTATGGCAAGAAGCAAACATTTCAGTACACTGTTCCTTTGGAGGGCACAATTGCACAATCAAGCAGAAAAATGTGATGCATGCAGTGTAGTGAGAAGTCAAGCAAAATAACACCTTTTATTGGCTAACTAAAAAGATTACAATATGCAAGCTTTTCAGGCAACTTGGGTCCCTTCTTCAGGCAAGATTTAATCTGCATTCAGTGGTAGCAGAATCATATTAACACTAGAATTACCAGAGCCTACGAAAAAACTCGTAATTCCGTCCCACCTTAAACTGCTTCTTAAATCCCTTCACACCTCTCCGCCAGCGCCCTTTGTTTTCTAAATGTGCTGATAAAGAGAAGCTTGGAGCAGCCGGCTATTCCCCCCCCCTTGGTGGACGTTAGTATGCATCGTGGTACACTGCAGAGCTATAGCGCGTCTTTAGTGAAAACAGCCGTGTCAGATGGGGTTGTATGGATTGATTCTGAAGCGACTGAAAGAATGAAAAGTGAATTAAAAAAAAAGCTAACCTTTACAAGGATCATAAATTGCACCGGCTGTTACAGACTGAAATCAAATGTATGCTTTTATTCTAAAACAGTAAGACTAAGAGCAGTTTACTTCTCAAAACGGAGTGGCGCAGGATCGAACTCATGACCTTTTAATTCCTAAGCGGGAAGTGATTCTATTGAACCACAGAGGCAGTTACAATAAACTGCTGTCAATGTCGCATGTTAAGGCGGCTTTTTGTTTCTGCAGTTATATTTTTGAATAAAAGCGCAATTGTGTTATTCTTGTGAAAATGTTTCTTTGCTATTTGGACTTCAGGTTTCATACATTATATAGTTTATGCCTACATTTTGTCATCTACTACTAGAATATAAAAAACGTTTCTGTTTTAACAATGTGTTGAAACAGATTACTGTAGAAACGGAACAGACATGAAATGCGTGTGTTCCAAATAACGATCTATTATTTCCACTCTAAAACTCCACTTCAGTCCCAGATACTCAATCAAGGCATGAGCTGAGAGAAGTTTATGCACGTTCTAAATTGGTGGGGGGATGGAATAGCCGGCTGCTCCTAGCTTCTCTTTATCAGCACATTTAGAAGACAAAGGATGCTGGCGGAGAGGTGTGAAGGGATTTAAGAAGCAGTTTAAGGTGGGACGGAATTACGAGTTTTTTCGTAGGCTCTGGTAATTCTAGTGTTAAAGTGTCAGTTGAGTGTTCTTCCAGCTATTTGCTATGTATATGTTTAAACAGTGTGATGCAGTGGCTAATTATCACATTTGGCTGTGTTTTTGGTTAGTTTCATGATGGTTCATATATGGGCTTAGTATTTAATAACATGTTGGCCTGTGATATGTATAGTTTTTCATACAAAAGAAGAAAAGATAACACAAAAGAAAAGCAATGTAGTGCATTACATTTTACAATATGTAACTATAGAATATGCTCAGTTAATTTTTTTTTACTCCATGCTTGTTTTCAAATTCACAGCAGTCATTGAAAATCTCCTTTTTTGCTACTGTGGCTACAGGTTTTCATTCTCACACTTTTCATAATTAATGACAAGTTTTTTTTGTTGCTACTTATTTTTCCACTCATTTTAATTGTCTTGTCTTGTAAAATTTCAGTCCTCTGGTTTGCTCCATAGTTTCCTTTAAAGGGCCCCCAAACAGAAATGAGATAAGAAGTGAGCCAACAGATGACCAGCTAAGTCAGCATCCCAAACTACAACCAGTTTCCTCCAACCAGATGCTTAATTAGAAGCCAATTCTTGTTGTTAATTTACCAGTTTAACGGCAACAGTAATTTATTTCTTGTATAACCACCTAAATCACACAAGGAATGTCTCAGTGGGCTTTAACAGGCCCTGTTTTTTGACAACCCCCCATAACCTTGCCTTCCTGTGAAAACAAGAACCCCACCCCCCCAAAGCTTGTAGGGAAAAAGAAAAAAATAAAGTTATTAAATTCCATGGCTTGATGGTGCACTCATTTTACTACAGTAGATGTTTCCAAAACTGTTGATTTTCTTTTTACTGAGAACACCAACAAAATGTTTTGTGAATCTGAGCAGAATAATATTTCTGAGACATTCACCTTTCTTTACTTTCAGATGTTGCATGATGGATGCAGGTTGCTGGTGATGTGTTGGCTTGTTCTGTATCATTGTTAACTGAGTGCTAATTAAGGAAAAAATAAATAATTAAAGGGGTTTGAGTCTTAAACAGCAAGTCAATTAAAATTTAAAGCAAAAACATTAATTATTAGCAAAAACTGGTAACTAATTAAGGAAAGGGTTAAAATGAAATCGCCAGCTACCGCAGTGCTCCAGTATCAGAGTTGTAGACCCCTGCTATAATGGGACGTGCACATGTAAATGGGGGCTTTTAAGAAACTAGGTTTCTGCCTTAACCAGGATACTCGCCATATCCTGGTTTTGTATGGACATTCAGAAGTTTGGACACCCTTTCTTAAAATGTCTGTATTACTGTTAATACTTAAGTGAGCAAAAGATGAAATGATCACCAAAAGGCATACATTTAAAGATGACACGTTTCTTTTCAGCATTTTATGCAAGATTAGTGTATTGTTTTTCTTTTATACAATTGTACTGTGAAAAAAGGAAAGGCGTACCATGCAAAAGTTTGGGCACCGCAATATATTTGTGGTATCAGATAACTTTTCCCAAGGTGTCAGTCCTTAATTAGCTAGTTAGGGCTATGGCTTGTTCACAGTCCTTGTTAGGAAACCCTTGGTGATGTAAATTGCAAAGCTCTATAAATTCTCTGACTCCTCAAACCTTGTCTCAAAAATCAGCAGCCATGGGCTCCACTAAGAAGCTGCATAGCGTTCTGACAATTAAAATAACTGAAGCTCACAAAGCAGAAGGCTACAAGAAGGTAGAAAAGTGTCTTTTAGGTAGTTGTTTCCTCAGTTTGTAATGTTATTAAGAAATGGCAATTAACAAGAATGGTGGAGGTCAAGTTGAAGTCTGGAAGGCCAAGAAAACTTTCTGAAAGAACTGCTCGCTAGATTGCTAGAAAGGCAAATAATCCCCCCACCCCCCCATTTGACTGCTAAAGCCCTTCAGGAAAATTTAGCAAAGTCTTGAGTGGTGGTGCACTGTTCTACTACATACAAATATGACCTTCACGGTAGAGTCAACAGAAGAAAACCTTTCCTGCATCCTAGCCGCAAAATTTAGCACCCGAAGTTTGCAAATGAACATCTAAGCAAGCCTCATGCGTTTTGGAAAGAAGTCCTGTGGACTGAAGAATTCAAAATAAAGCTTTTTTGGCCACAATGTGCAAATGTATGTTTGCCGAAAATAAAGGTACCAAATCCCAGGAAAAGAACACGTCTCTAACTATTAAGCATGAGGGTGGATCTGTCATGCTTTGGGCTTGTGTTTCAGCCAGTTGCACAGGGAACATGTCATTGGCAGAGGGAAGAGTGGGTTCAAATAAATACCAACAAATTCTGGAAACAAACATCACACCATCTGTAAAAAAAAAAAAAAGTTGAAGTTAAACAGAGTACTGGTCTTACAACAAGAAAATTATCCAAAACACACCTCACAATCTACAATGGAATACCTCAAGAGGCGCAAGCTAATGGTTTTGCCATGGCCTTCATAGTCCCCTAACCTAAAGTTCATTGAAAATCTGCAGATAGTTTTCAAAAGAGCAGCGCATGCAAGATGGCCCAAGAATCTTGGAGAATTAGAAGCCTTTTTTTACAAGGAAGAATGGGTAAAAATACCCCAAGTAAGAACTAAAAGACTCTTGGCTGGCTACAAAATGCCATTACAAGCTGTGATTCTTGCCAAAGGGGCTGTTACTAAGTACTGACCATGTTCGGTGCCCAAACTGTTGCTTCATGCCCCTTTTCATTTTTTGTTGCTTTTGTACCTGTGAATGATGAAAAAAAATCTATATCTGAATGGAGTGCCTTATTTAAAGTCTAAACTTGAACAAAGTAGAGATGCTGAGGCAGAATCTGAAACGAGCACTTCACGATACAAACTTACCAATGTGTGTTATGCTTTCAATGTGACTTATGCTTTCTTTAAAACCATGTTCATTTAAACAGTAGCGACCAGGGTAAAGAAGTTAAATCAAGCCAAAGCCTTAGACATGGTAATAAAGGATGCCAACCTTTTTATAACATCGTGTTGATGATATCATGCACAGTGGACTCTCAGTCGACTCTGCAAAAACAAAATAATTAACTTAAAAAAAAAAATCATGGCATGGTGGTCTAATACAATACATTCTTAACATTTTAAATAGCATTTGAATAATTTTATAAATGTTGTTAATGAATTATCCAAGGCAAAAAAATCCCCAGGGAACCAAGAAGGACACAGAGAAAGACAGAAAAATTCTAAAAATAGAATGCAAATCCTAACATCGCTTTCCCCTTAGGGTGTTGTCTCCAAACATGCTCAGCAGGTTTCTAGGGAAAACATGCATGGAATGGGCCAATTGACAAGAAGCATGAATGTTGTTTGTACATACCTAGGGATCGATCTTCTAGACTATAGCCATTCTAGTCAACTAAATATTCAACACCAAATCTCCAACAACCAAATCCACGACAGACTGGATTTCAAACTCCTTATTACCATTAAGAGTCACAGAAGTAGTGAAGTGATGTGAACATGGTAAGGGCTATGGTAAACTCTTTTCAGCCCGAACACGTGAAAATTAGAATTTATTTTCAAAGGAGCCAAAAGGACCAGAATGTATAAGACTTGACCCACCAAAATGCAAAACATAAGGACCGTAAACAGTTTTGCAGAGGTTTCTGTCACCTTCAGGTACTCCCTAACTACCTTCCACATTTACATTTACAACACAATTTACCAAGATACTGGGTCATACTCTGTATTGAAGATAATACAGAAATACATTAGATTAACTGGATACTTAATAGTAATGATGGCTAAAATTTGTCAGAAGATATGATTCATTCGCGTTCTGCAGTGATCAATACAAAATTACAAAATTAAAACAGCTAAAGCATAAAGCCCACCTGACTTGCCTAGTTTTCTGTCTTTTAGTGGTTTTAAGCTGCATCAAATTGTTTTAGTCAATATAAATTATAAATGGAAAGGTGATACCTTCAAGCCAATAATACTGTTTTTCTAGGCTAGGGATCTCTGCCAGCAATCAGAAGGTTGCCGGTTCGAATCCCATAAACGCCAGAAGTGACTCTACTCCATTGGACCCCTGAGCAAGGTCCTTAAACCTACAATTGTTCCATCCTGGGTATGACGTTAATCTGCAAGCAGGTCCTCGAATTTGCAGTGAAATTTTGGAGGTTGGTGGCAGGATTGGCACTCCAGCCACTGTAAAATAAATAAAAAAAAAAACCCTCACACTTTTCAGTGTGGTGCTGAGGTGTCACCTGTTGCATGCCTGCACTCGGATCTCAATCCAGGTGGTTCGCCATGTGGTGGGTGCGGCATTGCGCTGTAATCAGCAAATGCTCCCAACCTCTCTTTCTCTCTCCTCCTTTTTTTTTTATTTGAAAGGTAGGCACACGGATGGATAGACAGTATCGGGAAACATTGGTGGTAAAACTTTGCAGTATTGTCTGGCATTGTTATATGCAGAGTATTTACTATCTCAAAGATATAAGCAGCAGTAGGATCCTGCTGTCTAAGCACAGGTTATGTAGTACACAGGGTTTTAGGTTATTAAAAGCTTCTTGAGCTTCAGTAGTCCAGTGAAATCTTTTTTGATTTAGTCAAAGTATTAAAAGGGAATATATCTACTAAAACTTTTTACGAATTTACAGTAGTAAGTCAAAAAATCTACAAATGCTGCTTTACACTGCTTGAGAATTTATAATTTAAAATATCAGAATTTACACACTCTGAAGGTCTAATAATAAAATATGTTAATATTTTATATTACCAGTGATTAACTGTGAGATAGGGCTCAGGTTGAACGTCGCTATTTGAAAATCATTTGAATTTATTTAAAAAGGGCCTTATTCAAAGGCAAAAGCTGACCTTCAGTTGTAAAAGTATAGTTGTTTGTTTTACCTACCCTAAATTTGGCATTGAGTTGCTCCTGACGCGCTCTGCAAAGCAGCCGCATTTTACAGATTATTTTTGCATTTTACTTCTGCAATCGGTTATATCATAATTTTGAATGATAAGCATCTTAATAGTTTATTAGTTAAACTTACAGCTAGACTTCACAACATAGCTTTCTTTTTCGATACCACAAGTGTACTTGGAGCAGTTTTTCTAAATGCTTTTCCGGTGCCCTGAAAGTATTACTATATTTTGATTTCTGATTCTGTCCCATTCACTCTTAAACCTAAGATCTCTAACTGTTGTTTAATGCTAAGACCTTCTCATTGAAGCAAATGGAAAGGAACTCAATTCTGATTTTTCTTTTTATTAGAACACTTTAAAATCATTGTTTTAAAGTGCTAACTCTCTGTGTCCTACATTTTGTCTGTGTCTTATGTGGCTGGCAGCTTGACATATAAGGTCTTAAACAAAAGTAGCCCACTTATATTAAATTATTGCTGCATCTGTAAGGGAGATAAAAAAAAGTAGTCAGACTGTGCTCATCCTGACTTGATACCATGATGATCCTATAAGCCACACAGGAGTTGCCTTTCCAGGTGAGTCCAGAGGTGCTGACAGGCTTTTATTCTGAATACCATGATATAAGTGTATTGTCCCACTGCACATTGGACACGTCCAGAGTAATGAAACGAGCCTGCCGTTTTACTTCACTCACTATTTTCACCCTGTCAGGGTCTTACTAATGACCCATATTCCTTGTAATCTTTGTCAGGACAACGAGCCATAAAAGCAGCCACGGAAAGGAGCTTAAAACCTTTCAAACCCCACATGCTACTACTGTGCTTTGTTACAAAATTATTATTACTTATTACTTATTTTTATTTGGACTATTCAAACCTTATTTTGTGACTAATTTGACAGCCCTAGTGTGAGGAAGTCAAAACACCACAGATATAATAAATAAGCCACTGATTGGACTATTTATTGAAGCAGTAAACCTGTTTTGTAAGGTTTCCTGTGTATATTCTTCCATTGCGTTGCCCTCAAGTTGCTCTCACACATTTGTCTTTTAGGGAGAGGAGCATCAGAAAGGAGTTACAAGAACAGCACAGTTGTACTTTGTGTGGCAGAGGTCCTAAAGATTTTCTTTATTAAATACATCTTGAAATTCCAGGTAGTCAGTTGGTAACAAGGACACTACAAGATACGGAAACATGGGTAACTGTACAATACTCCAATACACAGTGTGAGATGTGACATAATTGTTGTAAATCCCCCACCCAATCATTTTACCATTAACTGACAGAACACGAGGAGTGTACTTAAGGGCTTTGTTATTAATATTTAATTTGTGTTGCTGAGCTAACGAGATTCTCTGCAGCTCCCAAATCAATTAGTGTCATAGCCTTACTCTCATTTACAGATGCAGCTGTTTACCATAAACCATTTAACAGCACTTGTCTGCAAATACCATTCCAACCAACCCTCAATACATTTAATTTCCCTGCAGCTTAGGACAACTCCCAACCACATGACCAGGATCTCCACAACAAAAGCATAATCTAGGTTTATTTCAAACTAATACTGGTTTTCCCCTGTTCCATTGGTTGTAAGGATGTGAACAAAAAACATTTAACTGTTTAGTCAATTTCAGTTTAAAAACCTTTTAGAAAATTAAAAAAAATAGCACCTAAATCTTTTTTTACCTAGACCAAGTCATATTGTACTTTACAGATAAAACAAGATTTCAACATAGCCTCCTTGACAAATTGGAGGTTGATTTTGTAGATCAATTTTGCACAACTGAATCCAATCGATTGCTATAAAAAATGATCACTGACTCTCCCAGGTAAAACGACTTTTTGGAATCTCACCAGTCCTTGTCGTTTTGTATGCTCTAATGATGCACACAATAAGAACTTGAAAATACAGTAAGTGTTTCCGCAGTGGCAGCTTCACATTTTTGTAACATGGGTATGAAAGCAACATTGAAGTTACAGGCAAGTAGAGAGCAGACATGTAAAGAGGAAGCTTACTTTAGTGAGAGTGCTATACTGTACTGGAGCATGTAGTATGAGCACACAAAGAAAAGAAGTGTTAGAACTTTCTTGGATTCAGGACACAGTATGATGAGCACAATGGGCAGCGTTTGTCATCCAGTGTAACAGCTGTCGATGTCTGGGAGCCCTTACTGCTTTAATCATTATAAAGATTAATGATGTTAATTACAGCTGGGCTGACATTTCTGCTTACAGGTACACAGAGTATTTTGTTGTTTAATATTTTATTTTTTTCTAAAAGTAATGTTAGTTTTTAAAACGTTACTTTTAAAACCTAAGGGTTTTCTTCTTTTAATTTTCTCTTTCTTTGTTCCTACTGGATTGTGGCTTTCCAAATGTAGGTGTTCTTTTTGCATAGTTTTAATGACTTCTTTGTTTCTTTTTTTAATATTTAATATTTTTAATCTGTTTTTATATTCTAGGTACTTAATGTAATTCCAGTAACAACAGTAACTGCTGTTTTAAATGTGTTTTAGTAGTGTGCATGAGGGTCCCTCAGTTTCAGAGTATATAATATTTCTCCTCAAAGGAATAATAATCATTTGTAAATTGACACGTGAATCATTGTCTCACACCTGAGAGAAGATGCTGAGTTCAAAGACTTCACAGAAACCACCTTTATTCCTAACAAAACAAACAGGGTATTTATTTAAACTGGAGCTACCACTTCTATACAGGGTGGTCCACATCTAATTATGCAGATCCAGATCGTCTGGATGACTTTAATTTATGCGGGGATGATTCCAGTTCGTCGCGAAAACGATTCTTCATGTCGTCAGTTCGCACTCTTCTTGATGGTCCGGGATTTTTCGGGTTATAGCGTAATGAAAATTGCATAATTACATCTTGATCACCCTATACACACAGACACAGCAAATAAGCAGTGAGAGGGCCTGGTCAGTGGCTGGGTTAGAAGATTACCTGCATAAACCATTGGGTGACAGATGTGTTATCTTGGGAGATATGAACTTGCAGTTGCCTCTTTGGCGCCGCAGACCTGTAGTTGCCTCGGTGACGGACAAAAAACACTTGACAGATGCGTCAACCACATTAAGGCATGCTGCACAGTTTGGGAGGGTTTCAAAAGAGTTAAAAAGTTTCACAAAGTATAGTCCTTCTGTACATGAGTCACTTTCTTGGTGTTTGCTGTATAGGAGGTATGTATGAGTTAACTATTGACATACTCTGCATTGTGTAAATAGGTCTTATGTAGTTAAAGTTAAATAAAGTTCAACTTGTACACCTGTGGTAAAGTTGGGATGGGGTCCATGGTGGTGCAGAGTATTATACATTACATAGGTAAACCTTAGGATCAGTTATGTACTGCTCCAAGCTGTGCCTTCTCGGGGTGTTCAGTGGTAAATCTGGCTAATTGCTTGTTACCGTGCAAGTGCAATCAGTCCAGCTGTTCCTCATTGATGCTTTGACTCACAGAGTATAAAGGAACCTTAGTAGGTTAGTGAAGGTGATCAAAAAAGAAAACAGATTGACAGAAAGTGGGGCAGTATTTAGGAAGAAGTTTGGTTGGCAAGAGATTGTAAGATTGAGCGAGCTGTCATGCATAAAGGAGAGGAGTCGTGGCTGTCAGGAGTTTGCCTCACAGTGAGCAAGAGGAACAGCACTCGGGGTAAGGTTGCTCCTGCTGAACATTCAGGAATAAGGAGTGTCCAAAGGTGATGGGATGATGGAGCCGACCTTGGGCGCCCCAGTGGTTACTGGCACAGGTGGCTGGGATGTGGGCAATTTTAAATGTTGACCATTCAATGAGTAGGCCTGATGGGTTAGTGGGGGTTGAGAAAAAAAGAATGGCACACAAATTTTATTCCTGTTTTACATTAATTTAGGATTTATTACTTATGATCTAATTTTACCCCCACAAAGAGCACAGGATTTTTATTATTTATTTATTTATTGAAGAGCTGGGAACACACCTAAGTTATTGTTGGACACTACTTCTTTATACAAAACGTTTACCAGATTTCTTTGACTTTAACATCCCTAATCATTTTTACTGCTGCTTGACTTTGTGAAATATGTGCAGTGAGAAGTCATGCAAAATGACACCTTTTATTGGCTAATTAAAGCGATTACAATATGTAAGCTTTCGAGGCAACTCGGGCCCTTTCTTTAGGCAAGATGTAATACAAAAACTGGAGTTCCCTGTGTTTTTTATATATATATATATACACTAGGACAAATAACAACATTGGAAGACCTTTAAGTGAGATATCTTAAATGTAAAAAAAATTAATTGACTTCCTCAGGCTAAGATTCATTTAGCAAGAGAGGAGAACAATGTATAGTCAAGATCATTAGATAAGATAACTGTGCATTAATTGTGTTGCATAATTCCTCCCCTGCCTTGTTTGTATTGTAATTTCCTTTCTAATGTGCCAGATCTACCCACATCTTGGCTAGCCATTTCATCTTTTAGTTCTGTTGCTAAACCCATTTTAAACACTGATATTAATGATACAGATTGTGAATTTAACAAAGACCTCATCTTAGTAACAACAAGTGTCAAACATAGTAGATGCCCATTCCAGTATCATCATCTGTGCTACATATTTTCTGTCAGTGGGGTAAGCCTGTGCTTACAATTAAAAAAAAAAAAATAAATTCTGCATTGATTTAAAAGTCTTTTGACACATTTTAGGATCCTCTGAATAATGGACTGAATGTGGGAATGATGATTTCTTTTGGGGTGCTACTGCTCCTGCTAGTAGAAGCAATGAGATGCAACATCACTTAAATGTTGGGAAATATTATTTAAATATCTGACTGTCTGCTTCAGTGAAGTTATAATCTCTGGCATTTTGTTTTTTTTATCCCTGTAACTTCACCCTAAAGGTGACTTACGTTTTATCTCAGTGCCTCTCATTTTGTTGAATCTATGTTTCTGTACTGCCATCTTGATAATAAGAAAGTTGACAAATGAAAGGAGACCATCCCCTTGGTATTAGACAGTTCATTTAGTTAATAGCTAAGCTGAAGGTAGATATATTTGAACAGTAGTGACCAGAGGACAGAAGTTAAACCATGCCAAGAGTTTGAAACCAGTCATTTCTTCAGCCCTAGAGCAGAACTCTCAAATGAAAGAGCATCAACATGAAGGTTTTGTTTTGAAATATCTGCGACCAGTAATTAAGCAGAGCTGACCCTTTAAAGCTTTATATTGATGGTATCATGCACCGCTCACTTCCATTTGACTCTGTGAAACAAAACCATAGTAACCATAAACAATACAGTTCACTTAATTTCATTTTACGTGAATTAGTAAAATGTAAAAATAGTAAAATGTAAAAATTTTTTATCATTTTTAAATAGCATTCAAATTCTCCACATCAAAAAAGCAAAGGAATTAAGGACATAGATAGTTGCAGAGGAAGGTCAGAAAAAACTTACACAAAAATACCAATCATAAAAATGTGTCTGAGTTAAAGCAGTTCTGCAAAGATGAGTGAACTAAAATTCCTCCACAGTAGTACTGATTAATGACAAATATGCTGTGTTCTCTGGTGATAATGTTCTCTGAATATTTTCCTACAAATCTGCTGTGTGGCCGGCTTAGACAAACACTTTTTTCCCCAGTGCCTCATGATACTTTGCAAAACCAGCATGACATCACAGAGCTGTAGCAGTCACATGTACAACTTTAATGCATGCACTTTAAGATCACTGCACAATCTTTTTCAGGTATGCATGATGCCACAACCTAATCCCAGATCTGCTCCCCACTTGCATAAAAATACTGCAGTATTTTCATATTAATGATTGATTAGCTGACCATAATGATGATATTTTTTTTGACACCATATATATAACACTGATCCCTGTCTGCTGGCTCAGTCTCTGAGCACTGCATGGGTAATTATGCATGCAAAATTAGCCTTGTGCTGCAGCTAAGATTCAAAACAAGATTTAAAGGAGACCTCCCCCCTCCTGAGACAGAAAACACGAGACACTATGACTTAATAATAATAATAATAACAAAAGATTTATTACTATTTATAATGTATTTCTATCTTCTTGATGATGATAGATCACGAACAAAAAAAGCATACCAGCTGCATTCAGAGACCTGATTTAAAACAATGGAACAAACCAGCCCAATGCTGCTGCTTCGAGGCACAATTATTGTGTTCCCTAAGACTGGAACTCTGTGAGCACAATAATATATTATTTCCTTTTTACTTATTGCTAGTTTGTGGCCATTTCTTCTATTTTGTTTAAGGTTATAATTCCAAATGTGTATTTGGTTGTTTGAGACACAGTGGCTCAGTCGTTAACACTTCTACTTCACAACTCCGACCACATTTTTGGCAACACTCAGTCCTCTGAGTCACTTAAAAGATCTATGCTCCATTATAATCCATTGTAAACTAGCTCAGTTCTTCCTTGATTTCAGTGAATTTTGTCAAGCTTGTCCAAGATCATAATCATTTCGCTAAACTCACAGCAAAGCAAACCCCATTGGTTTGCTCATCGCTACTCAACAGAAATGTAAAAAATTGATATCAAATTAAAAGAAGTTTTTAGTTGCAGTTATTGCTGGTGAAGGTTCTGCAACCAAATATTGAGACATGGGTAATTACTTTTTCACATGGGTGATACAGATGTCCAATAACTTTATTTCTTATGTGTTCACTCATGTTTCCTTAGGAAAAGACTAAACACTGTTTCATAGTCTACATAAAACCAAAAATAAATAAATAAAATAATCTGATACTGCAGCATTTAATTAAAAAAAAGGTAATGATATTTGAATATTTCATTTCAAGGAACCATCAGCATCATTGAAGGTCATGGAAAGCTAGAGAATAGAAATGTCTTCAATCTAGTTTTAAACAGTTCAGTTGAGGGCGACTCTTTAATATAATTAGGTATAGAATTTGCAGCAGCTGCAAAACCCCTGTCCCCTTAGTTTTGCACTTGGTACAAGGGACAACAAGTTTCAACTAACTGGTAGATCTAAGCTCTAAGGATGGCTAGTGTATAGCACACAATTCAGATAAATAAGAAGGAGCATCCAAGTACTAAATTAAAAACTAGCAGCAACATTTTAAAATCAGTTCTGAAACAGGTAACCAGTTAGAGAGGCTAAAATTGGACAAACAGCATCAAACAGTCTTGCCCTGACCAAAAAACCAGGCAACTGCAACCTGTGTATCAATGATTTGCTGATTCCAGAATACAACAAGTTGCAGTAATCAAAAAGAGAAAAGATAAAAGTAACTTTCTCAAGATCACTAGGAGATAAAAAAAAGGTTTAACTATGGCTAAAAAATGAAGCTGGAAAAACAACTCTTGACCACAGAATTTATTTATTTCTCAAAAGAGAGGTTACTATCAATACTAATAAAAGGCAACGCCCTCACTGACTCACTCACTCACTCACTACTAATTCTCCAACTTCCCGTGTAGGTAGAAGGCTGAAATTTGGCAGGCTCATTCCTTACAGCTTACTTACAAAAGTTGGGCAGGTTTCATTTCGAAATTCTACGCGTAATGGTCATAACTGGAACCTATTTTTTCGTCCATATACTATAATAGACGTCTGCTCGATGGCCGGAGTTACGCCTCCCACGTAATTTAGTGCCTGCCTATATAAGGCCGTCCGTCAGCGGCAATCCAATAGAAACACTGCTGCTAAATATTCACGGGTGAAGGACTGTGCTTATGCAGACGAAGATGAGATAGTCAGGGTGGGGTTTGGCACAAACTCAGCGAAACTGCGAGAGAAACTTTTAAGTGCCGGGTCTTAGCTAACATTAAATACAGCCATGGACATCGCGAGATGGCACCAGCACAGCTGGGAGCCGCCGATGCATGTACACCGAGCGGCTCATGTGAACTAACGCAGTGCACAGACAAAAAGCAACAGTTCCAAAGAGTGCTGACCAAAAACCGAATTACACAATTGAGAAGGCAGCAAAAAAAATATGAAGCGCCTGACACATACAAGCATATTCATAAGTGCAACTACTGCGGAAACAAAGCACACGGTGGAAAAAGTCAATGTCCCGCTAAAGGAAGACAGTGTAAATCAAAACCCGTGCATGCAGTGTGTCACGTCTCAGATAAAGAGGAAGACGAGCTGTTTATTGATGCAGTAAGAAATGAATCGATGAATGAAACCTGTTATCTTTACAGCGATTGACAAACCACGGAATGTAACTTGAACACAATACATCCTACAAATATGAACCTGATTGAAAGAAATAATGATAATCAAATCCTTGATGGCAGCAACACTCATAACACTCACAAAACAATTACTGTATATTGACAATCATGTTATGTTATTTTTAAAAATTTCCCTTTTCTTTTTCATAACTTCTTTAACACACTACTTCTCCGCTGCGAAGCGCAAGTGTATATATATATATATATATATATATATATATATATATATATATATATATATATATATATATATATATATATATATATATATATATATATATATATATATATATACACACCCGATCTACATACTCTCAAATAGACAAACCACACGCTGTGGCGCAATGGAAGAGGCTTCGCCTCTAGTGCCGACGTCCGAGGTTCGATTCCCGAGAGGGGGTACACTGAGTATGTACGCCTGATGACCCCAAAATTGGGGTGAAACACGTGTTGTGTACTCTTTGCATTATTTCACAGTAAAACTATTTCAATATATATAAATATACATACATATATATACACACACATACATATATATCAGTGCTTCCCGATTCATTTTACCTTCGCATCCCCTTATGCGGTTAATGCAGAAAGACAGATCACCAATTGAAGCTTTATGATTAATGGATACTTTATTCGCCATCAATGATTGTTTTGGTAAAGCCATACTCAGTGTAATCATTAGATGAACGGTAAAAAAGTAAGAGCGAGGGCAGGGTGACTTATTGAGGCACGCAGGTGAAACCACAATAGCACACGGGCTCGGTGTAGTGCGCGTCAACTCAATCTGAATTGCGCGAACACATTCGAAAAAATATCTTTTCAAGTTCTATTTAGTCGACACAAATATCTTTGGTTGGAATGTAAGGCGGATTTACTATTTACATTTCTATGGTGAAGAAAAATTTATGCAATGATGCCTACATTTAACTTACATTCCTACCAAAGACATTTCTGTCGACTAAATAAAATTCCTTTTATTTAAAATTTAAATAGAACTTGAACAGATCGATAGTTCATAATATCCACGCAGACTTGCACTTAAGAGCGGGAGTCATCCGTTTTAACAAGCACCGTATTGCACTGATACGAAATAGCCTGCCCATTTAATTATTTAGGAATGGATAAATAAATTAAGATTTTGTACAAATAATGTTTTTCATTTTTCTTCCTTGATGGATTCTGGCACCCCCAGCAACAGTTGCTCGCACCCCAAAGAGTGTATATATGTATAAGTATATATATGTATATGTGTGTATATATATATATATATATATATATATATACTCTATATATATATATATAGATAGATATTGTAAGATATGGCGGCCATGTACCCGCCAATACCCCCAAGCCGCCAGGTGGAGCCCTCCTTGCAGCATGGAGGTCCCCAGAAGACCAGCAGGGCATTATGGACCATGTAGTTTTTGTGCACCGCCCTGCTGGATGCCATGGGGCCACGAGAGGGAGCTGCAGGGAGGACGAAGAATTCTTCATGCCCTATGACCCGGAAGTTCGTCATAGGAAGAGCGGCGGGCTTCGGGTGAGAAACATTATTTACCCTGACCGGAAGGAATAAGGACTTGTGGACTGTTGGGAAGGAACACCTCCGGGTCAGGGAATATAAAAGGACTGTGGGGCTCCCAGACGATGAGCTGAGTTGGGAGGCAGGGTGGCTAAGCGTCTGGGAGTGGAGGATTTGTTATTGTTCATTGGAGTATTTGGGAGTAGAGGGTGCTTTGTGCACTTTATTATAAAATAAATATAATTATTGGACTTTTACCTAGTGTCTGCCGTGGTGTCTGAGGGTGCAAGGGTGCGAGAAGCATCTTAATCTGTTACAGTTAGCTCGGCAGGATTCTCTGGCCGTCAGTTTGGCAGAGGACCTGAAAAATTTATTGTGGACAGAATACCCGGGAAGACAGCGTCACAACACACACAGGAAAATCGCCAGAAACCTCATCTTTATCAAGTCCGTCATGGGAAGAAGAAGACAAAGCAGGCGCCAGCAACAGCGGAGGTCTAGCGCTCGGCATTGCCTGCGCTCAAGAGGAGCTATGGAGCGGCTACGCATTTCGGGAGAGATTTCCGGAGGAGGACGTCACCGCGAGGTATGTACGGGAATGTACTGAATAATCTTTTAAATTAACACATGATGTCCCATGTACATACCTCCCAGATGTCCATCCGAAGGCTCTGCGGAGGCAGAAGACCGACCGAAGGCGATGGCGCGCTCTCATTCAGGCAAGCGAGTAACCCGAAGCACTTCCGCATTACGGGTGCGGCGAGGACACGTGACCTACCACAAGGGATTCCAGGAAGGGGCGTTCCGTATCCAGCTGTTTGTGGCCGCCCAAGAAAAGACGGACTTGAGTTTTTGAAGGGAAAGGGAGGCGATCAAGTACCGCTATCATACAAAAAGGGTAAGGAGGTCCGGGAAATGATTGATCGGTCCGTCGATAAATTGATACAGACGGATCACAGTCAGCCAAAAGCGGCACCGCGGTCCTCCGAAAAGAACTCCAAATCCCAGGCTCCCTTGCGGGACCTGTCTGAGCATGCCAGGAGCGGCCGTGTTTATTGGCTCCCACCGGAGGGTAAGGCTAATGATGGCTCGAGCATGCCTCCGGGTGAATTAAGTAACTTTTGGGCGTGCACGAGCTGGAAAAGTTGCTTCAGCCCGTGCACAAATTTTACAGGTGGTGGAGACAATAAAGAAGATCACTGGGGATCTGGGAGCAGCGGCCGAAGCGCCTTTAAGGAGGGTGGATGAATTCCTACGGCGATTTGGTCAGGAGTCTCCCATTATGATTGATTTGGCGGTACAGGTGAGTTTTACGGTACCGTACAGAATAAGGGACACAGAGTGGCGCGGGCCCTTGGTTAATTAGTAGCGGGTGCCAAGTCACACGAGCCCTAAGCGAGTGTGGTGTGATGACAGAAGGGCGGTGGAAGCACTGATCGTACCAGAGCAGCTGAAAAGTGCTGTCTCTCGGGCGATGCGGTGCTGAAGACGCCGCCTCTGGTTTCTTTAAAGTCAGCGGGCATGCAAACAGCAAAGAGGCTCTCTTTCTCTAATAGAGACTCAAGCTGTCGCCGACAAGTAAGCAGGAGATCCCGAAATACACCGTGGGTCTCCTGACAAGGTGGGAAAAAGGGCGGAGAGCAGCGAGGCGACCAGAAAACCCTCCTTGGCGGGGGAAAGGGTGGAGCTGACCGAGTTCCGAGATGTTTCAGGTCTCGAAAAGAGCCAACCAGGAGGACTTGTCGGTGCTACAATTGCCAGCGACCGGGTCACGAGTGGCGCCAATGTCCCGGGGAGACAGGAGGTACACCGTCCCCAAGGTTTGCTCGAGGACAGGGCAAGCGCAGTCAGAGCCCGGATGGCGCGTCCTCTTGGAGGAAGACTTCCCTCTCGGGGCAGGCGCTCCGAATCTTTATAATTCATCGCTGGGGAGTACTGTAAGATATGGCGGCCATGTACCCGGCCAATACCCCAAGCCGCCAGGTGGAGCCCTCCTTGCAGCATGGAGGTCCCCAGAAGACCAGCAGGGCATTATGGACCATGTAGTTTTGTGCACCGCCCTGCTGGATGCCATGGGGCCACGAGGGAGCTGCAGGGAGGACCGAAGAATTCTTCATGCCCTATGACCCGGAAGTTCGTCATAGGAAGAGCGGCGGCTTCGGGGTGAGAAACATTATTTACCCTGACCCGGAAGGAATAAGGACTTGTGGACTGTTGGGAAGGAACACCTCCGGGTCAGGGAATATAAAAGGACTGTGGGGCTCCCAGGCGATGAGCTGAGTTGGGAGGCAGGGTGGCTAAGCGTCTGGGAGTGGAGGATTTGTTATATTGGAGTATTTGGGAGTAGAGGGTGCTTTGTGCACTTTATTATAAAATAAATATAATTATTGGACTTTTACCTAGTGTCTGACGTGGTGTCTGAGGGTGCAAGGGTAGCATCTTATTCTGTTACAATATATATATATATAGATATATATATATATATATATATATATATAGATATATATATATATATATATATATATATATAGATATATATATATATATATAGATATATATATATATATATATATATATATATATATATAGATGTGTATATAGATGTATGTATGTTTATGTGTGTATATATATATATGTATGTGTGTGTGTGTGTGTATATATATATATATACAGTATATATATATATGTATATATATATATATATGACAGCAACACTCATCACTCACAACAATGACAAAACAATTACATTGACAATCATGTTACGTTATTTTCAAAATGTTTCCTTTTCTTTTTCATTACTTCTTTAACACACTACTTCTCCGCTGCGAACCGCAGGTATTTTGCTTGTCAAAAATAACCCCAAGGCTCTAAACATGAGGTCTGCAAAAGTCCACGAAAGTGGCTATCAGCACTTCAGTTTTATTTTGATTAAGATCGAGAAAAGTATATAGACCTGCATGTCATCAGCATAACAATGAAAAAAAAAAACACTGAAGTTCTTAAAATTAGCATCTATAGGATGGAGATATATAGAAAATAAAATAGGACCAAGAATGGATCCCTAAGGAACACCACATTTAATGGAAGACAAAAAAGAAATTAATTAAAAATTTTGTGTTTATGTTCACTGTCTACAAGCAGCTTTTTTGACTTGCAGGCCAGATATTTAGAGGAGATTAACAGCAACACATAAGCATGTCTTTTTATGTGGATGATGCATGCTTCAGTACTCTACAGTGAAAGAAAATTAATATTTTTGTGAAAAATCGTGGAGATGGAAGAAAAGATTCTATTATTTTTTTATATGCTATTCAGATTATTAGTTCCAAAGTTATGCACAGACTTCATGCCTTTAGTACTCTGAATTGATGGAACTAGTGTTATGGAAATTGGAAAATTTATAGACTTGCTGGTCAAAGATAAAGAAAGCATAAATCAACATTCACTTTTTGTTTGGCAGAGGAACCCACTTTCCCTAAGTTATAGTAGCTCTAAGGTAGACTTTAAAAAGCTGCATGCATACTAACAAGTTGGGTGTGAATACATAAGACAACAGTCCAATGGTATTATTTTGGTAAAGTTATGACCTGCTGCATTTAAATCCATTTCTTTGATTTCTAACACATTACAACTAATTCGTAAGAAGAACTCAGATTATGTTGTTTATTAGAATATGGATTTAGTATATGTTGTTAAAACTGATACAATGTGTCTGATACAATGTGTTGTATGGAAGTTGTTCTATAATTAGATATTATATGGTATATAGTTCGCTAATATTGGAGCTTATTTGTCCATTTCCTGAATCTGCCTAATCCTGGTTAAGGGACAATTTTGCTGTTTTCATGTGCTATCAGAGTATTTGGACCTCCAAGTTGTGACATTTCAGCTTTGCACCTTCAGTGTGTTCACGCACATTTCCAATTGGATTATTCAGAGAAATTAGAGGTTGCTGTTGATTTGTTACTTAGCCTGCAAAAAATGCAATCAAAGATAAATTGTAGTTTTTTTCATGGTAATAAAGCACAAGCTAAATTTATTAAATTTGTTTCAATCTGATCCAAATGCTGTTTCACCACATAAATGGAATTTCAGGCAAACTAGCATATTCTTTTTATTTTATACAGTAGATTAAGGTGAAAGGTCAGCATTACGTCATAACTTAATCAATATAGGTAGCTTTGTTTTCTCTGAATTGTTTAACTTGTAACTCCAAGTTTGTAGTGTTTTCACGTGGAAGTTTGTATTTACCTTCTGCCTGTTAGCACATTTACACAGCATTAGAGGCAGGACTATGACATTTTTAAGTGCAATCAGTAGAGATGTTTAAGAGGTAATTTGCAGACTTTCTTAAATAAACTAAAAATTTAATTTGATCAAAATAAACAAGTATCTTTATATATAATACACTAGCGTGGCTGTTCGTTTGTCTGTCCAGAATTTTAAATCACCTGTAGCTCACAAACCATTTGACCTATTGACCTGAAATTTGGTACACATATACTACGTGATGCAGCCAGCAGTGTAAAACTTTATTCTAGTAAAGACAAACGAATAGATAAAATAATAAATGAATAGAGATAAATGGAGTAAAAGAGGGGAGAGAACCTGCTTCCTCAATTTAAATGCTTATTCTAAAATGTTATTGATTACATCCTACCTGGTTTTGAAAAAGTTTTGTATAGATCCTCTTAAGTGCGAATTTGATTTTTTCCAGTTTCAAATACTATATAACATCAGTTACCTACTGACTTAGAATAGGAGAGTTAGGATTCATCCAGTAGAGCAAGATAAGTCTGCGCCAGTAGTTTAGCAAAGGCAATTAAAGTTTGTTTGTCCTTCTGCACTTTAAGCCCATCTGGAAGTACACCAAACACAGCTATTAGTGGATTAGTAGGGATTGTGACACGAGGGCTGTCTGACACATGCAGAAATCTAATTGGGTTCCATGGGGGCCGTCAGGGGGAGGTGCAGCGCCATTCACTGAATTTCTACCACACCTGGAAGTCATTCTAGGTAATCCTGATGAACCACCTGGAGCACTCCCATATGCTGAATAAAAGGGGCCACCTCTCTCCATTCGGAGAGCCAGAGTCGGGAGGGGGTGGATGAAGCTTGCCGGGAGAAGAGTGGAGGCAGAGGAAGAAGGAAAGGAAAAGGACTGTGTTTGATTATCGGTGCTTTGGACTATATTATGCTGAGGGGAGCGAAAGAAAAGAACTTCCTGACAGTAAATAAAACGTGTGCTGTATGGCAAAGTCATGTCCTGTCTGTCTGTGTCGTGTTTGGGCGGCTGTACATGCCCCTGGGCTTCATAACACGTTGAACTACAGACACATGGAATATGCTCCCAAAATAGTACAGCAGGCATTAGTACTTTGCTGTCTTTCAAAACATCTTAATTTCATTTTGGAGCAATTAAGTGAATAGGATTATTATAGTGGATGGTCTGTTGCTATCAAAATTGTTCTAATATTCTTTTGTCACATGATTTTCACCTGGTATGTTGGACTCTTCCATTGAGTCAGCAGCCTTGTCTACTTTTCTGCCATCCTGTCTTCTTTTTTTTTTCCCGCTCTGAGATTGTTTAAGAATTTTAGAGTGTCACAGGAAGCAAAGGTCTTTCTAATTCTCTGGTACTGAAAGTGTTTTTTTTTTTATTATTATTTATTTTATTTATTTATTTTGACTATCATTTTTGTGGTATGGCAGTTTATTTGCCAAGGGCAAGATATTACTACAGTGAATGGTATACGCTACTTCTAAAATCATTGGATGCCATGTTCCCTTTAAGATCATACTAATACACTAAAATGTAGACCATCTATTTACTGTAAATACTCTACTTCTAGTAAGAGCTGTCAGATGCCCGTAACCATTAATATTCTCACCTTTAAAAATCAGATTTTTGTTTATTTGGCTATTTGAGGGATGTTGGTATTAGCTATTACTTTTGTTGTTATGTTGTTTAGGGGAAAAAAACGTAAAGGTCTTTTCAAGAAACAATGAATGTTAAGAGACACAAAATTCTGGTGGTATAGCCTACATCAGGTGTGCGACTGAAAAGGAAAAAGCAGGTTACATACGGGATATACTGTAGGAGGGGACTTAAAGAACAAGCCAGATGAGATGAAGGACATGAAAGATGAGAGATAGTACAAAAAGCCGCCATTCAGGAAAATTAAGGGAAAGAATAAAATGTTACTTATGTAAGCTTCACTTCCGTTTTTCTTTGAGAGGTGTCTTTAAAACCTTATAAAAGAACACAAAACATTAAGGGAGAGAAGGGGAGAGAGATCAGTGTGACTATGATCAAGATATGTTAAATATTCCACAATAAAATTAATCTTTTTTTAGTGTGATATAAGTGAAAACTTTCTTTTGTTTCCTATACATTTTTCCCTTTACCTCTACCACTTTGAACCAGGTAGAACCAGGCTAATTCTATGCCTGTGTTATGTATTTTCCAAAGCTTATTGGAGCTAGCTAGCTATGAAACTCTGCAGTACAATTTTTCAGTACTTCTGTACATCCATCCATCTGTTATCCAACCCCCTAACACAGGGTCACGGGGCTCTGCTGGGGCCAACACAGGGCGCAAGGCAGGAACAAACCCCAGGCAGGGCGCCAGCCCAGTGCAGGGCACACACACATACACCCACACACTAGGGACAAATTAGGATTGCCAGTGCACCTAACCTGCATATCTTCTGTACATTGCAGCAACGAATGATATACTGTGTACTGTAAAACAAGAGAGAAGGCA
Source organism: Polypterus senegalus (assembly GCF_016835505.1). Classification (NCBI taxonomy): domain Eukaryota; kingdom Metazoa; phylum Chordata; class Cladistia; order Polypteriformes; family Polypteridae; genus Polypterus; species Polypterus senegalus. Next base: position 76,956,260 of record NC_053169.1, on the reverse strand, counting down.
GAAAAAATAGTTGGGGATTCATCCTGTATATTATACATGATTGCAAGCAAAAGTAGCTCCAGAGTGATGTCTGGGTCAGCGTCTAAATAGGGACAGGATAGGAAGGGAGGTTGCAGGGGAGGAAGAGGCGGGTCCGTGAGGGTTCAAGCCAGAAGTGAGGTCAGAAGGAAGCATGGCTAGAAAGGGAGTGCAGGAATTGGTGAAGTTTTATGCGGGTTTCTGTTCAGGTGATCTGCAGAAGAGAGAGAAGGAAGGTTAGTGTTCTTTATCAACCCATTCCCTCATTTTTTTTCCCTCGGTTAAGCCCTTAGCCTGCCTCCCAAGCACATGTGTGTGACAATACTTTACAAGTTTATAAATAAAGACTTAAGATGTGGTTTATAAATGTATGTATCTTGCCAAGGACTCGCAAGTTAATATAAAAGTTACAGTTAAATTGATATTCCTAATAACATAATATGCTAAAGCCAACTTAATCTAATTTAGGGTCACAAAGGGCCGGTAATAAATATCCATTCTGTATCACTTGCATTTGGCTTTGGTGTAAACAATCTGTAGGTATAATCTGTTTATAGATTATCATAGAAATTTTCATGTAGCACTTCAGCAAAGAAGGCTGCAGATGGACTAATTGCCTTTTGACCTGGAATTACACACAGTGTGCATTCGGAATCAGTTTTCTCAGGTTGCCAGTCTCTTAATTAAGAGATTTATTTAGTACAGTTAAATTATAGGACAGCAATTCAGGAGTTTCCTCCATGTTGTCAGTTGAAATTGCAGCATTTGTCATGCTTAACAATACAATGAGTTAGAGAACCTTCAGCATTCCCATTTTTGTACTTTGACCTGTAATGTCTTGTATTTATGTAGTTTAAATAAGAGTATTTTTTTGTCCTTCTGAGTCCTCTTTTTGAAATATACCAGTTTCACCTCGACATTTTAGATTTTGATAGATTTTTTAGATCTTTTTTCTTGAAAATGATCCATTGATATTTTAGGTAAAATGGTCTAATATGATCTAATATGATTTGTCTTTATTTCCGCCTAAACTTTCAATAAGGGTATATAGAGTTTTAATATGCTGCATATCAACTATGTGTATTTAAACGGATGTACATGTATGTAAAAACTGTTATATATTTGTCAAAGATTGTTTTATGTTTTCTTTTATCTACAGCACTGGTGTCGAACTCCAGTCCTGGAGGGCCGCAGTGGCTTCAAATTTTCATTCTAATCATCTTCTTCATTAGTGACAAGTTTTTGCTGCCAATTAACTAATTTTCCATCCATTTTAATAACCCTGTTTTTAAGGATTCAGTCCAATTAACTTCTTTTGCCTTAGTTTTAATTAACTTGATTCAGGCCTCTTAGTTGTCTCTTTTTCCTTAATTAGCAGCCAAATAATAGTGAGACACAAAACAAGCCACCACATGACCACCTCACCTGTGTCCATTACACAGTATCTGAAAATAAAGAAAAGTGATGGTTTTGGGAAGGTTGATCTCTCAGGACACTAAAACATTAGAAAAATGTTCTTAGAAAAAAACAGAAAAATCAATGGTTTTCAAAATGTCTGCTGTGGCAGAATGAGAACAGCAACAAGCCATGGATTTAAATAACGGGTTTAATTAACAGCAAGAATCAGCTTCTCATTAAGAGATTGGTTGAAGTCAAATTGGTTGGAGTGTGAAATCCCAGTTTAGCTGGTCATCTGTTGGCTCGTTTCACATCTCATTTCTAATTTGGCTGTCATTAAATGAAGAAAGGAATAAATTTAAAGGACTGAATCCTTAAAACAGGGTTATTAAAATGAAGAGGAAAGGAGTTAATTAACAGTAAAAACTGGTCACTGATTAGGAAAAGGGTTAGAATGAAAACCTGCAGCCACTGCGGCCCTCCAGTCCCGGAGTTTGACACCCTTGATCTACAGTATACAATGGAATCTCGGTTTGCAAATAACTTGGTTTATGAGTGTTTTGCAAGACAAGCTAAATTTTTTAATAAATTTTGACTTGATAAACTAGCGATGTCTTGCAATACGAGTAGTATGGATACACTTTGTCTGCTGAGCGTCATGTGATCACAACTGAGCTGATGGTTCTTCTCTCTCTCTCTCGCTCGCCGCGTCTCTCTCTCTCTCCTTATCTTGCTCGCTCGGGCGCATCTCTCTCTCTCTCTCTCTCTCTCTCTTCTCTTCTCTTGAGGGCAATCGTCTCCTATTCTCCATCTGAGTCTGCGTGCCTCACTCATATAGTCAAAATCCGTACGAGCATATACTGTTTACTATAGCATTGTGACTGGTGTGTGTGTGTGCGCGCACGTGTGTGCTGTGAAGTGCGAGTCCCCGTCTTGCGCCCCAAAACACGAAGCTGAATCTCAGTACTTTAACAACACCAGCTTTATTCAGCTTGAAACAGCAACAGCGCGGTTATTTGTTGTATCCGGATCTTTATAATGTTCCTTGTATCACCCATCGACGGCAGGTGCTTATAGCATGTCCGCGATCTTTTTGGATACGCTTTTACAGCAAACAGCTACGGCACTGGGAGACTGCAATTGCTTTGGGATGCTCTTCCGCGTGTCGTCCCGTTGGGTGGAATCCCACAAGAGTTTAGAAACTCACTCACACCAGCCATGATTCTTTCTAAAGGTAAACTGCAGGTTAATTTGTTTTATGTATTTTTACTTTATATTTTGTAGTAATCCTTTTTATTTGAATAGTTTTAGGGTGTGGAACGAATCATCTGAGTTTCCATTATTTCTTATGGGGAAATTCACTTTGATATACGAGTGCTTTGGACTGCGAGCACGTTTCTGGAACGAATTATGCTCGCAAACCGAGGTTCCACTGTATATAAAATTGGTGAATTAAGCTGGTTTATACGTATTGATAAAATTAATGAAATGACATTAAATATAGGTGCATTTTTGTAGTAATACACATTGCTTAGCTCAAAGTTGTATCAGACTGTCCCATATTCCCGTGTTGATTTTTGATGTTCATGGCTTCTACTGTTTTGCTTTTTTTCAGTCTGTTGCATCTGCAGACATGGACTTGAACCAGCTAGAAGTATTCCTTACAGCCCAAACTAAAAAGCAGGGTGGGTTAAGTCTTGAGCAGGCTGCAGTCCTTTCCAAATTCTGGAAGAATCACAAAAGTAAGATCAGAGACAGTGTCATCAACCAAAACAGATGGGAAAATGGCTTGTGTAACATCAGCTGGAGGGTAGACCTGAAAACACAGTCAAGGAATATGGATCAGATTAATATTCCTGTTGCTGTGGTAGAGCTGGAACTTGCCAAAAGTGGAAAGGTAGGATAATGTTTAACTTAGCTAGGGAAAAATGTTATTAATTAATTGCCACTAATCACATTGCAAAATTGACAATTGAAAGGAGCTTTACTATCCAGCAGTTGTTTTAAAAATGTAAATAACATTGTCTTGCAATTGCAGTAGTGAAGGGAAGGGATGTCACAAGAACCAGTACAGTACTTTTTATATCAAGTTGATACCAATGTTCCAAACTAACAGTACAAACGTTTTTACAGTATTAGTAGTACTGAGTGTGATCCAGTTTTGCACTCATGTGTGACTGCAAGTGAACAGATTCCTTTGGAAGGCACAAAAATGTGAGAAAACCAAAAACTGTATATCAAAATGGCTCCAGACTTTCCTGAAAATTCTTGGTGTTCAAGGCCGAATCTCAGCATGGGTAGGCATTGTGTTTATTATTTAAAAAAAATCTAAAACATACACACACACACAAGCATTTGTTATTGATACTTTCAATTTATAACAACAAATGGGTGGACTTTTATAATCTTGGTGGATTTCCTCATAGGGTTAATGAAGCATAATATCACCAAGGACTACCTGGTTTCCTACCATGCCCATATTACAAATTTACTCCTTGACATTTACTCCAGTGACTGAAAAATAGTGCTTAAAGTCAATACTAAAAATAAAAATTCAAACATTATATATGTAGTGTTGAATTAGTTAATTCCAAGGTCATTTCAGATATTTTAATTTAAAAGCACTCTTTAAAGCTGTTTTTGTAACAAAATGCTTTTAAAATCTGATTTGTCAGTGAATCACTCTGTTAGGTTTGTACCATTATCTGTTTTAAGATTTATATTTGCATCATTAGCTGGTTAAAAAACTTAAAAAGAGCAACATTTAATGGGTGAGTTAAATTGATTTCATTTTCAGATTTCAACAAAATCCTCGAGCTTTAATTTTACTCATTTGCCCCCCCCCCCAACATTTGTTTAAACTTTCATTTCTTGCAAGAAATCAATTTGTCAGCTTTATGTTAATCCATTATTTTAGAACTCCTTTTAAAGCACCCTTTGTTGAGCTGTTTTCATAGTATCTTACGGTATATGAGTGATTAGACTTTACTATTGCTTAGCCTTTGTACTATTCCGGAAGTGGATCCTAAATGTAACTGTTAGACAGCATTACTCTCACCAACATACTTTTCTGATATATTATATGTACTTTCACTACATTTGTCATGTTTCAGGGATTATACGAATGAACATTAATTAGGCTTCAAACGCCAAATGACACAAATTTAGTGTTTGCATATCTGTATTTAGCCATTGTGGGGCATACCAGCATCCCAAACCCAACACAGACAGACACCAAGCACAAGTTCAGTAACACATATTGGCTTTATTCAGTCGGAAATATTGAAATTGTTTCCCACCAATGCATAGTACAATGAGTATAATATTTATAGCCCATAGCAGTTCTCATCTTTCACTTCCTCTGTCTGTCTCCTTTCACTTACACTCCTCCTCCAGAAAGCTTTGTTGCCCTCCCCACAACTCTGGCTCCCTGAATTAAGGGAGGGAGGTCCCTTTTATGCTGCACCCGGAAGCACTTCAGGTGGCCCATCAACATAATTCGGAAGTACTTCCAAGTGTGGTGAAAGCCTGAGGTGTAGGGCTCTGTCGCTCCTGCAGCACTCTTGGTAGTACTCATGGAACCCAACAGGGCTGTGCTGAACTCCAACTGCTTTGCAGCCCTGTGGGAATCTGTGGGGGGCTGCAATCTACCACTCTGGAAGAGGTAGTGCCCTGTGCATGTCCGCTCCCCGGCCTTTCTACTAAAGAGCCCAAGTCATTTGTCACACCATGAAGTATATTGTTTTGCTCAACCTGCTAACTGACATAATTGCAGTGTTTTTTTTCATGCAATACAATTTATTTTGGTATTAACAAATGGAGCATCTCATTTCATTGCCAGTGTGGGCAAACCATTGCACCTTGTCTGAAATTTGCCTCCATTTTTACTTGATCCAGCCGTTGTTGGCACTGCCAGTGGACAAAGTTCTGTAAACATAACAATGCATGGTGTATGCAAAATTTTCCCATACTCCCCCAGCCACCCCCCATGGCAGGTCAAAAAATCAATGGACGTTTGACAAAATGAAATAAATTTTGCGAAACGTTACTTTTTTAAGGGTTGCTGTAGGGCATAGTATTGAAAAGCATTCATCCTCTTTCAACTTCATGACACTACAAGTTGAACAAATAAAACTTGCATATGATCAGTCACATTATTGCATTCACAAAGCCAGTGTAAAGATGGTTTTAGATCTATGTAATAGGGCAATTGTGGCAATAATGAAAGCCTTTGTGTATCCTTTTTTTTTAATAATAATAATAATAATAAGCATGATTCCCATAGTCACTTACTGAAATTCATCAATTAAAGAATGCTGTGGAGAGCTCTCAGGATCTTCTGTCAGCGTTTCAGTTGTTCCCTTAAAAATCACATAATGGAGAACTCTGAAGTCCAGCCAATTACAAAAAATAACTGTCCAGTTGAATTAAATGATTATTGTCCAGTAGCCCTTACATCACTCTTGGCAAAATGTCTGGAGTAACTGGTTCTTGCTCACCTTACTTTACAGGTTGGTTCCTCTTTTGATCTGTTGCAGGTTGACAGAACCATTCAGTGGAGGATGTGGTCACAACTGTTCTTCATACCAGTTATACATTTGGAGAAACCACACTTCTTTGTGAGAATACTATGTATTGACTGTACTTCAGCCTTTAAGTGTATGACACCTAATATCCTCTTCAGTAAACTTTACTATTTATAGGTGGACCCCTGCTGTGCCCTATAGACTATGGACTTTCTCCTTAACAGGAAGTAGTTTGTTAAGGTTCAAAATTATGTTTCTGCAGTCCATCAAACATTAATAGGAGTTCCACAAGGCACAGTGATCACCACTATACTCTTCTCTATCTATACTAACAGCTTGAGAGGATCTGGCAGAAAATGTTTAGATGTCAAGTTTGCAGATGCTACTGTATTGATTGACACCATATGGCACATTTTGAGTAAGAGGCGAAGAGGATACAGAAATAGTGCCGGGAGCAGAACCTCTAACTAAATCTGAGTAATACAAAAGAGCTGCTCATTGATTTTAGGAAGGATGCTGAGCTAGTGCAACCTTAAGGGAGAACAAGTTGAGCAAGTTAGTAGCCTTAAGTACTTGGGAACCATATTGGATAATAGGTTGAACTTTAATGAAAACACGCAATGTATTTACAAAAAATGGCAACAGCACAGTTATTTGAGTACGTTGAGGAAAATTAACAAGTTAAGTTGCGAGCCATGTGGCACGATTACGCGAGATTGATCCAGCTCACAGGATCCTCATTGTTGAGGACCAGAGCAATTGGACCAGGCCAAGAGAACACCCATGTAACACCTGGCTTTGGCAGATAGATGGTCATTTCTGGAGGGTGGGATTGGACTGTGTGTATGCCTGGAGGATTGCCAACCAGGACTCCTAGCTGTTTCCTCATGTGGTGGGGGTGGCAATGTACTGTACCAATGCATGCTACCCAACCTGACCTGATCTGCCTTTCTGTGAGCAATCATAATTGTTGAAAAAATTGCTCAACAGAAGGTAAAAAAGAAAATCAGGTTAGATTATAAAGGATCAGAAACACTACTTGAATAGTTGTTTCGAAATTTTACCTCCTGGGAGGTGGTGCTTGCTGCCAAAATTTGAAACAAATTTAAAGAACACTGTACAGTATTTATAATTTATATGTGCCAAAATTGGATATATTTGATTGGATCAAAGGAAATTTCCACCTGTGGACAATAAAAGTATAGTAAACTAAACTCAATTGGAGAGAGTTCCACTGGTTTGTAGTCATTCAGACAGTCCACTTCTGTTTCCTGAGGCAAAGGGGTAATGATTGTCCTTTTGAAACTGGGGTAGGGCAACAGTTTCTCTCAGTGAAATATCAAAATGTCAGGTAGTTGGTCGCTTCTAGCTCCAGCCCCGAGTTAAGTCTAAGTCGGTACTTTCCAGTTGAACTTTGTACATTTGAATTTAATATTTGCCCATTCATCTTTTCTAGTTTCCCCAAACTCAGTCATGTTGTGCAGGATGCATTTGTGGTGGTGTTGCTGTAATTTTATTATTAAAAATGTAAGGAAAAATCTGGACCGTCTCCATACTTTCCTAGTATGTGCTTATCAATTACTTTGCCCAGTAATCTGTATACTAACCAATCTGTAGGTGAAGAATAAGAAACATTTATGTGACTAATGAACCTCATGTGAAGGCTTTTACGAAAGGTACATTTTTTGATTCCTGTGTGCATTCTGAAGAGAGAGTTAAAATATAACTGGAGGTGTGAGTCCTTGGCCCCCCCCAACCCCCCACAGGTGAAACCATAAGGCCACCCATTAGAATATTTTATTAGAATAATTGGGGGTTAGTGGAAGGAAAAAGTTGAGAGGTTGTAATCATCTCTTCTATTTTCTCATTAAATATATTGGCTGGAAGGACATACAGTATCAGAATGAAAACATGTTCATTGAGCAGAATTTTTGACTACATAACATGTACTTTCATAAATCAGCTATGAGTACCATTGCCTTTTATCACCGTGATTGCCCACTCCTAGTCTAAACAGTATCCTCTTCACTTAAATAGAGGACCTTCTGAGTGGTAGACCTTAGGCTTGAAAGCTACACTTCTTACCAGTCTTACTCTGAGCTCCAGAATTGGCCAGAACTGTGTACTCAGCCCATTTATTTTTTCCCCTTTTCACATGCAGTTGGATTGCTAACCCTGACACAAACTCTTATTTTCACATTTATTGACTGCTGAACAGTAGTGGCACTGATTACTTGCCCAGATAAAACAGCCTTGATAGAGAAGTTAAACTCTTTACTGAGTGGTACAGTGATAACAATCTGTTACTCAGTGTAAATAAAGGAGCTTATTGTAAACCTTATGTAATTTGAAGAGTGTCATGCTCCTATTGGCAATAATGGGACTAGTGTGAAAAGAGTGAGTAGCTTCAAGTTCTTAGGCAGACACATTAGTAAGGAGCTGTAAAAGTTCCACAGCATCAATACTGTTTACAAGCTTTACCTTTTGAAGAGGGTAAGGAAAATCCTTCTGTCCCCTCATGTCTTCAGTTACCTTTTATAATACTGTTTTATTGTATTTTCAAAAGCAAGAGCAATGCAATGGCATTCTAATCCATCAAACATAATAATAATATAATATATACAACCAAAAGAAAGAGGCAAAAAGAACAGAGAAACTGACAAAAAGAAGAAAACATCTTTTGGATTAAACAATAAATCGTTTACAGGACAGATATACATATTCTAAAGTGATATTAATAAATTCTTGCCAAGTTTCATATCCTCTAAATGAGAATTTTATTTTTTCTGTTTTGAGATACTATAGAACGCTGTCAACTTTGATGAGTGAAAGTGACCATTTTATTTCAAGTCGTATTGCATGATGTATTTGGAGGAACATTACAGGCAAAGTTAAATAAATAAATAAGAAAGAAAAAAAGATACTTTATGATGCATTTATTTATTTCTGCTCACATTTCATTCGTACATTTATTTGCTCATTTATTTATAAAATTTTGTCCAAAATATTTCTCCATACTTATGCACACATTAAAAAGTAAGCCAGCTTGAAAATTATTAGAAAAGTTAAATGATCATTAAATATAGGGGATGCTGAGAAATTAACTGATTTTATTTGCAAGTAGTAGGGTTGACTACCATGATGAGTTATTCACAGTCTGTTCAAAATGTTCTTTATTCGCCTTTCAATTTCTTCAAAATACTGCTGCAAGAATCATCGCAAGAGCAAACAAGCATAACCATAAAACATCTGTTGTTACACACCCTTCCAATTAAATCTAGGACTGATTTAAAAATCCTCTGCCATAGATATAAATCCATAAATGGTCCTAAGCCTTGCTAAGGTATCTGAACTAATCATTACTTAAAATAAGGGGAATTTAAGATGCGAGCCTACTTAAGACCTGCCCACCGACTCACTTGAACTGATCTACGACTTGCTCTGAATAAATCAGGCAGGTTTGATTTTGTCTTTAGTCATGGGGCAGATTCTATGTGCATGAGACCTGACAATCAATGAATGCTCATCCAGAAGTGCAGTACTTATTGTATAATGCAGTGGTTAGCAAGGAATGCATTTGTCATGGGCCTCACAAACAGAAGAGATACTCATCTGTGTGATGTCATATGTCAGTGTTGCTAGGTCTGGGGTTTTCCTACCAAGTTATTATTGATTGCCGTAAAAAATGGTCTTTTGTGGGTTGTCGTTTTTTAGACTACTTATCTAAGTTCAATGCATTATTATTATTATTATTTTTTCTTTTCAGTCCTCTACTTCAGTTTATTACTATTTTTTATCCGCCCCTTTCCTATTTGCACTTGTATACCTAGTCTATCTTTGTAAAATTTCTGAAGGGGGATATGTTGTATCATTGTATACAACCCTACCCCACTGGGCTTCGATGGTGTGTATTTAATCTGTCACTTTCGATGCTGCCCCCCACTTTCTGGTGTTTCAGTTTAGCTACATCAGGTATTAGGCTATTTTTGGGGCAACTATGCTATTTTTAAGATAACCTTGGGCTATCAATTTTTCAAGGACCAAGCCACTCTGTTATGTATTTTACATGATTTTGTAATTTATAAAGTTGAAGTTGCATTTTTCCTCTGAATCAGTTACACCTCTCTAAACTGGCACTAAGTAAAGAATAATACACAAATATAATTTGAATTGGACTGAAGATTTATATTTGTAATTTGATACTGTTGCATTTTGTTGATGTTGCTGTGTTTAAGTAATGTCTTATTAATGATTTGTGTCTGCTTCATTTTATTATTGTACCATATGGAATACTGCATTATCATTTTGTTTTTGCTGTCTCTACTACAGCAGGGCTACCAACAAGCACTTTGCATTGCGCAGTTAAATAACAATAGAACGAAGTAAATGGCAGTTTTGTTTTGTATGGATTTGCTAAAGAGAAGCTGGGTAATACTAATTTTAATTAGGCATTGAGGGTTTCACAAATTCTAAATAAACTCATTTACTCTGTGGATCTCTTTGAAGCCACAAACGTTTAGTCATCAAAATTGATTTAATCATTGTTTTTTTATATGTTATTTACATTTCTTCTACACTGGAGGTGATCTTTCTCACCTCTGTTAATATTAAAAGTTTTCATTAAAATGCTGAATTTCTGGTGTGTGCCATTTTAGATTCATAAACATTTTCACTGCCAGTTATACAATTTTATTAAAAGAGCAACAACCACATTAAAAGCACAGGTTATTGTTTTGGGTGTGTTTTAACCAATTGTTTAATAGTATTCTCAAAATTACCAATGATATGCAAGCAGGTTAATCTGCTAACCAGTCATCAGCCTTCCGTTGCCATGAACTTACATTGCTGACAACTTGCAGCCTCCGCCCAAAAAGTGCTTAGACAGAGGAAAAGACCTTCAAATGACTCCTTGACACTTGGTTTCACAAATAAAACTAACGTGCTGTTTGTTTCTGCACTGGCTGCTCTAAGGAGTTATAATGCAGTACAAGTGGAATGAAGATACTTTTACTGTATTATGAAGATCAAACGCATTAACATTGCCACTGCGTCTATGCCAGACTTGTCATTCACAATAATTCAGCCACTCATTGACTCGTGTTGAAGGACAAATAGTGCCTCCTTCTGAGGAAATGGCACCATTTTCCTCTTCATTTAATCAGAAAAGAGGCCTGGAAAAACTGTGGCTTAAATCAACTGCAGGATTTTATATATAATCTAACAAAAATAGTGAAATAGACTGTTCACTTTACTTGATTAAGGGTGTGGCCACCAGGGAGCGCTCCTGCTCCCCAAACACTTGACACACACAGACCCTAGACACAAGTTGCCAATAAACAATACGATTTTTATACCCTGGGAAACTCTTCACTGGAATCGTTTCCCTCCCCACAATCACAGTTACAAAGCACACCGTAATAAAGCACTCTGCATCCTCCTCTACTCCCAACAAGCTTCTTCCTCATCCTCCCGACTCTGGCCCCCAGAATTGAGGCAGGCAGCTCTGTTTATGTAATCCCCAGAAGTATTTCCTGTGTCCCAAACCTGTTGCTCAGAACAACATATGGGTGATGCTGAAACCCGACCAAGTAGGACTCGCCAGTCCCTTTTGAGCTCCCTGGTGGTACCCACAAAACCCAGCAGGGCTAAGTCAAGGAACTCCTGTTCTCCTGGTGAATCTGAGGTACTGTTGTTATATGGTGTGGGGCTGCCATCTACTGATCCAGGGGAGACAATGTTCTGTGCAGGCTGTCTCCCCGTTGAGGCTGAGGGTGTTCTGACTGGACCAGATACCTGGCCACCCCACACAAGGTAATAAATGTTACTTCATTGTACAGTTATTTTTATTCCTTGATTAAATTATTATTCATGTGTCATCAATCAGTGTTGTAATTATTTTCTCTGTTTTACTGATTTCTTTTATTTGTTTTTTTATAGCTGTGAAGGCAAAAGCACTTTATTGTTGTTTATTGTTTGTAAATTAACATGAAAATGTTTTTCTTTTTTATTTCAGTTATTGCACAAATTAAATATTCTTTAGATCTAGTAAAAAGTACCTCTTAAAATATGCCCATTGAATGTGTCCATTGTTTACATTATAATCAAGTTTGACACAAGTGTAGCAAAATACATAACAAGTATGCCAAAAATCAATATTTCTTTTTCCATTCATTGTAAATTGAATTTTATTAGAGGAAATGGATTTGTAACAAGGTTTCCATAAAAATCTGGATGACTAAACAAGGGCAAATGGTATTACCTTTATTCAGGAAGACACCATTCAGTTTAATAACAGCATAATTCCCAAAGGAAGCCACACAACTTTTATCTCCATGGAGACAATACAACCGTCTTTCTTCATCTCATAGGAACTAATTAGAAAAAGTGTCATGTGTCAATATTTTAGACCTTTACTCAGCTAGGTCTGTCCAGTGATCACTTAGGATAGCTGGCTTATTAATTTTAATGTATAATATTCAAATAAAAACATATTTTGAACAAATGCACATAACCGTTTCAAATGTAATGAAATAGCAAGATAACCATTCTATAATGTAAAGTTAAAAGGTATTGTGGAAGAATAATTGTAGGGTAGCGGCATTCATCTTAAAGTAATAGTATAAAGGGTTAATGAATGTTGGAAACCAAATATGGGTCAAGTGAACAACAAAATGTACACTGAAATATAAGATTTGGTTTAGGAAAAACACTGAGCTGGTCAAGTAAATAATGTACCAGAAGAAAGGCTGATGTAATGTAAAAAAATGTACTGAAGGATGACTAAGAGATCAGCAGATGTCCTATAAACTAAAATGGACAGTTGTTATAAGCACAGAAATTTCAAGGGTGGTGTCTAATCTCAAAAGGCATAAAAAGAACCAGAATATAATATAATAGACTTTTATTTTATATAAATCATTTGGGTGTAAACCAACGATCCAACCAGAGTAAAATGTAAGCATTGATTGACACTGGATGTAAATTCAACAGTTTATAAAATGAACCTTTAGTCTTTGTTTCTCTGACCATTCTGATCATTTTGACCAAACTTTAACTGCTTTTGAAGCATGCTCCCTTCCAAGGCATTTTGCCGAGGAGTCATTAAAAGATACAATGAACAGCTTTTCTCCAACCTGATTACTGAATTGTTCTGTTAGAGAACGTTTATTTCTTTATTAAGATGTTAAATTTTGACCACAGTACTGTATATTATTATAGTGCAGTAGATTACTTAACTACACCGAATAGCTAAGAGGAAAACCCCTTAAATTGAGTATGTCTTTTACATTATAAATTTGTATAGCTGTGACAACCTTTTCTTTCACCTGAATGTACTGTTTACAGTTGGCATGACATATAAATAAGGCATTCACAATGACTAATGAAAGAAATACCAGCTCCAGATACATTTCAAATGAGACTTAAGCTATGAATAGGAAATTAATAATGCAGTAGTATCTTACCTTCTAATTTGTAGGTGTAGTTCAATAGACTTTCACAAAAGTTAATTACTGCTACTTTAAACAGCATAGCTATTTCTTTCCTAATATGTAGAATTATTTTCTTGCTAAGAAAGAGTTTATTTCAAGTTTTATTCTTACTATCTTGAACAGCTCTACCTTGTTAAATAAATCATGATTTCTGGGGGAATCAATATCTTACTTTTGTCAAAGCTCGACATTTTAACTTATCAAAGAGGTTTTAGTAAAAATAATTTTTTATGTCAAGAAAAATAAATATATCTAAATAATGGGAAGTTAAAAACTAATAATATGTATTATTGCAAGGTTTTTTTGTATTTCCAAGCATAATGTTACAAATAATGAATAGTTTGTATTAGTGTTGGGAGGTATACAGGTTCATACCGAAAACTGTTTATTTTTGATATGATATGGATTTTTCTTATACTGCAACACCAGTTTAAATAGCCTAAACAACATTTGGAATGTGGCGCAGCGGGAAACTGTTTAGAAGGAGACCTTTTTCACTGCTACACCACTAAACACGCATGCAACGGAGTACATGCGTTAGTGGAGGTATTGAGCGGTGAAAATAGACAAACAACATTCAGAAACTAAAGTTGTAGCAGACTATGAAGTTGAACATGAGGACACAGAAGAACTTTTGCCGAAAAAAGTTGTCTGTTGTCTGAGATACTTTGGTTTTAAAAGGTTGGATGTAGAGCAAACAACAATTTACTGCAAATTCTGTAAAGCTAAAGTTATCGCTGGAGGCGGCAACATGAGCAATTTGCTGCACCACCTTAGCCGCAAACATGCTCTGGTGTACCATGAATGTATAGAACTAAGATTGGCACCTTTCATGTCCTCGGGTAAATCTAAAAAATCTAGCGGACGCTCGAGTCAAACGTCACTTGTAGATGCGTTTGCTAGAGGTACTGCCTACGACAAAAAAAGCAAGCTGTGGATCAAGATAACCAACGCCATTACAATCCATTTAGCCAAAGAAATGTATATAGCTTAGCTTGAAGCAAGGTCCATATTAATGCAATTTGCCTTAATGATGGTTCAGTTGGATGTCATGACCAAGTCGCACTTGTTTTATTTTATTTTTATTTGGTGAATACTGTGTAATGTACCTGGGCTTTGGGCTTTAAGCCTTGAAGTAATAGTATTATTACTGGAAGTTGCACTATTATTTATTTTATTGTTATTATTAATTAGTTTAAATATTATGCAGTTTAATGATAGTAAAGTTGTTTAAAAAGTCACTTTAACGTGTCAGTGGACAGAGATTGTTAACATTAACAGAAAGTACAGTTGGTTTACAAAAAGTATTTACTATTTATTCCTTTTCTAAGACATGTTTAGTGCAATACAACTTTTGACAAGCACCTCTAGATATTTTACTAAGTCTAAATGCCTCTTTGGATGGTTGAAAATATGTTGTCAAAATTAAAGTTTAAGTTTTTTGCAAAATTTGTTCAATAAACATTTCTCATGACAGTGGAACAGATTATTCTTAGCCAGTCTACTGCAGTAATTGCAGTGGAAAATGTGGTTAAATTCCACTCCTGCATGGGGAAAAAAATACCGTTGAATACCGTGAAACCAGTATAATTTTGAAAAATACCATGATGTAAAATTTTGGTCATACCGTCCAGCACTAGTTTGTATTTTATTAAAATATTTAATCTGTCTTGGACCCAAATATCTTATCTGACATTCTAACATATTCATGCTTTAAATATATTGGAGCTTTCAATATAGTACATCTTCCTATATGTTTATGAGCACACCCAGTCCCCTCTCACATAAAACTTATTTTTTTATACAGATTTTTAACTCTGTTGCACTTTAACAAACGCATTTGTGCATTCTTAAGAAAAATGTTTAGCAGGTAAGCATGCTTTAATGTTCATGTGTGTTTATGTTCTTTGCTCCAGACATACAGAACTAAGCCTGAATAAATACTTTTCATTTTAAAAAAACACATATTTGTGTATGTAACGTTGAGATGCAAGCTTTACATTTTATTTTGTTTGTTGTGTTCAGCTTAGTAACTTTAGTTGCTATCAAAGAAAGAAAACCAGTGATTCATGTATTATGTTTCCAAATACAGTATCACAGTGTAGCAATGAACATAGCCCTAAACCACATCAGGTTTATCACATGATGCATTTGAGCACCACCACACTAACTGATTTTAGAAATAGCAACAAATCTGGCAGAAACACTAGCCTAGAATAATATTTGAGTCCCAAACATGGGGTGAAAGTGACTATATCTTCTATGACTCCCAAGTTAGGTTTGTAGTGTAATTAGAACATTTTTAAGTTAAGAAAATAGCCCTTTCATTTCATCCATCCATCCTCTCGGGTCGTGGGGGCAGCAGCTTGAGCAGAGATGCCCAGACTTCCCTCTCCCCGGCCTCTTCTTTTAGCTCTACCGGGAGAATCCCAAGGCGTTCCCAGGCCAGCCGAGAGACATAGTCCCTCCAGCATGTCCTGGGTCTTCCCCGGGGCCTCCTCCCAGTTAGACATTTCCGGAACACCTCACCAGGGAGGCGTCCAGGAGGCATCCTGATCAGATGCCCGAGCCATCTCATCTGACTCTTCTCGATGCGGAGGAGCAGCGGCTCTACTCTGAGTCCCTCCCGGATGACTGAGCTTCTCACCTTATCTTTAAGGGAAAGCCCAGACACCCTATGGAGGAAACCCATTTCAGCCGCTTGTATTCGTGATCTCTTTCTTTTGGTCACTACCCATAGCTCATGACCATAGGTGAGGGTAAGAACATAGATCGACCCGTAAATTGAGAGCTTTGCCTTGTGGCTCAGCTTCTTTTTCACCACGACAGACCAATGCAGAACCCGCATCACTGCGGATGCTGCACCGATCTGCCTGTTGATCTCACACTCCATTCTTCCGTCACTCATGAACAAGATCCCAAGATACTTGAACTCCTCCACTTGGGGCAGGATCTCACTCCCAAACCTGAGAGGGCATTCCACCCTTTTTCGGCTGAGGACCATGGTCTCGGATTTGGAGGTGCTGATTCCCATCCCAGCCACTTCACACTCAGCTGCGAACCGATCCAGAGAGAGCTGAAGATCACGGCCTGATGAAGCAAACAGGACAACATCATCAGGAAAAAGCAGTAACCCAATTCTAAATCCACCAAACCTTTTAGGGTCTGCAGCATTATGTGTAGTTACCCTGTGCAGTGAGCTGGAAAAGGTGAATACTTGGTCATCAAAAAGAAAAGGTGACAGAGGTACAGTGGTTGGCTCAAAGTTCTCCTTATTGAAAACATTATAAAGTTATTTAGCTCTTCAGGGATGGTGGCATCACTGTTTAGAAGGCAGATGCTTACGCTTTTATAGTCGGTGGATGCATGTATTCCTTGCCTCATGCATCAAGGATCTGATAGAAGGCAAGACAGTCGCACCATTTCCTAAAAAAATGCAAATTTATTAAAAATAAATTACAGCAATTACAGCCTCAAGTCATTTTGAATATGATGCCACAAGCTTGGCACACCTATCCTTGGCCAGTTTCGCCCATTCCTCTTTGCAGTACCTCTCAAGCTCCATCAGGTTGGGTGGGAAGTGTCGGTGCACAGCCATTTTAAGATCTCTCCAGAGATGTTCAATGGGATTGAAGTCTGGGCTCTGGCCGGGCCACTCAAGGACATTCACAGAGTTGTCCTGAAGCCACTCCTTTGATATTTTGGCTGTGTGCTTAGGGTTGTTGTCCTGCTGAAAGATGAACCGTCGCCCCAGTCTGAGGTCAAGAGCACTCTGGAGCAGGTTTTCATCCAGGATGTCTCTGTACATTGCTGCAGTCATCTTTCTCTTTATCCTGACTAGTCTCCCAGTTCCTGACACTGAAAAACATCCCCACAGCATGATGCTGCCACCACCATGCTTCCCTGTAGGGATGGTGTTGGTCTGATGATGAGCAGTGCCTGGTTTCCTCCAAACGTGATGCCTGGCATTCACACCAAAGAGTTCAATGTTTGTCTCATCAGACCAGAGAATTTTGTTTCTCATGGTCTGAGAGTCTTTCAGGTGCCTTTGGGCAAACTCCAGGCGGGCTGCCATGTGCCTTTTACTAAGGAGTGGCTTCCGTCTGGCCTCTCTACCATACAGGCCTGATTGGTGGATTGCTGCAGAGATGGTTGTCCTTCTGGAAGGTTCTCCTCTCTCCACAGAGGACCTCTGGAGCTCTGACAGAGTGACCATCGGGTTCTTGGTCACCTCCCTGACTAAGGCCCTTCTCCCTCGATTGCTCAGTTTAGATGGCCAGCCAGCTCTAGGAAGAGTCCTGGTGGTTTCGAACTTCTTCCACATACGGATGATGGAGGCCACTTTGCTCATTGGGACCTTCAAAGCAACAGAAATTTTTCTGTAACCTTCCCCAGATTTGTGCCTCGAGACAATCCTGTCTCTGAGGTCTACAGACAATTCCTTTGACTTCATGCTTGGTTTGTGCTCTGACATAAACTGTCAACTGTGGGACCTTATATAGACGGGTGTGTGCCTTTCCAAATCATGTACAATCAACTGAATTTACCACAGATGGACTCCAATTAAGCTGCAGAAACATCTCAAAGATGATCAGGAGAAACAGGATGCACCTGAGCTCAATTTTGAGCTTCATGGCAAAGGCTGTGAATACTTATGTACATGTGATTTCTCAGTTTTTTTATTTTTAATAAATTTGCAAAAATCTCAAGTAAACTTTTTTCACGTTGTCATTATGGGGGTTGTGTGTAGAATTCTGAGGAAAAAAATGAATTTAATCCATTTTGGAATAAGGCTGTAAGATAACAAAATGTGGAAAAAGTGATGCACTGTGAATACTTTCCAGATGCACTGTAGATATAGAGATATAGATATACAGATATAGATAGATAGATAGATAGATATAGATTGCAAATGAACTTCCAAGCAGTATTGTAATGAAAATTAAATTTAGCATTGTCTCTTTGTGCTAATAAAAAGAGGCAGAGGGCATCATCCATAAGAGAGAGAGAGAGAAAAGGTATTAAAGTGGACTCAGAGTCAAGTATTTTTTTTTTAAAAGATTTATCTTTGCATTTGGATTATAGTTTGAATTAATCTTTGTTATATTATGAGTTATAAAGTTTTTGATAAAAGAAGCTTAAAGGAAGTAATGGTAAAATTGTTAAGGTTCTTTTGTTTCAGTTCTCTCTGATGAAATATAGATGCCTCAGATCCTGAAGAGACAAACAGGGAAAAATGAATGATATTATAGAGGAAGTAAAACAAGAAAGGCAGATGTGCAAATATGTGAAAGGAATTCAAAGGTTACAGAAACTTCATATTCTTTCAATCTGAAGTTTTTAGTTAGCATCCTAAACATGATGGTAACACATTTAATGCATGCTTAAACAAAACATGTTTTGTCTCTGTAATCTTTCTTGTTGCCAGAAAATCTATTCTTCATAATCCATATGTATGAGTAAAAAAATCCAGCAAACTGTGGGAGCCGTTACAGATTCCTGTGCCCAATGACCCTTAAATGAATTTATTAAATTAAATAATGAGTGGATGAATTAATGGTTGCAGAGCGCCCTTAAAAGACATGATGTTCATTTATCCAGATTCCAACATTAAATTTCAAGCATGTCAGCTTTTGAAAGTTTGTACATCATTAGGTTACATGTTAGTTTCAATTTATGATGGTTATATTGGCTGCCCTAATGAACCCAGTGCACTACAACTGAGCGAAAACTACCTCATAAACTGATTGGTTATAAACACTTTTACAGCCTGCCAACATTGCGTAACTCTGGCAGTAATCTGAATAAATTTGAATTTATTGTCATGTCCTTTCCTTTTAGTGATACTTAACATTTTATTCCTTATTCATGCCCCTCTCTCCGTTTTTTAAATAGATAATTGCATTTTTAAAAAGTTAAGTGCCAATGTAGCTAAATGAGTGCTGCCAGCACTGAGAAGAATCTTTGATATAAATGTTTTAAAGCTGTTATATTAATTATAGGAAAATCAAAATATGACAGCTGTTTTCTTTCTCTTTAATGACAATACAAAATCGACTTTTGCTTGCTGTGATGGGTGCTTTACAGTTCTGTCATTAAACAGCAGTGAGTCAGAAATCTCAAGTGCAGGAGTGAACAGAATCAGGAGCAGAATTATCCTTTCTAGGTGCTAGAGAAGTTTAAAAAAAAAACAAAGCAAAACAACTTCTGTTCCTAATACAACTGTTGAATGAAAAGCACACCAAGCTGTGTGAAAAAATATGTCCCAAAATGCATTGTGAAGGGGTGTGTTTAAAAAGCGGAGCATTGTCCATTTTTACTAATGAAGATAGGAGCTAATATTAAAAATTATGAAGACTGATTATGGAAGTGATGAACAGAAACAGATTTGTAAAACAACTTAGTATTTTATTAAATGTCTGGCATAATACAATGTTAACATTCATGTGAAGTACAGAATAAAATCATTCTTTTACATTCAAATATCATATATAAATATATATTTTTTTGCCTTCTAATAATCTTTTATATTTTGGTACTGTAATAACCCAGGGTGCTTGAGATGGAGCAATAGAATTACCCTCTTAACCCTAATTGCTGGTGAGTGACCCTAAAAATATTGTTGGTATCTTCTGGGCTATTTCTGCCTAGCACTCAGGTGTTCAGTGACAACATGTGCTCCCAGCCATTTGTCCCTTTATCCCTTCATGCATGCTGCCCAGTTCTTCCTCACCTGGGGTCTGAGGCAACCCATATGCTACACTGTTCCGCAGCTCTCTACAAGCCAACCCAAGTGCCAGATCCAATATGAGTCTTGCCAACTGCAAAACCTTTGAGCCTTTTGTCTTCAGCAGCCATGAGACTCATTGGACTGAAGTGCTCTTCTAAGTGCTGTCTCCACGCCTCTCTTACTTGCTGCTCACAGGCTGCTTTATAGCCAGCTTTTTCAAGCATTCTTTCCCATTCAGATAGTACGCTACCTGCTGAGGAGTATATCCCTCGAAGGTTTGGAACCAGAGCTTGTTGCTCTATTTAAGTGAAACATAGCTGATGAGGCAGTGTGGTGTAGTTGTTAAGGCTTTAGACATCAAACCCTGAGGTTGTGGGTTTAGTCCTGCTGCTGACACTGTGGGTGTCATTAGACCTGCCTGTGCTCTAATTGGAAAACTAAAAGAAATATAACCAATTGTGTCATAAATGTTGTAAGCCGCCTTGGATAAAGGCGTCAGGTAATTGTAAATGTTTAAAGTGAAGCAGAGCTGAAATGAAAGGAGATGAGAATGATCAGATGGATATGTAGTGTAAGAGCCATTTGCTAGTTATTTAAGTTATATTGAATGTTTGCCTATATACTAGTGCTTGATCCTGCCTTATGCACCAGCAACTATGTAGTGTGTAACAGAGTGAGAAGATAAATGCTGAGTTGGGAGAAAGTAGGTGATAGGCACTGTACTAAGAAAATGACTCTTGGGCCTTTGGACCAAAAGGCAGAGGACTGATTTGCTGAAGAAGTGCGTATAAATGAAAGTTGAGGGATAAGGTCAAGCGGCAGGCTAAAGAAAACATGTTAAGAAGTGGTATTAGATAATATGAAAAGATTGGGTCTCACAACTGAAAGTTACCCAAGTCCAGATAGGAAAAAGACAAGGGGTGGTGGTTGAAGTTCACAAACCCACAGAAAAATCATTACCATAATGGTGATACTCTGTTTATAATTTAAATTAGATTAGATAAACTACCTAATATTTTTTTTTTATTATTTGTTACTTTAGTGATTAGATTAGATTAACTTTATTAATCTCAAAAGGTAATTCAGACGCATTCAGCAGCAGAAACATAAAAAACAAGGATACAGGCTCACAGAACAAATAATGCAGCCAATCAATTGATCAGTCAATCAACCTGTAAATAAATAATTTAAAATAAATTTAGATTGTGCAAACATTTCAAAATTAGTATGTGTGAACTTGTATGCTTTTTTTGTTTGTATCCAATGTTTCTTTTAATTTATTTGAATAAGTTTTGTATTTGAGTTTGTCTTGCTGCATAGAATTGTGGTTCAGTATTCTTTTTAAAGGTGTTTGTGGCAGTCCCACTGATGAAACTAGTAATAAAAAAATGTAGTTTTATAGTTCACTATTAATTAAATGATATGGAAAATACTTGATAATGTGTACTAAGGTGAAATGTTTCTATATGGTACGCTATTTTTAAAGAGAACTCAGAGCTTGCGTTATAGCGAGGCATACAGTATTGACATGTGTAGGAACAAAAAGATTTTATATCTACCATTGGAAAAATAAGTCAGCATTGAAGACCGTGTGACAGATGAATTAAGACACTGAACCATAAAAGAAATAAGGAAAGGGGATGACATTCATGAAGAATCCATTACAGAAAAAGAGTGTCTATGGCAATTTACAATGTGAAAAGGAGATGTTTGAGATGGTGAAGTTTATTAAATCAGAAGATGTTAGCTAACAAGATGTTAACAGTTTCTAAGGAAGGCAATGGGCAAATTCTAGCCAAGTTTTTAATGGTTTTCCATATAATTTCTGTAAAAACAAGCAATACCTCAAAAACAACTGTGAACACATTTGAAAGTTCCTTGGAGATAATCTTATCTAGTAGAAAATTGCCGTATTTCATTAGATGTGTTATGTTTTGTTGCAGAATTGTAGATTATTGTTATTTCAGTTCAAGAGATAGTAGATGGGCTTTAGAAGTCCTGGAAGAATTTCAAGAAATGGATGAAGACAGCAAATTATGTCACCTGGCCCTGTTTCAAAATTAGGAAGGTCACAGTTACAGATCATCCAGGAAAGAGAGCTAGACAGTGAAACTGTGTTAAGTTCAAGTGTGACTCATGAATGAAATTTGTAGAAAGAAGACATCTGGTAAATTCAAGGCTAGTTGCTATTATAATGTAGGGGTGTCAAATTCAAGTACACAGTGGGTCAAAATTAAAAACTTAAACAAAGTCGCGGGCCAACCTTGATATTTATTGAAAAAATGTCTACAATTGAGGAAGTTTTTCCTTCTCATCAGATATAACGATGAACCTTTTCATATGGAAACAAACTTAAGTTTTGCTTAAACATTGAATCTGGAACAAGCAAAGCTTAATATTATAAACATATGTGAAATCAAATGTCAAATAAAAGACACATCTGTGGCATTCATTTCTTAAATAAAATTAAAAGAAAAATCTTATGCCTCTTTCTCTATTTGCCTTTGGAGTTAAATTTCAATGGTAAACTTTTTTTGACAGGCTAACAATAATAATAATAATAATAGTTTCCTTCAATGAAAATCTAACCATTCAAGTCCATGCCTTGGAGTAGCCAGGGAAAGTGCATAAAGAAAATATTCATTCAAGCTCAGTTTGCTATACTCTGATCTACTCTGATGCACACTGGTCCAATCCAGATACCTGGCATCTCTTCTTGGATGCTAGTTCATCAATGTTTGGGGTCAGGCTCTGAGCTGAGGAAATCCTCAGGATTCAGTGAAGGTGAGATGGCTCCTGTGTGATGTTTTGTTCATCTTCATCAAGGGGAATAGTTGCTCATACAGATATGTGCTGCCGAACATAGAGAGCATTTGAGCAGCTTGGGTATGGAGCAGAGGCATTGTGTCATGGATGTAACGTGGAAAATGTGAACCGCCCACAGCATCATACTTTGACTTCAGCTTGTCACTACACTGGAGTTCAATCAGCTCCATTTGGAGGTTAGTTGGTGCGCTTTCCACGTCAACTGCAAACCGATTACTAAGCAGTTCAAACCTACATTTCTGGGCATCAAAGTCGGCAAATCGGCGTGTAAATTGGTGCTGAGTAAGCCAAGGTTTTCAGCAAACTGTGCACTTGGGAACACGGTGGTAGAGATCTGCATTTTTATGGTTTGGCAGTGAGGAAAATGGCCCTGGTTTCCTTGCAGCATCTGAGTCTCCCACAAGCACAATTTTGTTTAAAAGCCCTCACTGCAGCGTACATGTCTGTGATGACACGACCCTGCCCCTGAAGCTGCAGGTTCAGCACATCGAGATGACTCATGCTGTCACAGAGAAATGCCAAGTCAGACAAACTCTTTATCCTGGAGCTTTGCTGTGTCTTTCGCTTTCTAGAAACTGACAAATTTCCTCATGCAGCTCAAAACATCTGTTCAGTACTTTTCCTATGCTTAACCATCTCACCTCTGTGTGATATGGCACATCTGCGTATTCCAAATAACACTCCTCCAGAAAAGACTTGAACTGGCGGTGATTCAGACATTTAGCTCTTATAAAGTTAACTACTTGTGTTATGGTGCTCATAACATGTTCCCTCTTCAGGGCTTTGCCACACAACTATTCCTGATGTATGATGCAGTAATAAACAGTTAGCTCGTCTGCACAGTTCTGCCCCTGCATCTTCTCCCGAATCCTGGCCACCAATCCAGTCTTTTGACCGCACATCGTGGGCGCATCACCTTTCGTTAGTTCCACAAGTTTATCCCAAGGTAGCATCATTTGAGTTACACATTTGGAAACCTCTTCAAAGATTTCTTTTGCTGTGGTTGTGCCATGCATTGAATTTAATCCCAAACATTTCTCTGTAACGCACAGATTTAAGTCCACTCCAAAGATGAAGATTGACAGCTGGGCAGTATCAGATATGTCGCTGCTCTCATCCACAGCAAGGGAGAATGCAATGAAATCTTTTCCTTTTTCCATCAGCTGTTCATGTAGATTTGTGGCAAGATCACACGCACGATCAGCTACTGTGTTTCTGCTAAGGCTCACATTTAAAAATGCTTGCCTTTTATCTTGGCACACGACGTTGCAAACTTTGATCATGCACTTTTTGACAAACACTCCCTCATTAAAGGGCCGGGCTGATTTTGCAGTCTCTGTTGCCACAATAAAACTAGCCTTTACAGCAGGCTCACTTTGTGATATTGCTTTTGTGAACATAGTCTGTCGTGAAACCAAACTTCTTTTCATCTCCTCTACTTTCTGGCGCTTTTGTGCTATGTCCAGGTCCTTGTACTTGTTGTGGTGTTTCGTTTCATAGTGTCTCCTTATTTTATATTATCTGTTTACACAAGACAAACAGGGCTGTCTTTTACATTTGTGAACAGATATTCTGTTTTCCACCTTTCATTTGGCCATTTTTGGGAGGGGTGGCCCGATGTGACTGGTAGCGTGAGGTCGCTAATGAATGCCAAAAGAGGAGGGGGTGCTTGTGGGTCCTGATTAACGTGCCAACGCACCAGTATAGCATTCTGGGATTTGTATTATTAGCAGTGCATGTGCTGTCTACTGGCAGGCCAGCTCTAGTAGACATTTGCTGTTTTCTCACGGGCCAAATATAATTACACTGCTGGCCTGAGTTTGACATCTATGAAAAAGATGGCGTATTTTCAATTAAAACAAGAATCTAAGCAATGTGCTGTAAGCAAGGCATAAAAAAGCCACTTTTAAACTGTTTATATTTTCAGGGGTGTTGAAGAATGTCATATGTTTAGTAATTTGATATGTAAAACTATTTATGTTATCTCTCATTATTTTTCTTGTCACATTTGGAAATGCCTGAGGACAAGAAAATAAAAATACTCTGTTTAGATAGATACACTTTATTTGTCCCCATGGGGAAATATAAACTTTACAGAAGGTCAACAGAGAGATGAAAAAAGTATTTGTATAAATAAACAAACAACAAAACAACACACATAATATCTTCGGGCTTTAACAGAGTAATCTGAAAGGTCAAACATGTAACAGATGGATTTTCTATGGAAGCATGATTCCATAGAAACATTTTCAAACAAGACCATGGTCCTCTCAACTCTCATTCGTGTGAATGCTTTTGTCAGACAAACAAACCCTGCGCTCTCAGCTCTTATACATTTAACATTTTCCTCACTTTAAGTTCCCAGTTAAAGAAGACATATCATCTCCAAATCTTATTAAAGAATTTCATCACGAAGCGTTATCAACAGAAAAATTGAGTACATGTGCAATCCTAGCACAGAGAAACGAGGAAGTCAAACGAATTAATGGCAAAAATGTCGATCAGTTACATATCAAAGTGGCTAAATGCGTACAAAAATGTCGAACGCTTACACTGCAAATTGGTTAAATGCATATCAAGAGACTATGCTGAAACAGTTGTGGTGATTTGTGTGGAAGATGAAAACAGCAACTTATAGTATATCGAAGAATATCTACAGCCATTAATGCCGTCCGGTCTTACAATGTACAAATTACTGTAGAAAGAAGGATGTATGCAAGAAAGGTAATGTAGTACATCTTCCGCGGATAACGTTACACAACAAAGGAGATCTTGATATGTCATTTGTATTAAAACATTAACAGTTTCCAGTTAGAATAGCTTTTGCAAAGACGATTAACAAATCTCAGAGCCAAACATTTGAAAAATTTGTTTTATTTAATAGAGAGAAAGAAACGAAATTCAATCACGGGCAGTTACACATTGCGTTGATGCATATGTAACAATTCCCATGAAAATAAAAATCTGTTTAAATTGTACATCCGCATCCCCATACGCGAGCAGCAGAACCACAAACAGGCTAGCGTGTAGTGCAGGCCAGGGGGCAAAATTCCCCCTAATTAAAATTTAATTGTAAAGTTCAAGGTGTGTTTTAAGCACTTTGAGCATGGGAAAGATTTTGCATAAATGTATTATTTTCTTTTAGAGATTTTACTCACCCTTGGGATTCTCAGTGACCACTATGATGTCCAAAGGCCACAGCTTATGACCAAGTAGCGAACTAGCAGACTTTTAAATGATGGTATATTATGCATTTTAGAATGTCTGACTTGTAATGTGGCTATGCTGAATTTTCCATTTTCAGATAACTCTTTGGAAATGGGATAATGTAAGCATTGCGTTCTGTGAGCATTCACCCAGTTATGGATAGTTATTGCAGAGTACCACACTTACTGGAATGGTTAGCTTTTTAATTAATAAGTTGCAGTGTAAGTTATATATACTGCAGTAGAATAACTTAATTTGACATTAACCTTTTTTGATAGCATGGAACATAAATGAGTGCAATTACAGAGCCCACCATAATGTTTGGTACAAAGATGCATTTTTCTTAGATTTACCCCTCTGCTCCACAGTTTAAAATTACAAATCAAACAATTCAGATGTTATTAAAGTGCACAATGCAGACTTTAATTTAAGGGGATTTGTATACATTTCAGTCACACCATGTAGAAATGACAATACTTTTTCTACATGGACGACTCCCCCAGCCCCCATTTAAAGACACCATAACATTTGGGACATAGCAGTGGCAGGTCTATTAAAGCAGCCATATTTAGTTCTTTGTTGTGCATCCCTTGCATGTAATGACTGCTTAAAGTCTGTGATTCACAGACATCACAAGGTGCTGAGGATTGTCTCTAGTGATGCTCTGTCAAGTCTCTAATGCTGCCATTATGGAGGGCACTGTATGTAGTGCAGTCAGAGAGGAACCTAGAAGCAGCAGAACAATATGAAGACTGCAGGGCAATGGGTAAAAACGATAGTGATAGCAAAATGAAGTGTTTGTATTTATCTATTTATTTTTAATACTGAAAATTACTGACATTTTTATTAATTTTGTTGTAATCATTCCATATAAATCAATCAATTTTTATAAAAAAGTAGGATTGAGAACAAGTCGACCCCCACCCCTGAGAGAGAGAGAGCATGGCCAATGGGGTAAAACTTAAGGCTTCTAAACATACCTAAATTGATGAGTTTGATAAGCCAATAGAGATGAATTTAGAAGAAAAAGAAATGCAGAAATAATTGCTTCCTCTGTGCTTTAAGAGCTTATTCTAAAATATTACTGATTAGATCCTGCCATGTTTTGAAAAAAATCTGTACAGATCCTCTAACTGAGTATTTGATTTTTTCCAATTTCAAATAATATAAAATGTCAGTTTCCCACTGACTTAAAAGAGGAGAGTTAGGATTCTTCCAGTTTAGCAGAATAAGTCTGCGTGCCAAAAGTGTAGTAAATGCAATCACAGTTTGTTTGTCCTTCTCCACTTTAAACCCATCTGGGAGAACACCAAACACAGCTGTTAATGGGTTAGGAGGGATTGTGACACCAAGGCTGTCTGAAAGGCACTTAAAAATTTTGGTCCAGAATGATGTTAATTTGGTGCAGGACCAAAACATGTGACCCAGTGAGGGTGGGACTTGATTGCAGCGTTCGCAGGTTGGATCTTGCTCTGGAAACATTTTGGAGAGTTTTAGGCGAGACAGATGTGCTCGATATATAATTCTGAGTTGAATAATTGTATGCTTTGTGCATATGGAGCTCGAGTGAATTCTCTGCATTGCTATTTTCCACTCCTTTTCTGATACATTGATTAAGAGATCTTTTTCCTAGTGTCCTTTTGGATCTTTGAAAAGGAGGGACTGTAAAATTATTTTATATATTGCAGAGATGGTGTCTAAGTCCTTGAAATTGAGCAATATTTTTTCTAGCATGGACGAAGGTGCAAGATGAGGAAAATCGGGCAGGTTCTGTTTAACAAAGTTTCTAATTTGAAGATAGTGAAAGAAATGTGTAGCTGGAATGTTAAATTTGGAATGTAATTGTTCATAGGATGCAAAGATGTTGTCTATATAAAGATCTCTAAGCAAGTTAATCCCAAATTTTTTTCAGATATTAAAAATTGCATATGTTTACGAAGGTTGAAAGAGGTGGCTCTCTTGCAGAGGTGCCACAGATAAAAGCTTCTCCATCTTAAAATGCTTTCTACATTGGTTCCATATTCTGAGTGAGTGAAGCACAATTGGGTTGTTAGTATATTGTAGATAACTTGCATTTATTGGGGCACAAAGCAGGGAATATAAAGAAGTACTGCAGGATTTTACTTCTGTTGTGGACCAGGGGCCTTATGTATAAACGGTGCATACACACAGAAATGTTGCGTAAGAATTTTTCCACGTTCAAATCGCGATGTATAAAACCTACGCTTGGCGTAAAGCCACGCACTTTTCCACGGTACCTCATACCTTGTCGTACGCAAGTTCTCCACTTGGTTTTGCAGACTGGTGGCACCCAGCGTCAAAGCAATGCTTCTGTTCCTGTGTGGTTACACCTTATTTTCCTGACGCGGCTTTATAATTACACTGAAACTAACCGCATATTGTTTATTAGTGTAACGCATCTGATTGTAATTAACTTGTAACAATATAATGGTCCAGGGAATAGCCATAGTATTCTAAATACCATAACTGCTTTAGCGTTGTTACTCTCACTGCACCTTCTTCTTCTTTCAGCTCCTCCCGTTAGTGTTGCCACAGCGGATCATCTTTTTCCATATTACTCTCACTGCACCACTCGGAGTATTTATATCACTGTATCTGAGTGTGAATCACAGCAGCAGCTGATCGGAAAGAGAATTATCGGTATACAGCTTCAAGGACACGCTGCCTCAGCCACGGCAAAACGTTTCAAAGCCTTTCCTGACCTCGCGGTTTAGAAACAGTTTCATCCCAAGAACTATAAACACACTCAATCAATTGCTCCTTGTAGAACTGTTTGTACTTATAAGTACAATCACCTCACTGTAAACTTACACTACAGTTATAATATCGCACAACCTGAGCCACTTTATAAAGCGCGTATTTACATATGATGACGATATCATTTTTAAGGTGAAATGCAGCAAAATATGTTTATTATATTATACAGATAAAACTTTAACTTCATTTAAATAATCTATATTCTTCACTGGGAGTGTCGTGAAGGATAGAATAATTAAACATGTACTACGAAGATATTTCAATGTTCCTTAAACGTTTTGAAGAATTGGTGCTAAGCTTACAGATGGCTTAACTTCTATTACAGAGCTGATTGTGTGGTGATTGGGTATTTGGGGAAAGAAAAGCAAGGACTGCAGTGGCGGCTACGCCAATATATATTGAATATGAAACAGAAAGAGCAAATAACAAAACAACTAAAAACGCAGTGACAAATTTCGGCAAAAGTTAAATGCTTGCATCATGAGCACGAGGCGGCTATGCAGTGTCTGCAACGGACGTGGCCATCCACCGTGCATAAGCTACCTTACTGACATTGGCGGGCAAAGGAGCCACCGATTCTTCCTCTGCCCAGTGCCACCACAAGCCTAGAGCCGCCCCTGAGTACTGCTGCAATAAATTATTTCATCGAAGGTCGCACACAATCACTGCGCCGTGAAACTCATGCTTAATAATGTGCTTTAACTCCTATCATCATAAAAATTATATCACATATACATCTCAATAGTTATTCAGAGAGCTGTAATATCACGAATGTAATGGATTTTGTGTCCAGTTGGAGGAAGAGAGCCGGTTTAAGAAGCAAGTAGTGATTCACACACATAGAGTACATAGAAGATCAAATACAAAACAAAGCATTTAACGTGCTACTTTGATTACGATGTGATTTGAGAAACTGGTTAATTAAACGATTTTAAGATGAAGTTTATGATGTTCTACTTTAATGACAAAATAAACTACGTGATTAAAGTGGAAATGTCGAGATTGAAGTTGACATTTCGTGCTTTTTCTCCACAGTGTGCCTTTTTTTCTCTGTACCCTAATAAGCTTTAATATGACACTCAGACAGTGGGCTACAACTCGCCATTTCACGGCGACTTTGATATTTGACTTTTTTTTATTTCCGGCACTGTGCGATTTTGTGAACGTGAGCTTTCAAGATTCTCCAACACGCTATGTCACTCGATCAACTTCCTTTTGTTGATTATACCACGGTTTATTTGAATAAATAGTATGTTTTTCCTTTGCCTCCACTTGGTATTCGCTGAAATTCTTATATTTTCCCCCGTGCTTTTCCCATTGTCTTTTCACAGAAGGCTGAGCTTAAGGGCGATTTATATTGATTTGCATATTCAAAGAGGCGTAATTCTGGGAGGAGTTGGGGCGTTACATAAAGCGAGTGCATGAGCGTTACTTTTCACGCTGATCGGGATTTATGTAGTGGAAGAACGTGGAAGTTGATGCACAGATTCCTGCATCTGGATTTTTCTGTGTGTAAGCACATTTCGGCTTTTGTGCTTATGCCATGTTATAGTGCGAGTTCTACGCACGGCGTTATACATGAGGCCCCAGGCCTGTGTATGTTCATCTCTTTGTGTCCAGGTTTTTATAGCTTGTATGTTTGCTGCCCAGTAATAAAACTGAAAGTTAGGTAGAGCCATGCCGCCTTCTGTCTTTGGTCTTTGTATGGTCGCTCTTTGGATACGTGGATGTTTTGAGTTCCAAATAAATAAGGTTATTGTTGAATCTAATTGCTTAAAAAATGATTTCTTGATGTACAGTATATTGGAATGTTTTGAAATAAAAAAAGAAGCTTAGGAAGAATATTCATCTTAATAATGTTAATTCTTCCATCTAGAGTGAGATGAAAGGATGACCATCTATGCAAGTCTTGCTTAATGTTTTCCATGCAGACGGCAACATTTTGTTGATAAAGAGCTTTATGTTTACTTGTGATGTTTACCCCTAGGTATTTAAACTGTTCTGCAATGATAAAAGCGTGGGTGTCTAATATTATATGCTTGAGAATTCACTGGAAAAAGTGCACTTTTTTATTCAGATTAATTTTGAGATCAGAGATCTTTTGAAATTCTGTGAGTGCTGTTAAGACTACATGCACAGAATTCTGTGGGTCTCATATATACAGTGCCATATTATCTGCATATAGAGAAATTTTCTGTTCCAGTCCTTCTCTGATAATCCCCTTTATCTGATCAGCATTTCAACAGTGAACCGCCAGTGGTTCAATGAGGATTGCAAATAGCAGCGGTGACAAGGGGCATCCCTGTCTGGTACCTCGTTCTAGTTTAAAGTAGTCTGAACAAATGTTGCTGATACAAACTGAAGCTTCTGGATTAGTATACAGTAGTTTGTTCCATGCACAAATGTTCGGGCCAAACCCAAAATTCTCCAATGTTGTGAAAAGGTATTTCCATTCAATCCTGTCAAATGTTTTTTTTCTGCATCCAATGATAATAATATTTCTGGGGTGTTTGTTGGTGAGTATATTACATTAAACAGGCATTGAAGATTGGAAGATAAGTGTCGACCCTTGATAAATCCAGGTTGATCTTGTGATATTACCGAAGGGAATACTTTCTCCATCCTTCTAGGTATGATTTTTGAGAGTATCTTAACGTCATTATTCAGAAGTGAAATTGGTCTGTATGATGCACATTGTAATAAGTCTTTATTTTGCTTAGGAAAGACAATGATTAATGCTTGGTGAAAAGTTTGAGGTAGAATTTGATTGTCTCTACCTTTTGTAATTGTTGCTAATAGGAGGGGAGCTAGCTGAGCTGAGAATTTCTTATAAAATTCTGCAGGGTAGCCATCAGGGCCTGCTGCTTTCCCGACCTTGAAGTGACTTTATACTATGCATCTAGTAATTCTGAGTTCCTCAGTTCCTCCGCACTAAAAGTATCTATTTGTGGTATCTGTAATGTTTCTAGAAATGTATTGGATTGTGTGCTGTCTTTAAACTCAGTAGAGTTTGAAGTTTTGTATTGGCTAGTAGCTGAAAGGAAAAATATGATTTGCAAACAAGTGTCCTGTTCATATTATTGTGAACCTTAAGTGTTCCTTCGATAATCTTTTCTGAAAAGTAAAACAACTAACATGATATATTTTGAGATACAATTTTTGCTGTGTCAAATGGACTTCATTGTATCCCCTATAGCCAGTGAATACTCTTTAGTTAGGTATCCTCCTTGTTTGAGTTTTCTGTATTTTCTCTTTCATCTAAGGAAGATTTAAGTGTCTTTGGCTCAATCCATGGTATACTAAAGAACAGAAGAAAGGAGGAGAGCTCACAGTATGAGGCAGGCATGGATAGGACCAGTTACTATATATCTGTGTGCTTCTTAAATGTTTTAGATATTGTAAAGGCCTGGGTGTGACAGGACCTAAGGAGCTAAAATAGTTGCTTCAGCAGAGACTTTCTTATGTGTGTGTTTCTTTTTGCAAAAGGTTTTACAAAAATTGTGTTGACAGGAGTATTTCAACTAGCTGTGAGGAACTGCTTGCTGTGCTGTATAATATTGGTGACATTATATTTACACATATATATTTGTAATAACTAACCAGGTTCTTTCGTTGTTCTTTATGATTTACTGTGAAAAGGTTATAAATTATATTTTTATAGTTTGCTTGGCCTTATAGTTTAGATTGATAGATAATGGGTTTCTTTGTTCCCGTATTATGTGGTTTTTCTACATTGATGGTAAGATTTACCAATTAATATATGCTGAACCATCTGTTCTGCGACAGTGATGCAAAAACAAGAACCAAGACCTCACATGAAAGTTAGATTGGCAAAATAGTCTGTATTTACATACTAACAAGTATGTACAGTGATAAGTTCTAGAAAGTGAATGAAAGAAGGAGCTCGCCACTACTGTAAGGTTTTTGTTTAGAATTGCTAAGCTCACCAATTGTGTCTGAGTATGAATTTCATCAGCACAGGGACATCTCACAGTAGAACAGCCACTTCTTCAGATTGAGACAAGCCAATTGAGATACGTCGGGCTTGGAGAATATTTTCTAGGTATCTCTCACCTGACTGATGGATATCTATCGGAACAAGCCCATATGACATACATAAGTTATTTAGGTATATGGTTTATCTCAGTTCTGGCCTGAGAGCACTGAGGAATTCCCCAGAAGTACCAGAAGAACGATGCTAAGATGTCTCCAACTCATAAGTTGAAATAGTTAAGTGAGTTAAAGTTTGAGGAGCACAACTTGTCTTTAGTTTTTGAAACTTGATTCACTTAAGGTTGTGGAAGAGGTCTTTTCTGTAATTGAGTGATTTATACTTTTTCTTTGTATATCTACTGTATATTTACAATGTGTGAGATTAAGCAGAAGCATACAACAATTTCTCAAATACTCTTCCAAGTAAATGATTTGTTTAGCTGACGGTGCAAAGTGATTGTTTCATTATGATGATAATGGAAAAAGCAACACAGACCTTTGCAGTTGAATAGGCACCTAAACCTATGAAGGCTACAACAAAGAACTTCTGCAGTATTGATGTTGATTTTTTGTAAAAATCATAGCTTACATTCTGTGAGAGATTTTATGTCCATTTACTTTGTTTGATACTTTCGTATACATTTTAGTTTGTTTAGAGAAAAAAACATTTATTGTGAGCAAGTGTGATGTGACACCAGGAAGGTTATCATAATTCAAAAGCAGAGTTTATCTTTTTGTCACATGGACACTTTGCTACATGGCAAACAGAGCAGAGCACATGACATGGAGAGAGCTCAATAGTCTAAATGAAATGACCCATGGTAGGATCATTGTTGTCTCTGTGACATATTGGCTGTCGAGCGTGTTAACAGAGTAAATAAAGATCTGGGCTGGAAAATCATCAGGCTGCTTCAGGATCACTGCAAGAATTGACACGCAGAACATACTGCAGATAAACACTTCTGTCTTTTCCTTTCACATTTCCCAACAGTTTACTTGCACACACAGGTAACACAAATTACTAAACAAATGACACAAATCTGCAAAGGAATATGAATAGTGGCAGACTTAGCCTTTATTTTCTTATTATTTTGTTCAATATGAAGGTCATATTCAGTGCCACCCTGTAGCCAAAGCCAGCTAGCAAATTGTTCCCCAAGCACCAGCTTTCTGACTTTCTCCAGCTAGTAACCTTTAGAAATTCTTTTAGGCCTTATTTTATAGCATGGATAGAAATACAGGTGATGTGTGTTACCAGTTTACAAAGTACTCCAGATAAAGGCATGTTGGTTTCTAAGTATGTTTTCTTAAAATAAAAAAGTATTAAAAATGTTTTAATGGATGATCATAGTCAGATAAGCAGATGGCAGGCAAATATACAGTATATTGTATGCATGAGTATATGTATGTGTGTGCCGACAAATAAAACATTTTGTGGAGTATATACGTCTATATCTGCCTATCTGTCCATCTCATTATCTGCAGCTCTTTTTTTTTATTCTTTATTTCACCTTATACAATCTGTCTGTCTGTCTGTCTGTCTGTCTCTCTCTCTCTCTCTCTCTCTCTCTCTCTCACTCATATATAAACTATATCTATCTACATATATGTGCAATGACCTAAAATGGTGAAAAGGTAAGCAGTAAACTGCCAGAATTTTGAATTTTATGTTTAGATTAGCAAAAACTGAAAAAAGGAAGTTTCACAATATTACAAATTGCCTTATTCAGGGAACAACTAATAGGTTACAGCATACAGATGTTCTGTAGCAATTAAAATAAGCCTTGCAAGCTGAAGCAAAACATTTGCACAGGTCTCCCAAATTCTGTGGATAACTTAAAAACCCTCTGTCTGTCTTAAAGCAGAGTTGGAACAGACTTTGTTACTACACCATCTGAAGTAGTACTTGGACAATGTTACACTGTAGAAAGTTGTAAATTCCAGTGGTAATGGCAAGAAAACTGCAATTAACAAATTAAATAAGAGAACATTATTACCCTTTGAAGTATATATAGGCCTTTTGTTTACAGAAATTGCAAAGAAAATCCAAGTGTCAGTGAATACAATGTCCTACATAATCCAAAGGCAATTAGAAACTGGAAGAGGCTCTGATAGGAAGAGATTTGACAGACCCAAAGACACAACCCAATCAGAAGACAAGTTTCTAAGGGTCACCAGTTTGAGTAATAGGTGCCTCACAGCATGACAGTTTCAAGCACAACTTAACAGTGGTTGAAAAAAAGCAAGTCTCAGTTTCTACTGTTTGATTTTGAGCTGCAGATTCGACAGGGTGAGTGGCAGTAAAAAAGCCATTCCATAAAAGACAAAATAGGGCCTTGAAATTCCAGCTGTGGACTACTGCAGACTGGAAGAAAGTCTTATGGACCAAATCAAAATTTGAAATATTTGATTCATCACACAGGATGTTTGTGTGCTGTCAAGTTGGTTAAAGGATGATTCCTCAGTGTGTTACACCAACACAGAGGAGGAAGTGTGATGGTCTGGGGTTTTTTTGCTGCAGGTAGAGTTGGTGACTTGCACAGAGTGACTGACATTCTGAATCAAAAGGGTTCCACCTTGTGCCGCCAAAACAGCTGTGAGGCATGAACTCCACAAGACCTTTGAAGGTGTCCTGTGGTGTCTGGCACTAAGACATTAGCAGCAGATCCTTTAAGTTGTGTAAGATGAGAGAGGGCACCTCCATGGATCGGAGTCCAAGTCAACAGTTTGAACTCTTTGTCATGTTCCTCAAATCATTTCTGAACAATTGTTTTTTTAGTGTGCCAGGGTACATTATCCTGCAGGAGGAAGCCATTGAAATAGGGCAATACCGTTGCCATGAAGATGTGTATGTAGTTTGCAGTAATCTTTAGATAGGTGATACGTGTAGAAGTATTATCCACTTGAATGCCAGGCCCTATCGTGATACTGCCTCCATCAGCTTGCCTTCTTTCCATAATGCATCATTTCTGCCATCTCTTCCCCAAGTAAACAACACATACATAACCCACTGTGCACATGATCTAAATGAAAACATAATTCCTCAGACCAGGCAAGTTTCTTCCATTGGTCCATGGTCCAGTTCTGACACTTTCATGACCAGTGTTGGTGCTTTAGGCAATGGATAGGGTACAGAATGGGCACTTTGACAGGTCTCTAGCTATGTAGCAAACTACAATTCACTGTGTATTCTGACACCTTTCTGTCATGGCCAGCATTGTTTTTTAACAATGCGTGCTTCAGTAGCTCTTTTCTTTGATTGATCTGGACAAGCTAGCCTTCTCTCCCCTCATGGATCAATGAGTCTTAAGTACCCATGACCCTGTCACCAGCTCACTGGTTGTCCTTCCTTGGAACACTTTTTGATAGGTACTACCACTGCATACCAGTAACACCCCACAATACCTTTTTCTCCATTTTAGAAATGCTTTGACCCATTCATCTAGCCTTCACATTCTGGTCCTTGTCATCATCACTCAGATCCTTATACTTGCCATTTTTTCAGATTCTAACATATCACCTTCAAAAACTGAGAGTTCACTTGCTGCCTAGTAAATCCCATCCCTTGACAAGTGTCTTTGTGACGAGATAACCAAATATTCTCAATGTTATTCACTTCATCTATCGGGGTTTTTATGTTGTGGCATATTGGTATATTTATGGTGTTGGAGGGTGGCCAAAGAACATGACAGTATGTCTTTCCCAACTTTATGCTGTTAAAAATAAATATGTACATTCCTTCTATATTAAATCTAGATCCTATAATGAATTTTATATAATGAACTAAAGTACAGTGATCCCCCGCTATAACGTGGTTCAGCTATCTCGCCCCCACTATATTGTGGATTTTTCCTGTGGAACATATCTAATTTTCTATCGCGGAAATCTGCGGTTTTAAAGTGATCGTTTTTTTTATGCGTTTTTGACAACTTTTTACGTTGAAATAAGCATTTTACTATGCTAAACTATTAATAACAATTTATTACTGTAATTATATATTTATACTATATATATATATATATATATATATATATATATATATATATATATATATAACATGTCACGTCTGACACTGTGATAAGCCAGAATTTATTATAATACAAAATTTCATTCTAATTCATAGAAAACACTTTATTACTATAGCCGACTCCATGTTTCCAGTTTCTCTGCTCACATTACCCAAAACCTTGTTTGGGGGGAAAAATCTTGACCTTGCCATTTGAAGCAACATGTATCAGCAGAATTATGTAAGTATGTAGAGCCATTTCTAAAGCTCATCTCACCATAGTGAGAACTACTATCTCCAAGTAGAAAACATTTGGAGAAGTAGTGATCTTTTTAGGAAAGGCTGGTTTGAGAAATTGACCAAAGAACACAGCAAGAACTCATTCAAGAAGTCACAAAGAAACCCAGAATATCTGAAGAACTATAAGCTCATAACTCGACCAAGTTAAAACAGGATTCATGGGCGAGTACCAAGAAAGAAAGAAACAAGTAACAAGCTCTGTACAAGTAGCATCAAAGTCTCACATTTGCAAGGAAGCACCTGGCGCCCCAAGACTTTTAGAATGATATTCTATAGACAGATGAGCCAAAAGTTGAACTGCTGAATGGCACTTTTGACTTTGTGTCTTGTATTAAATTAATACTTTGGTTATCTATACTAATAAAAGGCAAAGCCCTCACTCACTCACTCACTCACTCACTCACTCACTCACTCACTCACTCACTCACTCACTCACTCACTCACTCACTCCCACTCACTCACCCACTCACTCTCCCACTCACTCACCCACTCACTCACCCACTCACTCTCCAACTCACTCACTCACTCACTCTCCAACTCACTCTCCAACTTCCCGTGTGGGTGGAAGGCTGAAATCTGGCAGGTTCATTCCTTACAGCTTCCTTACAAAAGTTGGGTAGGTTTTATATCGAAATTCTATGCGTAATGGTCATAACTGGAAGCAGTTTTTCTCCATTTACTGTAATGGAGATGAGCTTCAACGCCGTGGGGGCGGAGTTTCGTGTGACATCATCACGCCTCCCACGTAATCACGCAGTACATAGAAAACCAGGAAGAACTCAAAAAAGCGCTCAAGAAAACATGCATTATATAATTGAGAAGACAGCGAAACAATAAGAAGCGAGCGAGTGACATATACAACCATATTCATGAGTTCTGCTACTTCGGAAACAAAGCACGATGTAAACCTACACTTTAAATTAAGTTCATAGACAGGCTGCCAATCCAATAGCAAACTGCCACGGGTAAATATTCACGGGTGAAGGACTGTGCTTATGGAGAGGAAGATGAGATGGTCAGGCTGGTGTTTGACACAAACTCAGCGAAACTGCGAGAGATAAAAAGCAACAGTTCCAAAGAGCGCTGAACAAAAACCGAATTACACAATTGAAAAGGCAGCAAAAAATATGAAGCGTCTGATAAGCATATTCATAAATGCAGCTACTGTGGAAACAAAGCACACGGTGGAAAAAGTCAATGTCCCGCTAAAGGAAGACAGTGTAAAAAAAAAACGTGCATGCAGTGTGTGAGGTCTCAGATAAAGAGGACGACGAGCTGTTTATTGATGCAGTAAGAAACGAATCGATGAATGAAACCTGTCATCTTTACAACGATTGACAAACACGGAATGTAACTTGAACACAACACATCCTGATTGAAAGAAATAATGATAATCAAATCCTTGATGACAACAACACTCAGTAACACTCACAAAACAATTACTGTATATTGACAGTCATGTTACGTTATTTTTAAAATGTTTCCTTTTCTTTTTCTACCTTTTTAACACACTACTTCTCGCTGCGATACGCGGGTATATATATATGTATATATATATATATCCCGCTCTACATCTCGAATAATGGATACTTTATTCGCCATCAATGATTGTTTTGGTAAAGCCATACTCAGTGTATTCATTAGATGAGCGGTAAAAAGTAAGAGCGAGGGAGGATGACTCATTGAGGCATGCAGGCTGTAGTCTGGCGTCAACTCTATCTGAATTGCGATCACATTTGAAAAAATATATCTTTTCAAGTTCTATTTAGTCCATATGTGTCATTATTGACATTGACATTACATTGCGTGTAATTATATCCGGCCCGCGAGATCATTTTATATACTGTATTATTGTTATTAAAGCCCGGGTATATGAAGCGCTGGTAACACAATAAACTACAGATCCCATAATGCAGCGCTTCAACTGCCTTGCCGAACACTTACCGCTTACTACAGTTATTGCGCACTGAGTTTGCACGCGCTTTGGTGACTTTGAAGAACAAAAAGTCCGTCTACATGCGGCTCAAACCTTGTGCATGTTTGGTAGCACATATCTGTGTGAGAAGCTCTTCTCAGTGATAAAGACTAACAAAACAGCACACAGGAGTCGCCTCACTGATGAGCACCTGCAATCCATCCTGAGAATCTCCACAACACAGAACCTCACACCAAACAGAAACGAACTTGTGGCCAAAAAAAGATGCCAGGCGTCCAGCTCTAAAATGACATATGAGCAAAGACAACTGAATGATTTGATTTGTTATTGCACGTAAGAGCGGAGTCAACCGTTTTAACAAACAGCGTATTGCACTGATCTGAAATAGCTGTGTGTGTATATATGTAGATATGTATGTATATGTATATATATATTTATATATGTGTGTGTGTATGTATGTATATATATATATATATATAGATATGTATATATATATATATATATGTTTATGTGTGTGTGTAAATATATATATATATATATATATATATATATATATATATATATATATATATATGACAACAACACTCATCACTCACAACAGTGACAAAACAATTACATTGACAATCAGGTTACGTTATTTTCAAAATGTTTTCTTTTCTTTTCATTACTTCTTTAACACACTACTTCTCCGCTGCGAAGCGCGGGTATTTGCTAGTACCTACTATAAAACAGCGGTAGTATGATGATGTGGGGATGCTTTGCTGCCTCAGGACTCTGGATACTTGCCGTTATTGAAGGAACCATGAATACTACACTTAACAGTGTAACTTAATGAGACTGTCCAGTCATTTACAGTATCTGTAACCTGATGCTAAAGTGTAATTAGGTTATGCAGCAGGACAATGACTCAAAACACACAAACAAGTCTAAATGGCTCAGAAGAAATAAAATTAAAGTATTGGAGTGGGCCTGTCAGATTCCTATCTTGTACCCGATAGAGATGCCGTGGAAGGCCCTGAAATGAGCAGTTCATGCTTGCAAACCTACAAATTAGGTCTGAATTAGAACATAAGAAATTTGAGAAATGAGTATGCCCACAGTACTCCGAAACCAGTCTTACTAGTGCATTGTGTAGTCCGAGCATAATGTCCCCTTTATATTCAATGGT
The DNA here is from genome assembly GCF_016835505.1 of Polypterus senegalus. Taxonomy (NCBI): domain Eukaryota; kingdom Metazoa; phylum Chordata; class Cladistia; order Polypteriformes; family Polypteridae; genus Polypterus; species Polypterus senegalus. The sequence continues at coordinate 76,915,884 of NC_053169.1, read as the reverse complement.
TTTTATAATATAACTTAACATTTTATTTGCCTTTTTAATTGCTTCTGCAGATTTCTTAGATAATGAAAATGTGTCAACATAAACCCCTAAATCTTATTCAGATGTTGTTTCCTGTACAACAATGTCTCCCCTCTTGTATTTATATTGAAATTCCTTTTGCTCACATGTAACACTTTCCAGTTTTCTATGTTAAACTGTGTTTTCCAAGTGTTTGTCTAATTCTGGTTTGTCCAAACCGTATTGAATTGGTTTTGCTGCCTCCCTAGTGTCTGCTATTTGTTTGATTTTAATATCATATGTGAATTTCATATGTTTACAAGCTCTACCACAATCTACGTCATTAATATAAATCCGCAAAAGTAACAGTCCCAGGACAGACCCCTGATGGACTCCAATGATGATTTCATTTGAAGTGGAACATTCTCCTCTTACCTGTGTTTTGTTTCTGCTGCTGGTTAACCAACTTGAAATCCAGTTTTATAAGTTACCTCTGATGCTAACTGCTTCTAGTATCAGAATTAAACTTCTGAATTTATGTGACTTTTTTTTAAAGGCTTTTTGTAAGTCTAAGTAAATGATGTTGTATGCTTTGCTTTTGTCAACTACTGCAATATCCTGAAAAAATGTAAAAGATTGGTCTGGTGAGAACTTCATGTAATAAAGCCCTGATGGCTGTTATATAGTCTGTTTTTTCATAGTCATTAATTATTTAGTATGTTTTTTTATATTTATTGTTCTGAAAAGAACAGTAGGCTTAGATTCCTAAACATCAATGTGAAGACTAATAATCAAATTATAAAAAGCATTTAGTTTTGATTATTGCTGCCAAAGGTGCTGTAACCAAGCATTGAAATCATGGAGGCTGTTACTTTTTCACATGAGTGATTGGGGTATTGAATAACTTTGTTGCTTGAATAAAGAAAATAATTCTTTAAAAATTGTATTATGTGTTCCCTCATGGTCACTTTCTTTACATGCGTGTTTTGTCTAAAGATCTGGGGACATTCATCGTATAAAATGTGCAAAAACAGTATGTTAGGAAGGGAATAAGTACTTTTTTATAGCACTATACTTCTATACATTTCCTTTTGATTTTGTAAGGCTGGCAAAGAATACTGGTCCTGTTTTTTATATTGTTTGAGGAAGTAAACCAATACTATAGAAAGCACAAAATCATTAATAAGAATAAAGCCATACTGTATCAACTGATTAAGATGAACATTCTTTGAATCTGGTTAACTCATAGCTTATTTTGGTACTGGTATTTTTTATCTTTAAAAAATAATTAAGACAAGCAGTAACAACAGTGAAAAGTTCAGAGATTTGGTGGGATAATGGATGTGGAATTGGAAGAGGATTTTTTTTCTCACAATGTCACAATCGAAGTGCGTTTGTCTGATCTGTCAATCTATCATTGCTATTTTCCAAAGAAGGAAATGTGGAAAGGCACTTTCGAACTGTTCATAAAAACTACGAAACTGACTTCCTTCCGAAAAGCGATCTGAGAAAGAAAAAAGAGAGGGAACTAAAATTGCAGTAAATCGGACAGCCGTCATTTTTCACTCGGCTGATTTCAAAAGCTCCTTGACTGCATTATTCGGCCTTTTCCCACATGAAGAATATTAAATCCAAATACTGTAGTGACCATAAATGAATTGAATTGTAATTGTGCCCTAAAGGTTATTCAGTTATGCAAGGAACGACAACATATATTTTATGTATAAAGTATACTCCGTGTATGTATCATTTTAATGTAGGTAGATCATTTCGACCTGGTCATTTTAAAAGTAGCTCGCAAGCCGAAAAACTGTGTGCACCCCTTGCTCTAAATAAACAATTTTTTATAATTTTTATAAAACGTGACTTGGAAAGATATTCAATTATAGCAAATACAGTATTGGGGAATAAAAGAAGTCGAAGGCAAACTTTATTACAGCGACTGACCATTATAGATACCAGGCGAATGTTGCATTCTAATGACAAATTATAGAGTGACAAGATTTTCAAAGTCCCAGACCTGGACCCTTGTGTAGCATATACAGTATGCCCACACAAAGTCTAATTAGTTTAATGCCTCTCATCATGAACATCAGAGAGAGATCAGGGCACAGGAGGAAAAGAAACAAAACACTTTTACATGTAAACACATATAATTGCACACAGTGTTTGAAAATAGAAACAAATAAATGGCAATATACTGTCTTTTTGTCTGTTTTTATGTGCTTCTTGGTCCTCTTCATGATGCCATTTCCCTAGTCAAGCAAGGTTCCTCCTTAAAGTTCTTGTGCATCATTGTAAATGTGATGACATTTTCAGCACTGCAAAACTTTATTAGATGGGTAACCCACCATGTTGGTACATAACCGGTAATGGTATAATCATAGCTTCTTCTTGAAACCTTAATGGGTAAATCTTGGTCCTTGGAGTTCTAGTGACCTTCCTGGGTAGAGCCTTTTGTGACATTCATTTGGTCTTTACATGTGAATCGCAAAGAACCTATTTTGAGGTATCTAGAACCCCTGAACCTGGAGGTTTCCTGTATGCCTGGGCTCGATCTTACAAGAAGGAGTGACAGTACGTGCAGTAATAAGTGATAGTCTATGAGCTGTGAACTATGCTTGTTATTACAAAGAAAACAATTCTGAAGCTGCAGGGTCATTGTTTGACTTGTCCACCTGGAATTTAAGAGGTTTAGGACAATCTAGTAAAACTTTAGGTGGCACTGCTTCCTCATAGCTACTAGAAGACTGCATTTGAGCCATGGATTTTCTTCCAAATCCTTTTGTGTTAGAAAAACTAATTAGAAGCTGATTTATTTTGTCATTTATTAATTACTCAGATTGTGGAAATCCAACAACTAAAAACTTAAGAAGTCATGATACTTTTGAATTGCACAATACACTTCAAACAGCCATTTGCATGCAGTGCTAAGTCAAACTGCACTCTCATTGTGACTATCTACTGACATCTCAAAATCCTCATCTGACAGTGCAGAATCCAAGTCAACAACAATACACAAAATCTATTCTGCTGAGGACCTTTTTATGAGAGATACTGCTAGGTTATGATGCTTTGCTGTAATATTAATTAATGGCTAATGTTTGCATGAGTCAGATCACATTATGGTCTTCACTGTCATGTAACAGATAAAAAGTAAGTAAAGAATTCTAGGCCACATTTCTCCAAGTTTAGCCTTGTAGCCCTTATTGTTGACACCTGACTTCAAAGAGTTAAGGAATTGGAGAACAGATAATAAGGATGCTTTGTTTCAGGAGAATTTTTCACAATATAGGAAGTTCAGAGTGATAACATTTAAATTAAAAGTTGACATTTCTGAACCTTGGTTTCATTCCTTCTAATTTCTAAATGAGTGATACACATATTGATACCCACACTTGTGCCCATAAAAGTAAAATAAAAATATTTGTATTTAGGCTTTGCACAGAGGTTAGTAATACTGCCTGTCAGCTGTTGGTCCTAGTTTTGATTGTGGACACTGTCAGTGTCTGTGTGGAGTTTAGAAATTCTCCCAACATTTGGGTGGAGATTCTGTCATGTTCAAAAATGACAGAATTTTCATTTTAGTAATACTACAGTAATAATAAAGAAAGCAAAATTAATGATGACAGTTACAGCAAATTGTTATTTTGTAAATATATTAACCTGTCATTTGGATTCACTAACTATTACTCCTAATCAGGACTGATAAACATGAATTGCTATTAATAGCCCCTTACATAACAAATTGTATCAAAGAGCAAACAAGGGTAATAAAAGTAAGCAGCATTATGACTTTGCACAGCTGAATCCTACTTGTGTAAATATTAAACAATGAGCATGCTGTGTTTACCGAGCTGAAATATAGAATAATGTTTGTTCCTCCTTGCTGGGTTTGATCCATTGCAAGGTACAATTACCTTGGAATACCCTGGTATTCCATCACCCTTAAAACTGTTAAAATGTCTGTAGACTGTCATATAAATTTCAAGATTGGCAGTCTTCCTGGATTTTTCTGTACTGTTGTGGATGCTGGCAACTCTCTCTCTCTTAAGTCAGTGATAATTAAAGAATGCACATATGGGCCGCTTTGTAAAAAGAAGCCCAGAATTGTAAATTCTGTTTTGGAATAACACCAAAACTGTTTCTTTAATATGAACTCAAAACTTTAAACCCAAGTATAGCACAGGTTTTAGATATTCAGATGATGAGCATGTAATATAACAGGGAATTTTTGTAAAAATTAGCAAGCAGTAAGTTTCAAAGTTGAAAACACTGCAAGAATGATCTAATTGGCTGTTTATAAATTTGGCTTTACAAAATTTTAGACTCTTCTGTCAGTGATGTTCTTGGCCCTTTGTATGTGTAGGCACCCTCTATGTTTCAGTGTGCAATATCAACATTTTGGATGACAGTGTTGGTGATTCTGTGATGCATATATACAGTCAAAGTAAAAAGTATGTGAACTCCTAGGAATTATCTATATTTATGTCTAATTCCCATATAAAACATGGTTGTATCTTCATGTCAGTCACAATAATGAACAAACACAGTCTCCTATAACTAAAGATACACAGATTTTCAGAGAATTTTAATCATATTGAATAAATCATTCAAACTGTGAAACTGAAGGTTGGAAAATGTTAGTGAACCCTAAGCTAATGACTTTTTAAAAAGCTCATTGCAGTCAGAATTTAGCACAACTGGAGTCCACTTAATGAAACCAGTTTAGAGGTGTGGCCTAGAATTACTTTGATTGATAAAAAAACACTATAAAGTTTAAGTTTGAGCTTTTGACAAGAAGCATATCCAGATAGGAATCATGCCTCGCACAAAAGAGCTGTCTGAAGAGCTACGATCGAGAATTGTTAATCTACATAAGGCTGGAAAGGGTTACAAAGTCATCTCAAAGATTTTAGATATTCATCAGTCTACTGTTAGGCAAGCTGTCTATAAATGGAGACAATTTGGTATTGTGGCTACTCTGCCTAGAAATGGGCAGAGCACAACGCAAAGTCAGCAATGAGGTAAAGAAGAACTCTAGAGTGACAGCAAAGGACTTGAAGAAGTCATTAGAACTGGCTAACATCTCTGCTAATGAGTCAACTATACGCAAAACATTGAACAAGATAGAAGGAAGCCACTGCTATCAAAAAAGAACATTGCTGAAAGCCTGAAGTTTGCGAAAGAGCACTTGGACACTCCACAACGGTACTGGGAAAATGTTTTGTGGAGTGATGAAACCAAAACTGAACTACTTGGGAGGAACACTCAGAACTTTATTTGGCATAAAAACAGGGCACTGCATATCAACATCAAAACATCATCCCTACAATAAAGTATGGTGAAGGGAACATCATGATTTGGGCCTGCTTTGCTGCATCAGGGCCTGGACAGCTTGCCATCATTGAGGGGAATATGAATTCACAAGTTTATCAACAAATTCTCCAGGATAATGTGAGGGTTTTTGTCCGTCAACTTAAACTCAGAAGAGGCTGGGTGATGGAACAGGACAATGACCCCAAACATCACAGCAAATCCATAGCACAATAGCTTCAGGAGAACAAACTCCACCTTTTGGAGTGGCCCAGTCAGAGCCTATTGAGATGCTGTGGAATGACTTGAAGAGAGCCATACACAGAAGACAACCAAAGCATATGGAAGAGGTAAGGCAGTTCTGCAGGGAAGAATGGGATAAAGTGCCCCTCGCATGATGTGCAGGTCTGATCTGCAGTTACAGGGAGCACCTGGTTGAGGTGAATAACCGTATGCAGTTACTGTATCTTCACGGCTACACACTTCTTCTGTTTAGAGACAAGCATCCCTATGGATGTAGGACTGAGTGCAGTGTTAATACATACATGCGCAGTATGTATTGTTCCTCTACCACAGCGTATCTGGCACCATTCAGTAAGGCTTAACTTCCCATAACTTTTGCCAGTGACAACATCCTGTCAGTCTTCCTGCAGAGATAAACATCCTGAACATAAGAATCATCCAACCCGCTATATCCTAACTGCAGGGTCACGAGGGGGCTGGGGGGGGCGCAACACAGGGCGCAAGGCAGGAAACAAACCCCAGGCAGGGTGCCAGCCCACCGCAGGGCGCGCACACACTAGGGACAATTTAGAATTGCACATTCTCAATTCCTTACATTGCTTTTCTGGTCATGATTTTTTTTTTCTTAATTTACCAGTTTTTGTGGTTGTTTCACTCTGATTTATGTGTCAATGTTTGTCTGAATACAGTATCTGGTTTACTTCTTTGCTCAGTTCCCTATCACCAAATATGCATCTTTGAAATCTTGTTGTTATTGAATCTCATTCACAGTGACATTCACTAAAAGTCCAGACAGCTGCTTTGTACCCAGTGGTGCCTGAACCACTCTCCTTGGCAGAAAATAACCTCTCTGGATGTGACAAATATGGCATTCAGGTGTGGGCTTGGTCATAATTCCAGATAAAAAGATTCCATGGTTTGGTATAAACATCATCAAACATAACATATATTTAAGGTATGGAAAGTTGCATACAGTGCTTAGTTTTAAGGAAATTGTCAGTCTTGTGTATATGCTGTTACTAAGTACAGAAATTTTAAAAGCTTCACAAAGAAAAAAGTGGGTCTTGGACAATTCTACTTTTATAATTTCTGTATAACCTAATAGAACATTAGTCAAGACTGGAGCCAACTTTTTTTTTCAGAGACGAAACATGTCTGCAGGAAATTGATAGCGTACAGAGACTTCAGGTGGCTAGGGTGCTTCCTTCCTTCCTTCCCAGATACTGTAGGCTTGTGATTCCTCAGCCAATTAATTTAAACTCCACAACCCTTTGTTTTGCCTAATAATTTCCTTAATCTCTGTCAGGTATGATGATAATCAAATGTGGAAACTTTAAGTTGACATTGATGGAATACAGTTATTAGATTTCTATGGCCTCTATTTTGTGTTTTGCCCATGTTGAATTGTGAGCTTACTAGCCATTTATATCTCACCAAGATAAAATACTGTATGTATTCATGATTTTTTTGCTGTTACATATGTGTACTATTCACAAGGCTTCCATCTCTGTTTTACTGTAATTTTCTAGTCTGTTTTATTTAGTTTTGTTTCATATTTTATTATTTAGTTTATTAAAGCAGCAGTTAATTGTCTTTGCTGGGAAAGGCTACTTTTAAAAGAAACACTGATCTTTTTGCTAGATTAAGATTTTTTGTTGACAGAATATCTATTTTGGTTATTTTTCTTGTTTGTTTGCGTCACTCACTCAGTAGAATTTTTTTTTACTATGAACACATTTTACTATTCTTATTGCACTCTTTAATCTTTTTCTGTTGACTGAATCAAATTTTTAACCAATACCTTTAGTATTTCTAATGACTTTTTCAATACAAGTAGTTTAACAGCCAAGTAAGGATGTTCTTTATAAAAGGCTACAAAGTGCATTGAAAATGTTATTGTAATGATTCCACTCGTCCATCCATTATAGCACAAATGTTATCAAGTCCATTTGTCCCAATCCAAAATGTAACTGTGAGAAAGGGGGCCCAGTACATAACTTTGAAACTATTTACTCTGATTATTGTTTTGCAATGAGTTGATGGCATCAGTCTTTTCTGGAAATAGGAGAATTGGTGCTCTTGTTTTTTTTCCTTCCTCCAATTTATTTAGCTGATTATTTATATTTCATAATGTGATCCCACCTAGTTTTTATTTTATGTCCGCAAATATTTCAGTAATCTGCCTATGTCAAATCCATTCTAGTCGTGAGGTGTTATGTCTATTGCAAACTGCAACATCTATTGGTTGCTTCCAGTAGGTATCACTGTTT